>NW_027072089.1:27850745-28003245 GCF_038088225.1 Cyrtonyx montezumae | reverse complement strand
ATGCTGGATTCAGTTTCAGGTAGAGAGTTTCTTGCTTTTATTTGCACAATATACTTCTTCCAAAGTCCACTGAATTTGGTGAGAGGTTTTCTATTTTCTTCAGTGGTTCTTGGATCAGGTGCTGTATTTCATCATTTTCCAATGAAAATAAAAATTAATTCTTACTGTAGATGGATAAATTTTCTCCAGAACAAAATCTGTTCAGGTTCAGATGTATGTATTACTGTAGGTTACATCATAGGTGTCTCTTTCTAACATCAATTCAATATTTCAGTGGATTGACTGTCTTGTAGTTTTGGGGAAAAATAAAACAAGTAAATTAATTAAAAACATACAAACTAAAACAATAGTTTTATATATATAGCTAATAGTAGAAACTGTCACTTAAGTTGTACCATTTTGTTAGTGGGAGAAATAAGAGATAGCATGACTGGAAATTTTTGACAATAGCACTGGTTCCCTGAGGTAGAGGACCCTATTATGGATCATAATCCTGTAACGTATCTGTTGTGTATAGCTCTTGGTTTCTGACATAATTTAAAAAATACTTACACAGTATGGTCCCAGATGAAAAGCTTTAGGATTGGTACTCGGGCATTTTGGAAGCTCTGCATATCTTGTGTCCCCTTAAAGTTAGTACAAAGTCATAGGAGCTAGAAATGGGAAAGATTTGTTAAATCAACTAGTACAATCCTCCCTCATCCAGAATTATCCCCTACAGTGTATTATATAATGCTTTGTCCATTTTAGTTTTAAATGACTCGAACAGTGGTTCTCCTACAACCTCTCTAGAGAGGGTTCTTCACAGAGTATTGAATCTATTAGAAAATTGTTCAGTACTCTTCAGCCTATATGCACATTCTCATTTAATGTAAGAGTTCTCCAAGTACAGATAAAGACTGTTTGGAAAGGGGAAGATGATATTTGTCAAGATGAGTCAATTTGTTTTTACAGAATATCCTCTATGAAAACCCAGAAAGATCATAAAATATCAGTAACAAAGAAAATCACCACCATATCTCAGCACTTCTTTCTGCCTTGTCTCTGTTTGATGCCATAAAAATAACTCCACAATGCACACAGTCTAGAGTTTTATTGAGTACAACTGCTAGCATTAAATATTTGCTGTACCAAAGTACATGGCAAAATTTTAAATGATTTGAATAGATTCAGGATTTTATCTATAGTATTCAGATATCCAAAGGCAAAATTTTCATTGTCATGGTTTTATACCTTGTATTCGTAATAAATCGATGAATTCTTTTTCACTATCTCTATCACAGTGAAATAACTGGAGATGAAAATATCTGTAAAATATCTACATCATGTTAAATGGCCTGACATTGTCTGTATGAGTTTGAATTATGCCTTTTTTTTTTTTAAATGATGAACATCATTGTTTCTGGTGGCATATTTCTTCTATATTTAAATTAGTACAGCAAGATTAAGGCAGGAATCCATTCTAAGTAAAATGGTAATTCAGAGAAATATAATCCTCATACACAGACATTGAGTAGTAACTGGCTCATGTAATAGAAAATGTTTGAGTTTAGCACTTATGTGTTATAGCTCTCTTGTATCAAAGAAAATATTATTAATAATGACAAAAACATGGAAAGCTAACAGAGTGTGTAGTGATATAAAAACATACCACCAAAAAACAAAGAACTTTCCAAGAAAATAATTAGCATAACTAAGTGCTAAGTTATTTGTCTTAAAAAATTTGCTTCTAATATACATATAGACTGAAAGCGCCAGGAAAAAAAATTGATGAAACTCATTTCCTTTTTATTTTAATCTTTAAAAATAAATAAATAAATAATCTAGGTTAGAATAACTATGATGAAATACTGAAGAACTTCCATTAGAAGAAAGATATTCCCAAGCAAATTTCATGTGTTTTCCTTTGCTAGCCTCACTCATGTTGTACTCAATGACAAGTTTCCTTCCTGAGAAATCTATCTTCTTACAGTTTAACTGGTCAGGTGATAAGTAAAATATTTCTATTTTTTTCTAGGTCAATAATGCTGAAATGTGTTTCAGCAAGGCTGCCAGGAGTGGGGGTAGGAAGAGATAGCTTTAGTGACCCAAGTGCCAGGGGTAATGAAACCACTCCAGAAAATTGAGCAAACAGGGATGTGTCAGACAATGGTAAGCAAACCATGGCAGCCCTTTTTCTTTACCACTTATTGGTATAGCACTAAAGCCAGTGTGAAACAATATGATATAATTAAAGCAAATAAAATAATAAAATAAATAATGGGATTGGTCTGAAAATAAAAATGAAACAAACAAACAGCTCTCCTACCCCTCCTAAAAACCCACAACCCATAGTCCCACAGTATGAAACTAATATAAGGGCATAGTTGTAATTCTGCACACACCTTATAGGCAAGAAAGGTCTTAGGGTGGTGTTTCAAAAACAGGCAGAGATGAAATGAATGGAATTTTACAAGAAAGCCAGTTCAACACCGTAGGAACCATTAAAGAAAAAATTAGATTGCCTGCTGGCTTGTGGTCTGATGGGGAAAGTCCCTCAATAGTGGATGATTTGTAAGCACACATTCTTATTTTGAACAGTAGGTTGCCTGCTCCCTGCTGTTTGAAGCGAGTTTAATATTCATAGACACATCTACAAGCTATTTACTCTGACCAAAGTGATAGGTCTTGTTGTTCAGTGGTGCTGCACCACGTGATGTGACTGCTTTGTGCTGTGAACCTCTCTTTCACAACTCACATATATTTTCAAGACTTGAGCATCAGCAGGCCAGGTTGGTGTTTTGATTGAACAGCCTTCTTGGCAGAGAAAACTAGAAAGCTGGGAGGGGTTGGGATTGAGACCTTTAAGTCCCTTTTTTTTTTTGAAACACCAAGTAGACCTTGGGTGCAACTAGTATTTGAAGATCTGTGTCTTACTAATTTTTTTCCCAAGGCAAGGAATAGTCTTGCTGCTTTTTAGCTTCGCTCCTTTTAGAGATCTGATGTCATCTCATTTATAACACTGAGAGTCTTAAAATAAGCTGGTCAAAACCAGCGTGGGTAAAAATGTTCTGATTTCTTAAATTCACCTCAGAGAAAAGGTGTTCTTCATTTCCTGCCCAGCCCCATGCAGTGCACATTGCAGTACAACACTTAACAGCTGCGCACTCTCTCTGTCCTTCTCTCTCCAACAATATTTATGTTATGCATTTTTTTGAGCCTGTTTATACCAGCTTAGAACACTCTAGGTTGAAAAATGCTATGTAAAACTAGCATGAATTATCAAATCATCTTTTTTTTTTTCTCCCAGAAAATATTGTTTTAGAGCTTTTTTTTTTTTTTGGTAGATACTAATTGTGATAACTGCTACGTTATTTGTTATATATATTTATAAAGTAGTAATCCACATTGCTTTAACTATCCCTTTTAATACTGCATAGAAATCATATGATGAAATTGCTTAGGGTTTTTGTTGGAATAACTCCTCATTTCAACAATACAGTAATTGTTCTAGAACAGATTCTGTGGAACAGGTGTGCTGATATGCTCTGATGTTTGTTCAAAAAAAATTTTTGTTGACACTAAGAAAATAGTCTAAATAATAATAGAATAGAGAGGAGCAGAATTCAGTTCTGAGACAATAGATCTTCAAAGTATTGTTTCCAGTTCAAAGTAACATAGCTCCTTAGCTTGCTTAGTTTTAAGACACATTAGGAAGATGAATGGTAAGTAACAGTTGAAGTCTACTTGAAAATTATTTAAAAACATTGGTGATGTAACATTAGGGTTTTTTAAAATATAATTATGTAATTAATTTTTTATAAAACATTCAGTTTATTTGTCCGTTCACTGTTTCTTGGATCTTATGTGGTATTCTAAACATTTCCTTTTCTATTATTCCTTCCAGGGATTCTTTCAACCATTTTTTCTTTCTTCCTTCCTTTCTTTCATTCTTTCTTGCCCTTCTTTCCTTCCTTCCTTCCTTGCTCACTTTCATTCTTGCTTTCTCTTTTTCTTTCCCTTCTACACACCCCCCCCTTTCCGTTCCTTCTTTCCTTACCCACTTTGCACAAATTCATCCAAACATATTTTGCAGTTTAGTTTCCACTAGTCTGTACAAACATGCTTCCTTCTGCTGCAAGGGACCACATTCCCGAAGATACACGTATTCCTAGTGCTGTTCTAGTTGGACAGACAAGAAGGGTTGGTCTTCTGCATCTCTCTAAATTTCAATCACAGGAACTGAAGAAATGATTGTGTGTGTGTGTGAAACTCACCACTCCCTATGACCGCCGGTCCCATGAAAGGGAGGGGAGAAAACAGATTAGCTGAGATTCATAGACTAGGAATCCCTAGACTGGAATTCATATACAATTATGACCAGCGAGGTTTACTTTCTACATTACACAGCCCATAAAACATCTTTCACTCTTTCATACAATGCAGAAAAGAAATGCTTGCCTATAGCTGAACACTATGTGAACACTACTGAGCTCAGTAACACATGCCTTCTTTTCTTCTAGTGCACTGAGTCTCCATCTCTTACTGCCTGAGGTCTTTTACAAGCCATTCACAGTAGAGTAATTTGATTCTGGTCTGTCAGACAAGGTTGAGCAGCAACCTGAATATACAAATACTCACAGCATTCATTATTAATAAGACTTGGAGAAGCATTAGATAATGTGTTACTAAATGTATTTATTGAAAGTGGCTTCAGATGGATGAAGACTTCAGATGGATGAAGGATTGCATTGCGCTCAGGTCATAGACACAATTTTCTCTATTTCCCTTTGTGTGTGCATGAAGCTTGCAACAAGTCACCTGCAACTCCAACTGTTGACACGGCAGTTCCTCAGCACAGTTTGTCTGTCATCTAGGATGTGCAGTGTTTGGAGGCATTCATTCAAGAGAAATGAAAATAATTTATGGAATTCAGAAATTTTAGCTGTGTTAAATAAACAAACAAACAAAAAAAGAAAACCAAAACCACAATTTCAGACTAAGAACACTGATTACACAACACTTTTCCACTCATGCATAAAAATACTGGATAGTTTCCATCCAATCTCTCCCTCCTCTACCCCTACCAAGATCTACTGACTCTAAACAGCAGCCCCTATAGTCTAGGCCTTCTAATGATATCAGTCAAAACAGCCAGACCACATACAAAGGCATGGGCAATAACAGTCACCAAATAGATATTATGTTCCTAAACATCAAATTGCAGTTGTCATAGCTGGGAAAATTAAAGGTGATTGTTCCATTTACTATTAGAGATTCAGTTGCAGTTCAGATTCAGATGCAGAATCAAAGTCTTACTGAAGTAAACAAACATTAAAAACCTTTCAGTACCTAGTGATATATCATAAATCCTCTAGAAGGTGAATTAAGATGATCCAGTGTTTTGGATGTAGTGGCACGGCAATGTAGTTTCTGCTGTGGTTGTACTCAGAGAAAAGAGCTTGCTGCATAGCATTCTGGGCAATATAAGAGCCAATATCACCGTTAAAACTGGGTAGGAAGAATCATCTATTAAACCAGACAGAACAGCACATTAGCATAGATACATTGCTTCTGGTACCCTAGCTAGCTAACTCTATGTTTCACACTACTTCAGATACGCTAAAATCACAAAGCGAAGCAGGGTGACTGATGATACCTGTCACTATGGTGTCTTCCAAGCATCAGTAACATCCCTGCTACAGATCCCTCAGCTAAAGAACTGCTGAGTACAACGAGACCACTTCAGAAGATGAAGAAACTCAGGCTGTGGGAACAGGGAAAGGTGAGACACATCTGGTGGCTTGTCAGACAGGATCTCTACAACCTGCCACGTCTGTGCCCAGCATCTCATGCCACAGGCAAAAAAAAAAAAAGAAAAAAGAAAGAAGTAAATAAAGGTCAGATAGTTCAGGAAAGTTCTGAGCTGTTTTCTATTCTTGATCTCTTTGGCTGTTTCAGGTCTTCTGCAAGATGTTTTTAGTACAAGCTCAGGTATTATACACTTTTCCTAGAATGGCTCCCAGTGTCACTTATCATTTTTAATGCTATTGTTCCTGATTACTAAGTAACATAAAGCTGCCATACACATCCTCCCCTTTAAATTTAAACACTATTCCTGTGTTATACCTGATTTTTTAAAGCACCTCGTGAATTCATTTACAGGCACAGAAGGATCAGAGAAACAGTGTGTATTATTGGCTGAAATATGGTAGTGCTTTGCATTCAACAAGCTGTAGCTTCATTCACAGTACAGTGAACAGCAAAGCACTTCTTTGTAAGTTAGTGTTCCAGTTTGACTTCCATGCTGAATAAGAACATTATTAGAGGAGAAAGAGTATATTTTGGAGATATTAAACCTGATATAAACTAGCCCACTTCAGAAGTGGGCTTCAGAAGGAACTTTTGAGAAGTGATACAGCCAGATGAAGCTGATAGAAAAAGACACTGCTTCTTTACATGTAAAGCAGGGACATGTTTTGTCCTTTGGTTCAGAATTACAGACTCCCACATTTGCAATGCTTATTTTAGGTTAGCATAGCTCAGCCCTGAGTCACTGGCTAACTCATTATCATGCAGTTATTGTGGAAGTGCTGTCTGTTTGCTCTGCACTCTACAAGAGCTACTCCCACAAGAAAAACTTTAATTCCCACAGAGGTATATTTGGAGGCATTTATAAACTTGGAGAAACTCCTGCATACTTGTCCTTTTATCTCTTCCCTCAAGTGACAGAGAAGTAGCGATGGGAATATCTAATATGCAAAGATGTACACTGTCAGATCCTCACAGCATCACCCCCTTCCTTCATCCTGACTTTGTGAGGCCAGGGTAATTAGTTTTTCTCAAGACTGGTAATTAAAGCCAGATCTCATGGATTTAAACACTTTGGGAAAGAAGATTAATGATAGGCTTTCTGTTTTTGTGTCTCACAAGGGTGAGGAAATAGCAACAAGGAGGGGGAATGTGGAGGAAAGAAGCGTTCTGTGCAGCAACAGGAGAAAATGGCAAGCATGACTCTTCTGGGGAGTGAAGAAATGAGCTTAATGGCTTTCTAAATCATCCTCTCCCCCCTTTTTGGTTGAAATTTATTTGCAGTGCACTTCCCATGCCTTCATCCTGAATGTACAGGGAAGGGTTGTGACCCTTTCTCAGTGAGAAGTGCAAATAGAAAAGAGTGGAAGCTGCAGCCACCTGGTATGACTGAGTGGAGCTTGGCCTTGACTGATGAGCTGTGGGTGAGCCCATGTCCCAGATATGCTCAGGGCAAGGACCACTGACCAATATATTCTGTCTATTTATGATTTTATTTTAGAATCCCAAAGAGAGATTGGAAAATCTGTCTTCCAAGACAGTAACTGATACAGAGCTTTTGTTCTTGATATTTTTTAATAGCTGCATAGATCTTGCTAAGAAAAAAAAAAAAGAAAAAAGAAAAAGAAAAGAAATTCCTCCTGAGATTACAGTACCTCACTCCCCAGGTTTAAAGGTGAACACAGGATGAACACAGGAAAGTTTCGAATCAAGCCTTTTGAGGCAAAATATAAAGAATATGATTTAGTTATCCAAGTGTTCATCAGTATCAGCTGTCTTAACTCCATGGAATTATATATAATTTACAGTTGGGTAACTGACCTTGGGGTCTAAACCAAAGTGTTTTTATATGCATCCCATGTCCAAGTGTGGATCATAAACGCTCGAATTCAGGATCTCTGTTCCTCTTCATCTGTAACCATTAGGATTTATATTTTGTTGTACTGTAACACGAAAGAGACCCCGATCTAATTGCAATCCCATTTTACTTTGGAAGAAAAAGAGAGCTGTTATCAAAAGGAACAGTATTTTGGAGGAAGGAAAAAAAAAATGTAGGGGAAGAAGAAATACAGGAAAAAGAAAGAAAATACTTTGCAAGTGAAGAGATCTCAGGGATGTGCAGTGAAGTATCGGTCAGTTTTACATCTTCACTAGGATCTGTGTTATTAACTGACATACAATTGACCCGGAAGACGGTTCAGTGAGTGTCTCAAAAGTGGATAAAGAAGGAAAACTGCACAACACTAAGAAGTTCTCACTAGTAAGCATGCTTAAAATAGCAAGCTGAATAGAGTTAATGTTTCAAACTCCTTGAGGACTTGCATGTCTTTGAGAAAAAAATATTTTGAGATTTGTCTCCTATTTAAACAATTAAAATAAGCAGTCATGGGATAGTTTTATTTACTCCTATTCCAGACCATACCTATTCTATAAAAACTACTCGTAAGCATTATTCACCAATGACAGAGTTCATTTTAAAATAATATGGAAGCTGTCCCATCAGATTCTCTAGTTACATAGGAACTTCTCCCACCTCCACAAAAACAAATTAAAAGGAAAACTGCAGAACTGGATCCCAGCCACAGGAATCTGTTCCCCTGCCTCTTTCCTCTAACATGACTCAATCTCGTACTGGAATTTTTACCACTTGTGGAAATGTATGTTACCACTGAGATTCTGTAAAAATCCTGATTCAATAGAGCTTTAAGTGTCTGAACTCCAAGTATTTAACTTAGGTTTATTGGCTCACTGATTTCTAAGGAGACCTATCTGGATTAGACTGCCTAGTAGGACAGGTATGTTAACTTTCCAGAAATACTTATTTCTCTAGTTCCTTAGTGGTTGTTTTCAACAAGATCACAGAAAGACTAAAATAAAATTAGCAAACCAGAAAGAGGTTATCTTCTTCAAATTCTTCCAACAGTTTATAATTTTATATGTGATTCATCTTGTCATTTATTTGGCTTGTATTTGCCAGAGCGGGTAGAAAGCTTTAGGCAAGAACTTGCATGCCTCAGGTCTTAGAACGGCAGAGAATAAAGGGAGTCACAGAAAGTATCTACACACAATTTCAGGTGCACATAAACACACACAGGGAAGAAAAAAATGTTCTGCTTGTATCTTCTCTCCTGATGAAAAAAAACCCCAAACAAACACAAAAGCCTGTTATATATTCTCGGAGTTGTAAGGGATAGCAGAATGGAAAGCTGGTGCATCCTGAGGCATTTAAAATATTTAATATGCAAATCAAACCCTGGCTGACTTTGAAGCAAGCTTTGGATGCCAAGACCTTCTGAAAAGCAGATCCCTGTGAACAGAACTGCGTGAAAAATATTATTGAAAACACTCAAATGCTTCATGGATAGTAAAGAGAAGGCAGGCTTAGATTTTCTTCGCCTGACCATGCTGACTTCCTACAGTTTTTCATATTCTTGACTGTTGTGACAGACTGTGCATTTTCTGGAAGGAAATGACCAGATATATAGGCTGGAATCATTAAGAAATATCCAAAGTTCACAATTACAATGCTTGGGTTGATAAGTGTCTAATTAGCATTTTAAAGGCTGTGGAACAGTAAAAAGTTATAGCCACCCTAGGGAATGGCAGAAGGACTGAATATTCTCTGACAGAACTTACAATGTTTGTAAAGTACGTCTGGGACAGGAAGAGCCATTAGGAAAGGCCTTTTGCTCAAGAAACAACGTGGGAAAAGTTCAAAAGCTCATTTGGATCTGTGTGTCACATGAGAAAGATCTGAGTTCCTAAAAATGAATGTAGTGGTTGGTGAGAGAAATAACGTAAGTACAAAGTTTTAGCAGCAGAGAGTTGAGCCAAGAGTGAGACACTTCTTGTGCTGCAGACTTGTGCATATATGTTTGCTCACAGACAACTAAATAACTATCAGAAACATGATAGCTATCTTGAATAAGCACAGAAAGGTAAATAAACAGTTATTTACAACAATTTTGGTACAAAAATTATGATAAGGTTGTCCAGATTTCTCCTTTTCATTTCTGACTTTTTCTCCCAAATGTTCAACATTGCTCCAAAATTCACTGCATTTCATCTGCCACTATTACTCGATTTTGTGGATTTGTGTTGCAGAAAGAACTAAGGCAGTCTGACCACGAGGAAACAGGAGGTATACACGTGTTAAATCCGTTCTTGGTCAGTCCAGCTACAAAGCCATTAGAATTGTTCCTTTTCCTCTAGAAGTTACAATTCAGAAACTGTCAATGGCCTGGCCAGAAGTAAGGGAAAGATTAGCAAAAGAAGGGAGAGTAATAGATGTTTAGGAAGACCAAGACTGATACAACTCGTAAGACATTCGCCTAGCTGAAGATCAAAACTAACATAGTAGCATTTATCTCTGAAATTTTTGGAAGTGTGTAGCTGTGAGCACTGTACAAGATAGGATATACATTCTTCAACTTAAATAATACAGCAAGTAGAGGCAAGTTATATCCTAAACATCTAAGCTTTCTTTTTCCTTTTTGAATGTTAGGAGGATAAAGTGGGAGTGTTTAATCACCTTTGTTGCAAGCTTGTTCCTTCAATGGGTTTCCAGTGCAAAGCTAGGCTCAGCCTGATTGATCATTTCTAAAGGGGTTCCACTGGTCACACATGCACTACAAACAGAGTCTGCTGAATTTTCCTGTGACAAAACTAATCCTATTTAGGTTCACAAGGGAAATATAGAAAAAAACAAATCGCGATAAACCAACAACAACAACAAACCAACCAACCAACCATAAAACACATGAGAATGAGAACTAGAAGAAACTTGTATATCCCATTCTCAGGGTAACCGTACACAATATTTCCCATCTTCAGTTGTATGGGAATTACTCTCCCTCGAAAATAAACAAATAAACCCCTTTGATCTGCTTTTCTTGAGAGATATCAAAGAACCAGAGGTAGAGACAAAAATGCTGCAAAAATGCAGTCCTATATAAAAACAGAACAAAAAAACCATTATGTGCAATCTACATTAGTTTCCTGAAAAAAAAGGAAAGAAAAAAAAATCTGTTTATGACTACACTGTCTATAAAATAGCAATAACAAGAAAGAAATTTACAGTACTTTAAACACCGTGGACTGGATTTGCTAAGCTGTAGTGCCTAGGATACTGATAAAACAAATTAGCATCAGAGTAAGAACAGGACAAGATAGTGCTATGACAGAAATAATATAAGGAATAATAAGAACCCAGGTGTACATAATTAAGATTGTAATTCAAGCAAAGGGTTCTGGTGACATCATTTATCAATGTCACTACAAACTCTCAATGGAATTACAGCTTTGTATGTAGAATTCAGATATACGCGATTTGTTAGAATACATGAAGAATGTTTCTATTAAAAGTAGACAGACAATATGTTAACCTCAAGTAGTGGTGGTGACAGGATGAGATACAACGAGAAGAGGTTTTTCCTATTCTAACAAAAGAAGAAATATCAAACATGTATTTCTAATATATTTGGAAATTTTCTCAAAATGCTGGCTAGAGGTTTTTTTTCCCCTTTACTACTCTAAAAGCAGCAGAAAAAAAAATAAGTTCTTGTGTCATTCAACACAATAATAAAACTTATTATTTACTGAGAAGATGAACAAAGGATCACCCAAAACTACTGACTTGTCCATATCATATAGAACAAAATTACATTAAAAGAAACTTGAAAAAAATATTTCTGTTAAAGGATGATATAAAATATTTAAAATTAAACACACAGTAAGGATAGTATTAAATTATTTATTGAAAATTAAACATTTTCAGGAATAAAAAAGAGTGAGTGCTACTGTTTTTAAACGTGTGCTGGAAAGAGATGATAATCATTACTCCATGATTGTTTTATTTTGTTGTTCAATCTTATAACTAGAATACTTTTTATGAAGATAAATATGAATCAGGCCACAATCTATGTGAATTTTAAGGATCTGAGTTGAATTTAGGAGACTAATTCATGTGAACCCACTGTATTAAAATAATTAGGCTTCTAAATATCATTTAAATACCAAATTCCTTGTCCCTTAGTCTACTTGTGAACTTCTCAGCCTCACTGAGATGTCCATGGTCCTCATGCAATAAATGTGAATAGCATCTACCTGAGGAAACAATATTCAATAAATTATGACAATGGCCAGAAATAATGTGAGACTTGACTACTGACTAGAATCAATAGTCCTCATCAGTAAAGTGAAAAAAGTCTTCCATGACGTGATAAATGTAACCCTAAATCTCATCTAAATAAACTGCCTAAATAAAGTGTAAAAATCCACACATTCAGTGTGCTGGGTAAGTTTCTCTTTTTTGGCTTCTTTGTGAAGTACTCTAATTGAATCTCATAGGTAGCACATCCTATGAATTATCCAGCAAAACATGTGATGCTCTTGTGTACAGCCTCTGAAATGCTGTGTTTATTGATTCCAGCAGACACTGATTATATAAGTAATGTTTCAGATTAAGCATTTGTAGATAGAAATACTATATCAAAGGAAAACACATTTCATTAAATGCTGACTGAAGTTATATAAATTTGTGGGGTTCTGTGTTTGTGGACTTTTATGTTGTTTTTTTTAATGTGGTGGTTTTTTTTCTTTGTGTCGTTGAAGTCAATAATTTTTGTGAAACTTCAAGCTCAGTGCTCAAGAAGAGTTGACAGCTTGTGGAATTACTACTCTTCAGTCCAAGTTCACAAGTCTTGAAAGTATGGCTTTGTATGTTGAGTGAATGACTTGAACAGTAGCAGTTTTGACCTTGGATAACTTTATTTGAATAGGAAGTTTAGCCAAGCTATTCAGTGTAGGAGTTCTCATCAAGAATTAATGTACAGGATCAATATGAACTTTTTGTATCAGAGTATTTTTGAAAAGTGACAGCAAAAGGTTAGAATATTCTCAAACTTAAAAAAAATAACAATAATGACTTAAAGCAGATAGTAAGGGGATGAAAATGTAAAGAGAATCGATCTTGATTTCATGCCACCATTTCTTAATATCAGAGTAGCTAAAATACAGAGAAAATTGACTTTCAATTTAAAAAAAAAGTTTATAAAAAATTGCCTGCATTGCCTGTTAATGAAAACCACTCATGTTTGCATTTAGTTGATGCTATTCTCACATTTTTTATAATTTCTACAAGGTTAAAATTTCATATAACACAGCTCTTTCTTTTAAAATAGAAAGTCTTAATTCCCTCATGAACAAAATTGTGAAAACACATACGTATAGCTGTTCTTTAAATTGTTGTACACGTAAATACCATTTTTGAAGCATAACTCCACAAAAAGAGAATCAGATCCTTTAGTGAGGGTCTGTCACCAGCAATAGCTATAGAGCTTAAACTAAGAGGTTAAGGACAGAATGATCTCTTACATCAGATGCCTTCTTACAGCAAATCCCCATCACTGCCTCTCTCCCCTCATCTCTTCCTTAACAACATACCAAGCTGAGATACACCTTCTTAGCAAAACTTAAACCTGACATTTTTCTCCACTGGCATACAGTAGATTCCCAAAAGTTTGCCACTGACTCATGTGCAGTTGTCCAGCAAGGGCTGGTGGAAGCTGAATGAGCATGGGGGATGTTTATCAAGTTCAGGAGGTAGCTGTCATGATCTAATCTTTCCAGTATCTCATTCTTGCATTTCAGTTCATTTCACTATTAAAATATGTCAAAACTTTGCAGGCGACACTAAACATGTCTTAAGTAATACTCTACAAGCCTTAGGTAAAAGTGAAAACCTGTTTAGTATGGTGATTTAACTCATTTTTTTCAAAGTTTACTGCTTCTGATTCTTGCTGAGGTAAATCTACAGCTCATCTTCCCTTCTTAGGCCTTTCCAGCCTTCACCAGTGGTCAGTGGAAGAGGAGCAGGCTGACTGTTCCTGAAAAGCACCAGTAATTCTCTCAGATAAACTATCTTCTTCAGTTCTTCTCTCCTCCTTTCCTTTCTTTGGCTTCTTTTCTGAGAATAAGGAAATGGCATGAAAAAAATAACAAAACAGAGCAGGTATTTGTAATGAATTGGTTTCTCAGGCATGAAATTTCTGTTCTTTGTTCCCTTTTTCCTTGCTCCTTTTCATCTTCTGTCATCTATCCTTCTTCCATTCACAAGATAGCTACCCTTATACCCAAATATTTTCACAGAATCACAGAGTCGTTGGGGTTGGAAGGGATCTCAAGAGATCATCGAGTCCAACCCCCCTGCCAAAGCAGGTTCCCTACACCAGGTCACACAGGTAGGCGTCCAGGCAGGTCTTGAATATCTCCAGAGAAGGAGACTCCACAACCCCCCTGGGCAGCCTGTGCCAGTGTTCCATCACCCTCACCGTAAAGAAGTTCCTGTGCACATTTTATATTCTTCCTCTCTGAACTATTTTCTGTCTTCCACCCCTGGAAGCTGGCTTTGTCTTTTCCAAGTCTTTTAGAACAGGTGCTTCATTCAGTGGATGCCTCAGGTGATGGAGGATTAGACTCCTCTTGCCCCAGATCTTTCCATTCTGTTTCAGAAGCTGACTAGGGTTTAGTGATCTTTTTAATAACGACTGTTTGATACTCTGCTTCCAAATGTGAGCTCTGTGTTCAACAGCAAAATGATAAAGATGTAGTGCTTAATAATGAAAAACAGGATTTTTTATTTTACAAAACAAGCCTCTCAGGTTCAGTGGTGTTCTTCACGAGGAACACCTTGTGCATATGCATTATGAGACAGTGTTTAATTGAATGATTGCATAATATGTTGTTCCACAGAATAAAATATGAAATATTCATTAGGCCAGAGAGAGAGTTAGGATGCCTGGTGGTTAAATCACTCACCAGGGAAATCCAGCTTCTACTTCTTGTTCCAAGTGAATATGTAAGTAGTTTATACAAAAAGGCTTTAAAAGCAACTAAGAATTTTACCCAAAAACATACTTTATCTTCATGGCTAGCATAATATCCCAACAAACAGGAGTATGCTCTGAGTGGGGCATAGTTAAATATAGATCATCCACATCCCTTCATGTATTTTAAGTAGCGAAATGCTTTAACCACTAGGCAGCTGGGTTTAATGGAAACAAAACCCCTCTACAGATTTTATTTTTCAGGAAATGATTGACTTGGCATAGGTGCCTCATTCGGGAAAGGGTTTCCAGATGTGACTCCAGAGTAGAAGGAAGCACTTTATGGCAGCCTAAATTCATGCTGTATTATATCCCTGTGAGGGACATGGAAAAGGCGACATGCATACATCCTTACATGGAAGTGGAGGACTCTCCACTCGCTTTTAGTGTCTTTAAGTCAACTGCTAAGAACCCAACCCAATTGTATCTCACACTGGGAAATTGGGGATGAAAGCTGGATACCACAAATGCTGCAATAATCTGTATTTCAACACCTAAGTCCTGTTGCAATTTTTACCTTTGCCAGTGTGTAAAGCGGAAAGATCTGTGGGAAGATGTTTTGGTAAAGTGCTATCTTCAATCCAATTAAAATGACCTCATAATAAAAGCACTTGTTGGAATCATGAGGAAATTAAAAAAAAAAAAAAAAGGAACAGAGAACTGAGATAGATAAAATTAGGAGGAAAAGGATTTTTTTAATTAAATTTAATAAAAAATTATTTCCATTTCAGACAGCTGTTGATTATCAAAAGACATTTATTTTATGTCATTCTGGCAAATAACAATAAAAAATGCCTTTTGATTATGTGCAGGGTATCACAGTGATACATTCTTCTGGCATATTTATTTTCAAATTTATTCAGTGAAAAAAATAAAATAGAAAGCAAGATTGGGGAAATAACACACTCGGGAGACAGAATCAGTCAGAACAAATAAATATGCCCAAAACAATAACAGAAGCAAATGTGGCACCAAATATCACCGACGGATAAAGAATACATTAATTCAGTACTGCAAATTACTTTTGCTTAAGGCATATGTACTTGGTATGCCCTCTTAATTATTATTTCTCTCATCAGTTTGCAACTCAAAGTACATTCTCTCAGTAGCAATTAGTGAATGATATTATTATATGAAGCTCTAGGAAGAAAAGAAAGCTTCTGTACCAAACCACTAGAGAATTATTTTTTATGTTTTCATTGTAACAACCAGTTTGTGTGCTACCCACTGCAGGAACCCATTCCACATTTTCAGTTGCTGGGGAAACCTCCTGGGCTAGCAGAGACTCTGCCTTTTATATATAGTGTCTTCTCACCATAATTTCTCTACAGCCAGTCAGCCTCCTCCCAAGCTTGCAGACTAGAGGAAGGTGCTGTAGGTAACTGGTAAAGCTGAGGGTTCACCTTCATCCAATGAGCGGTTTCCCTTGAGGAGATCCTCCAAGTCCTATATATGTATCTATATCTCCTTCAAAGACCTCTCTTCTCAGTACCTGCCTATGGTTACTATGTGGTGTGGAGAAGACAAAGCTGCTGTGAAAATGCAGGAAGAAGAAATGCTCATCATGTATTTACCTGCTTTTTTGTGTTCTTTAGGGGTGCTGGCAGCTGTCAGTTATACCAGTAAAACTGTGATTGGGAGCATGCAAAATAATGCTTCCTTTCATAGCTGTTGTTGCTGTTTCTTTGTTGGGTTTTTTTTGTTTTTGTTTTTGTTTTTCCCACTGTGTTACATATACTGATAACACCTTATAAAGCAGATTTCAGTCTAATTCCACCTTTTAGTGAAAACTCCAGGCTGTTTTGGCAAAGCATACCAAGGGATACTCAGTTGGTTCAGTACAGTAAATGACTAATATGGATCAGTATATTTGGACTGGATAAAGATTGAGATGATATGAAAGAGTCCACAATAGATAATTTTTATTTAGTGTAAGAGTTTACAAAAGGAAATAAGTTTGCTACTCTCATGTTCTTGTGTCCAGTAGGTTTGGGACACTGCTAACACATGAAAAGTCGTGAGTATCTCTCTCTATTCACTGTTATGTTAAGCTAGTTCAGCTAAATATGAGATTAAATACTCATCAAAAAATAATAATAATAATAAATCAGTATTGTGAAAATCATTGAGATGACTTGATATTCAAAAAGATTAACTACAGATATTGAATCTTTAATATTCCAGGAAGCTGTTTTGAAATCGACACTCCTATCAGCTATGTCACAAGAAGTTTTAGGGATGTCATCATTTTTTAATTAAAAATAAATAAATAAATAAATAAAGGAAGAGTAGGACTAGGATCAGCCGTAACGACAATATATGGTAGATAGATTATGGAGCAAATGAAGTTTAATAAAGTTTCCCCTGAAAATAAACTGCACTAATTTGATTTTCAGAGAATAGTAAAAAATGCTGAAAAAGAAGAACCACAGAATAATAGAACTATGCAATATTCTGAGTTAGAAGAGACCCACAAGGTCATTGAGTTCAATTCAGCTCTACAGAGGATCACTCAAAATTCAAACCGTATTTCTTAGAACACAGTTCAAACACTCCTTGAACTCTGGCTTTTTTAAGACTACCAAAGAGGGAAGGAGATACATAATTTTCTGATGGCTAGTAAGGTGATTATTCAAACATTAAATAGGTCTGGAGGTAGTTGCATGTTTTCACTTTTTTTTTTTTCCACTTAGTTTCACATTTTTCACTTACGTATCTACAAAATAGGCAGTTGAAAAAAATAGGAACAGCCATCTTTGCCTCTCAAGGTTTATCACCTCCTGAGAATATTTTTTAAAATCATAAGGGTGATGAAGTAAATTTACTTACAGCAATGTGAGATTTTCTTAGTCAAACTATTCAGATTTGACAGAGTTCATCTGATGCTTTGCCACTGTTGCTTTCCATGGAAGACATTTAATTCAGAAACAATACTTTACTTCATGTAAATGTCAAAGAATATATATTACAGACATTACCACAGTAAACTGATTATTCTTCGTGTGAAATGAAAATGATAGTATCTAAAGAAGACACTGGACTCAAAACCCCAAAGGCTCTGCTTGTGAGAGATAATACTTGAAGCAAAATGTGAATAGGGAATGGACAGTTTCAGTACTACTAATATTCAGCCTATTTTTCAGAATGATGTGTCAGACTGTAAATAAATTGTCTGGCTAATTATCTGCATTTGGCTTCCACTGGGAAGCTTTTTTTTTCAGAAAGTTGATCTGTTGGCATTCAGGTAGGAATTAGCCCACCCCAATTGTTATAGTACAGGATCAGAAGATAGCTCTGATTCATTCAGGATAAAGGAGAGGCCATTTGAAGGAAGGATAAAATGAGGACAGAATTGAGATTAGAATGGGAGGTCATAAACACAACCAGATCTTATTACACTGAATGACTAAGATTTCAGGACACCACACCAGAAACTTCTGGTGATCACACAAGCAATCTGACTAATTTATAAATTATCTGAAAAGAAAAATCAGATCATTTTGAGTATGTATTCAGTTGAATCTCGTCAAAATTTGAAAGGGGTGCTGGCTATTCTAATTTGAAGCAATTATGGCAATGTGTGAATCTATGCAAGGTAGAAAAGTTGTTGCCTCACTATAAATTACTAACTAAGGAGTTTAAGTTCAGTCAGAATTGAGAAGGAACTAAAAGACTGGACACAAGGTTGTGGATACATTAGACTTGTGAGACAGCCTCCTTTTTCTGCTTTGACTCTTCTTTAGGAGAAGGAGGTCCACGGACTCAGGAGTAATGCTAAGGCCATGTTAGCAGGGCAGGGGGCTGATGGCAGTTTGCCACCACGTGGTATGGATTACAAAGGAAGTAAGACCTGCACTGGACGAGTCATTGCCAGATGGCTCCCAGATGTGTTATTTATGAAGTCACAGCCTAGTTAAACCACATTCCTGCTGTCTTGTCTTCTTTTCCTGCAAAGTCCAAGGCACTAATGAAAGAATGTATGAGAATTAAATAGCAGACCAGTTGTCAAAAACCAAATGGCAACAGAAATCCTTTCCTGTCTCTTCATATATGTAAATATATATTAGATTAACAAAACCAGCTTTAAACAGCTGATCCCTGTAGAGTCATGGAATTGGCTTCTGCATACTAAGGACAATACTTATCTAGGCCTCATCAGTCCCTTGTGAGTAGCTACCATAACACTTACCACATTGTCCTTGATGATTCTGGTTATATTCTCTTCCTTCAAAAAGGCCTTCTCTCTCTTAACATATCAGTGTAGAAAAGAAATTCTTAAAAACCAAATCCAACTTATTCTTTAAAATTCACATACCGAACTAATCTGGATGAACACTGTAGCTTCTGAAAAGACCCAAAAATATCTAATATAGTTTGTGGGTTGATTGGTTGGTTGGTTTGTTTGCTTAAATTAGTCAGATTTGGCAGCAAGTTGACATGACTGAGAGATCATGCAAGTTTCATCCCAGAGGAAATGTATTTAGATTGCATAACTTATCTGAGTCAATGCAGTGACAGTTGGTGCATTAATGCAGAGTTTTCTATTTATTTTGGTTTTGTCTTTTGTTAGAAAAGCATGGAATATGAATAGTTTTTCCTGTTGCTATAGCTATGAGAAGCAATTCCTGAGTCAGTACTAAGAAGGTAGAAAAGAACACCACAGAAAAGCTAGTGCTTTGTAACATACTAGAGACAGAATGATATCAGTATGACTCGACATGCAGAATAACATCAGTTAGTACACATTTATTGAAACCTAACATGTGATGGGCTCTAAAGTTTTAACAAATAAGCTGGAATTATACTGTAACATCTTCATGCAGAGATTCAAAATAGATAGTCTTCTTTACTTTCCCTTTCCAAAAAGCTGGGATATACATGAACGCTGACTTTCATTGTAATGATATGGGTTTCTTTCTCAATTTAATCCCTTGGTGGGCAACTTTCTGGGAGAGAGGGAAGTGTAAATAAAATTAGAACATGGCCATATGAAATAGTGTTGATACTATAGCCAGGGTTAATGGGATTATTCCACTCATGTAACTGAAAAATCTTATATATTCTTCCAGGTGAATCGGAGAATCACAGAATTGTAGAGGTTGGAAGGGACCTCTAGAGATCTTGGAGTCCAACCCCCTGCCAAAGCAGCTCCCTAGCCCAGGTTGCACAGGTAGGCATCCAGGCGGGTCTGGAACGTCTCCAGAGAAGGAGACTCCACCACCTCTCTGTGCAGCTGTGCCAGCGCTCCATCACCCTCACTGTGAACAAGTTCCCATGCACATTTGTGTGGAACTTCCTATGCCTCAGTTTGTGGCCATTTCCCCTCATCCTATCACCACACACTGCTGAGAAGTGTCCAGCCTCATCTCTTTGCCTTCTGCTCCTTAGATATTTATAGATGTGGATCAGATCCCTCCTGAGTCTTCTTTTCTCCAGGCTGAACAGACCCAGGTCTCTCAGCCTTTCTTCATAAGGGAGGTGTTCCATATCCTTTATTAGCTTTGTAGTCCTTCACTGGACTCTTTTCAGGAGATCCCTGTCTTTTTGTACTGAGGAGCCCAGAACTGGCCACAGTACTCCAGGTGAGGCCTCATCAGGGCAGAGTAGATCACCTCCCTCAACCTACTGGCCGCACCCTTTTTAATGCACCCCAGGATGCCATTGGCCTTCTTGGCCACCAGGGCACACTGCTGGCTCATGGCCAACCTGTCATCCACCAGGATACCCAGGTCCCTCTCCTCAGAGCTCCTCTCCAGCAGCTCATCCCCCAACATGTACCTGTGCAAAGGTTGGACTCTATCCCCTCATCAAGGCCATTGATGAAGATGCTGAACAGGACCAGACCCATCACTGACCCTGAGGAACACTGCTAAGTACAGGCGTAGAAAAAAACAGGAGGTGTATAACACACTGCATAGGTGCAAATACTTCATGGATAAAGAGACTAGTCCATCATTCAGACAAAACACTTTGAATCACTCATCTGACTGCCAACTAAGCTAGGAGAGAAAAAGGTATGGTTACTATCAAAGAAATCCCTGGAATCTGTAAGTTTCCTGCTAGACAGGTTAAGCTCCATAAGATAATACTACATTAAATAAGGAAGTGAATTGATATACGCAGATATCTAAGATGAGCATATGCAGCATTTCTGAGTATGTGTTAGATGAAGTAGAGCTTGCATATAGAATCATTTATGTTGGAAAAGAACTCTAAGGCCATCAAGACCAAGAGCTAATCATTTAACAAAGTCAATGAGTAATTTATTGAAAGAAAACCAAATACATCTGTTGTTTTTTACTGTTCAAAATACAGTCTTCCTGTACAGACAACCCAGACTGAAATAATTTAAGAACACTAATGACTGGAGGATACACAAGATGGCTGTATCAATATTCTCAGACATGGAATTAAATCGAACAATGTATTGCTATGGTGTATTTATTCAGGATATTTCTAGGTGCCCAATTCCTATAAAATTTATATTAAATAGCACTGGATGAAAATATTTTGCACTCACACAATCTCACACAATCTCATTTTTCCTGATTTCCAGTCAAATTTTCTTGATTTCAGATAAATGATAAAAATTCATCGCTGCTATAACTGCATAATAATTGGAATAGTTTTGACCTGTCTTGGATTCATCCCAATATATTTTTATGAGGGTCATAAAACATCTCATCCTTTTTTGTTTTATGTTTTCCTTTTTCTTTTTCATATTAAATCCATGAATTATTAGGATTGATTTGGAGAAAAAGTTATTTGTAATACAGCATTTACTTGAGTGGTGAAAAAATTTAATTCATACAAGTAAGCACAATTTTTCTCAACCCTTCTCTAATTCCTCAGTCTCTAGTAGCTGATGATTCTACAGTTTTCTGTAGTTTACTTGGAGGTAATAAAGTATTTTGTAGTTTTATATATATATATTTATATATATGCAGGTAAATTTAGATGAAGTAACAGCAGTTAATGAGCTGGCTGCTAAGAAGGTTAGTCTTTCCATTATACCTTTCTCAGTTAAACCTTTTCCCACTAACATCATGGATGCCATTTGTAATTGCTTGTTGTTGTAGCTAGTCATTTTTACAGAGTATATATTCTTAATTTCTGCAAACTATTTCTTGTTTCCTGAAAGATATTTAGATACTTCTAGCATGCAAATGTCTCAATGGGCAGATATTTTTCCAGTGCTCATCCTGTGAGTCATATTGATTTCACAGTGTGTGTGTAACACTCATTGGGTACGAATCTGTCTTGTGTGCAGAAAATAGCATTCCAAACCCAGCATACTTTAGGACAGTTCCTGTTAACCCTCTATACCTCTGTGATCCCTCAATACCTTTGTTTCTCTTCTCTGGCTTCCTCAAAGAGAATTCACAGAATCTAGTAGGTGTTCATTTCTGCTTTTGCTTCCTGTCCTTTCTGATTTCACCAAATTGCACAGACTTGACATTACAATATGACAGGATTGCATTTTTTATTTTCCATTTGTTTGCTCTGTATACACAATTTAGATTTCACTTTGATTTCTGAATGTCCACAAAACAAGCATTGCCCATACATGCTGGCATACACCCAGTTGGAAAGCAACTTGGCAGAAAAACATCAGGGGACTTGTGAACCGAAAATGTGCTCTTGCCGTAAAGGAGATGACCCTTTCCTGTTGAGGCCACCAGAAGTACTGTGTCCATTTCTGGGCTCCTCATTACTAATGAGACATGAATATATTGACAGGACGAGAGGGAATGGCCACAAGTTACACCGGGGAAGATTTAGATTAGACCTGAGGAAGCATTTCTTTTCTGAAAGAGTGGTCAGGCACTGGAATGGCCTGCCTAGGGAGGTGGTTGAGGCACCATCCCTAGCGCTGTTCAAGAAGCATTTAGATGAGGTGCTAAAGGATTTAATTTAGTAGTTGGGTAGAGATAGTGATAGGAGGATGGTTGGACTAGATGATCTTATAGGTCCTTTCCAACCTTATGAACTTATGAACTTATATAGTGGACAGAATCCAACAAAGGGCCATGAAGATGATGAAGCTCGAAGAGTGTCTCAGAGAGATGGGACAGTTTAGCCTGGAGAAGTGAAAGCTTCTGGAATTTAATGGCTATAAAAAGCTGAATAGAAGGTGCAAAAAGGAGAGAGCCATGGTATTTTCTGTGCCAGGACAAGAAGCAATGGACAAGAGATTCTTTCCAGACGTAAGAAAACCTTTGCTCTGTGTATGACAGAGCTCTCAACAGGTTGACCGGAGAAGTTGTGGAGTCTCCTCCTTAGAGATCTTCAGAAGCTGCCTGGACATAGTCCTGGGCAGCCTGTTCTGGGTGTCCTTGCTGGAGCAGGGGTTGGGCCAGGTGGCTCCAGAGGAGCCTGCCAAACTCAGCCATTCACCGATTCTGTGATTTTGTCTGAAAAGAATTTCAAGGCATTTCTCTGGCCATACACTATACTAAACTATGTGAGATCCAAGAGAATTGCACTAGATCCAAATCTCTCATTTTTTTTTTTCAAGATATTGCAAAAACTATGTAAATAGAAATGCCCACTTGAAAAATGAAGTGCTTCACTGTTATTTTTTAAGGGTATTTCCAATACCCTGGAAAACATAACCACATAACCATGAAAAAAACAAAAAAAAAAAACTAGTTTGAACTTTTGAACCTTTTACTCTCAGTTAATACTTTTTAAAATATACTAAAAAATACTATTTTTTTAAATCTAGCAGAAATTCCAAAGCTACCGAACTGCACCATTTACCATGTCTAAAGATTTTAAATATCCATACTTAAACAGAGTTCTAATTTAGATGCTTTTATCAACCCTGTTTTTAAAATGTTGGGCTGCAATATTGACAAGATAATTTCCAGAGCATTTACTTCTGCCATTTAGCTTAAGAGTCCTTGTTTTTTCTTATTTCCTTTTGGAAGTTTTTAAAACATCGACGATTACCCAAAGAACTAGTCAGGTTCTTTATCACAGCAAAAATTGCTAGTAACAGATTAAATGTATAGATATTAGGAAAACATTGTTTTTAAGGTATACATACAAGATTGTTTGTTGTTTTACATGGTGGTTTTTGAGAGTTTTATATAACTTCTTTTAATAATGCATATTGTTACATATCGTGCCATTTGACTGAAGAATGGAAAGAGAGGTTGAAATCTGAGATAGTATTAAAATACTTTAGAAACTTTAAAGCATTATAATAGTTATTTCAGTAAAACTACTCCAAATATTTCTTCAAGAAGGAAACAATTTGGAGTTCAAGTTCAGCAGCATAATAACTGAAAATGTATAACAGTACTCTTATTCCCATCACTGAAGTATAGATTAGAGTTTTTTTTCTGTTGTTGCCATTATAAAGCCCTGTTCCCAAGGGTACTAAGCTATCATAAAAATTTGCTTTTGGCCATGCTTTGAGATAAGTTCCTCAAATAATGTATAGGGGATTGACTTGCAACTCCTACTTGTGTTAATAGGAGCTATCATGGTAAATCTCTCATGGATTCATGGGAGGAAAAGCTCTGCAGTATTAAAAGTTTTGGCCTGAGGATTATTTGTTTTTGATGTATTTCCCGATAAAAACATGCTCTAAAATATAACACTTCATAATAGTGCTTTCAGATATTTGCTGGGACTGCTAATACTAGATTGTGTTGAAATTCTACTGATGAAAGCTGGAACATAAATTATTGCTTAAATATTTCTGTAAGAGAGAACGATAATTGTTATGAAGAATTATATATTTACAACCCCGTGGAACACTATTTTATTTAATTAATTACATATAAAAGTATCATAGAAGTTCATATTGTTCATGATCAAATTTAAAATGCTTGTTGAATGTCACTCAGAGGTACCCTCTGTTCTTGAGAAAATGGATATAGGATGGTGTGATTGATCTGAACGTGTGAGGCTCTACCTTCTACTTGCAGCTGTAAATTTTACACTTTGAGGTAGGTTACAGTAATAGACTAGTCAAATTTCTCTCTCCCTCTGGAAGGAAATCCTTTCTTCTAATAGTCTGTCTACCTTTCAGACTGCCATGCTCTGGACAGTCATGCAGGTCTTTATGAGTGTGGCATACACATTCTTGTTTATTGCTGGTGAAAATGCATAGCTAATGGTGGTGACTATGTTGAAAAATAGTCTTTTTTTTTTTATTATTATCTGAGAATTTTCACTATGAAATAGTGTTACTGTGCTCTTTGTTTCCACTGTAGATTCAGTGAAAATAAATAGGAGGCATTAATTTTGGAACAACCCACATTTTTAATAATACATTAGGACATTAGACACAGTACAGCAGGCTTAGGAAAGTGAGATATTTGTACACAGTAGGAGCAACTAAAGATAGTCTTTGTCTTCAGTTGACAGGTATGTGAAATTATTTATGCTTTTTATTTCTCTACAGCTTTAGGAAAACAGAAGGCAGAAACTTCAGGTGAGATTTCACTAAACCCTCTACAATTGCATTATTGTTTTCCTTCCTCTAATTCAAATACTTAATTGTCACATCCTGAGATCACATTTGTCATTTTGATAGACTCTTCAGATCAGTGGTTCACAAATCTGATGTGACTGATTAATAGTAGAGAGCTTTTTCTTCTTTATTATTTCCAGTCTATAAACCCTGAAGTCTTGCTACTAGTACTAAGTGACACCTTCTTCTATCATACATATATCATCCAATCTCTCTTACTTTTATACTCAGTTCTCCATTTTGTGCCATGTGATAATCTGGATCTTTTCTGTGTTAATACATCCCAACTTAGTATCATAGAAAACAATTTTGTGTTTCATATTTTTCCTTAACTGTTCCAGCTGCGGTCTTCTCCTGCCTGTATTACAATTCTTGCACTAGTCTGTCTTCACTAACTTAACAAATAATTTCCTATAATTTGCTATATATATAATTCCTATTTCCTACTTTGTAATAAATCTGATGTCCAGATATATTTTAGCTGCTGCTACTACATTCATTTTGCATAGAAAACCTGTTACATCACCTAAAAAAGGTACAGCATTACCCTGGAATGATCTTTTTATGGTGAATGCATCTAGAATTTTATTTCACTTATGATTTATACAATTAGTTATACTTTGATCCAGACTTGTTCTAAAGTCTTAAGATGGTAATATTACTATCCCATCTTTGTATTCCTGCACCAGGTATAATACCAGTACCAGTCTGATGGACTCCTTAAGTATACTTACTGCCAGAGTAATTTTTTATGAAGTAATACTGAGTTCAAATTTTAAAACAAAGCTTAAAAGACATTTTTTCTTTGTGGTCGTGTAGAAAACTTTTCAGTAATCAGTGGAAAGTTGTGAAATTGCATTTTGCTGACCTCTTTGGTTTGCAATGGGTAGCATTTCACAAAATAAATAAATAAAGAATTAATGAATATTTATAGTCCATCTGCTTTGAATATAGTCTATCAAATTTAAATGAGACAAAGGATTAAAGCTACAATTTAAAAGCTTAAACGAGAAAGGCTTATTTTTAACCTTAGGACAGCCCAGAATTTAAATAAGACCAACTGGAACTGGGAATGAATATGAACTCTTAATTTTATTAATCTCCTTATGCTACTGTGCATTGTTCTGAGTCACCAAAATATGCATAGTTTCTGAATAGCTTGACACACTGCTTTGCATTCCATGTTATATTTTAAGAAATGCTTATCATGTATCACTTGCTAATGGTTTCTGTGGGAGGAGATGGGTAATTAAGGACTTGTGAAATTGGGGCAGCATACGTTTTTATAAATGACAAACTGCTAACATAAACTCACAGAATGTCTGCAGTTGCAAAAAAAAAAAAAAAAAAAAAAAGAAAGAAATTGGATTAAAATTGAGATTGTGAAGATTTTCAAGTGACCACAGATTCCGTGCCATCTTGATTTAGGCATCCCACTCCGAAGAACTTCTCAGAATCCTCATGTCTTGACATTTTCTGAAAATATATCCCTTTGAGAGTCTTTTACTTCTCCAACACAAAAAATCATTCTACATTTTTGAGAAGGATTAACTAGACTTGAAAAAAAACCCCTCACAAAACAACAAACAGGACTACTCTTTCAATTGCATTGTTTGATACAGGAAACATATAACAAATTACGAGATAAACATTTTTAAAAAATATATAGATTATGGTCACTCAAATCCTTGAATGATTTTTTTAGACGTATTTATTTATACGTACTCATTGTTCTCCTCTAGACATGCTCCAGTGTGTCCATGTCCTTATTATGCTGGGGACCCTAGAGTTGAACTCAGTACTTCAGATGATGTCTTAAAAGAATGGTAAAAGTGGAGATTCATCTCCATTGGTCATACTTCTTTAGATTGAGCACAGGATACAGTTGACTTTCCATCTGCATACGCGCATTGCTGATTCACAGTGAGTTTCTAATCCACCAGCTCTCCCAAAACATTCTCAGTGATGCTCTTCATCCAGTCTCCGTCCAGCCTGCATTTATACCTACAATTGCCTCAGTGCGAGTGTGGGACCTTGCACTTGGCCTTTTAGAACTTCATGAGGTTTGCACAGGCCTACTTTTCAAGCTTATCAGCATCGCTCCAGATGCTATCCTTTCCCTCCACAGTGCTGACTCTTCCCATAGATTGGTGTTGATGGCAAAACTGGCTGTCCTCTTTGCCACCCTCCTCAGTTGCTGTGTTCCCTAGGGGTCACCTCTGTATGTGCAGGGGGCTGCCCTGCTGCTCAGAGCACTGCTGCCATGAGGAGGGCTGATGGAGCCCGACAGCTGCTCCCTGACAGAGGGCTCCCATTGCCCACTGAGAGGATTCCCTGCTTCAGCACAGACTGTGTGTTGCCCACAGCTACGTGTCTTGCAGAAAAGGGGATCAATCCTAAATTTACCCCGAAGTTGCACTTTGACTTTCAGCTGATAGGGAACTTCAATAGAAGGCTGCCATAAATCGTAGTCTGACCTGACAATCCCTCTTTTCTTCCCTCTCTCATACCCCTCACAGAAAAATATGTATTTGCAAGTAGCAGTGTCAAAATCCAATGTTGGGACAGGACTAAGGATGGATCTGTATACTTCATTACTCCACTCTTCTTGTGATGACCTGTGTAAAATTATTTTGATGACACTGTACACTGGGTAAGACTATACAGTTTCTTTGTCACTCTTTCTGTGTCTCACAGGCATAAAATTATACAGCTCAGTTTTATGCATGAAATTCATGTAGTGTTTAGGAGGATAAAAATGCTGTTCAAGATAACAGTTGAACACTGTCAACATCTTTGAAGATGGAAGAGCAGAGACGCATTTACTTTTTTTATACTGTCAGCCTGCTAAGCTGAAATGAAGGAAATGCAACCCAAATATCTGTTCATTGAGAATCTGAATGCATCTACGGGTATTCTGATGTGAATAGAGATTCAGAGCAAATTCACTGTGTGAAGGAGGAACTGCACAACTGCAAATCTCTGTCCTCAGATACAAAATTTTAAAGTGGCTGTGTGTGTACATGAACAACACAACCTACCTTTGATATATATACTGCATGCTGTATATCTACAAAGATTTCAGTATGAAAGATACACTTAACTCTTCATTTAAACTCTACTTTTTCCTGTGTGATAATCTGTACTGCAGTTGCGGGCTGTAAGGAAAATAAGCAAGAAAAATGGTGCCTTCAAGTTACTAAAATAACTATACAAAACTGAAAAATTTGTTTTTCAAGAATAGGATAATTTTCTTACATAATATATTAAGGACTACATACTCAACTATTTTCTGGTCTCAGGATCGGAAAGTGAGCAAAGTACTGTACGATAACCAAAAATGGAAATGTTTTGGCCTCTATTAAGAAAGAATGCAAGAAGTATTTTGTCTTTTGCCACTTCTCAGAGTTGAACATAGTGACATAAGAATTTCTAATTTTCTATAAACAAATAAAATGAAATTTTTGGTCATGTGTTGAATCTCTCACATACAAGTTATTCAGAATATTATTTAGGTCTCGTAGAGAAAGAAGAAAAGAGAGCCTAATGTATTCAATGATAGATTGAATGCCATCAGTTCTTACTGTTGAAAGATTAAGTTCCCATCAACATTCATGGAAGCTGATATTTATTACCCCTCAAGTGCTGAACCCCAAGATATAGAAGTGAATAGGTAGGTATACCTATCACTGCCTTCTTCTTCATTGTTTTGAACAAGCATGCTTTGAGAAGCTGGTGCATGACTGTTGTAAAAGCCCCCTCTATAATGGACAGAAGAATAGCTACTTCATAAATCCTCTAATATCTTAGACTAAGGGTAGGCAATTGCATGCTCAGCTCTCCTCAAAGAGCTGTATTTTTGCATCACATACAGTACCAGAATATTAGATGATGAATATTAAAAATTTTCTGTAGCAATGTAAGTACCTGTGGAAAGTGAGGTGCCCAGTCATTCTGTGGGCTTGTGGATCTCTACCTTGAACTTAAGTGCAGAAATACTTTATTGAATATGGTTTTAGAGCCTGATTATTTCCTCTTAAGAGTTAATCACATCTATCTTGCTTATTATTTAGTAATTTTATGTATAATAAGCTTTAAAATGGTGTAAAATTCTTCCTTAAGTGTTCCTTGTAAACCACTAATTTCAACTTTTTTTTTCCTATATATAAGAGCTATGAAATATAGCTGGTAACTGGTTTCTGAAAGTTCCTAAGAAGAGATAACTCTGTTTTCTGTTACAGCAAATAATTCATTGAAGAAGCAGGAAGAAAACGAGTATACACGCTTAAACAGTGTATTACTTTGTTTTTCCCTTTACATTTCATAAGTAAATTAAGTTTCCTAATTATTAGCTGATTACTCAAGCTATAGTTCTACTAAGTTAGAATTCATACCCTCATATAAGGATCTGAGGCACAGTGTTAAACTAGAATGTGAATAAAAAATAGAAATTCCTGATTTATATCATGCTATATAAAAATGACTAAATGATGATGCTATTGAAGTTCAGTTAAATATATTTTATCTAAGTCTGTAATTTCTATCAAGCTATACTGAATAGTATTTTTTTTTCTTATTCATTTTTCTTTTTAGTAGGTGATAAAGGCATTATTTAAGGAAGGAATATACAGTCCCAATCCTTTTCAATTTACCAGAAGGATCTTCAGATCAAAAGTAACAAAGCTGTAGGAACTGAAAGGCAATTCATCCAGCAGGAACTCTAAAATTTGGAAATATAAACCATTTTTGAACTGGTGATAATTGAACCTTTTTCTGACACACAAAACAGACTTGTTCTTATTACTTAACATTATTTTGTTACAAAAATATTTTTCCCTTATTTCATTAATTTAATGGACAGTGGAAAACTATCTCTTACACAAATATTCAAATAAGAAGCAACAATTAAAATGACAGTAATCTAGTCTACTTTTAAGTGAAAAACTATTTCAGGTTATGCTCTCCCTGTGTAAGTAGCTGTCATTTCAGCTAACGTCACAAAAAATTTATTATTCCAGCACTGTAATTGCTTTAGGCATGAATGTTGTCCCATTGCATGCAACTACGTGTTTTTTTGTTTTTAATTGGGAATAATATATGCTTCACTTAGAATTAAACCTATGAACATTATAGTTTATTAGAAGTATTTAAGTTAGAATTAACTAGGTGACGGTTTGGTCAAAAAAAAAAAGTCTGGCTTTACTATTTATCAAGAACAACCAGCATAGAAATCTATTATCCTGCTGTTTTTATGAGGATGAGCCCACAATAAAAATGAAATTGCTAGTTTAATTCAAACTACCATTACTTCAAGAGAGTTTTGTGATTCCTATTGTATTAGTAAACAGATGTTTTTCCCTAGGAGACTGATGAAGATCTGTATCTATTTTTGTTGTTGTTGTTTTTGGTTTTATTTTTTTATTTTTTTTACCAGTAAGAGTGGTCAGCAGCCAAACACTGGACCAGTACCTCCTTTCCTGTTTTCTCCAGGAGTTTTTTAGATTATAAGAAGCAATTCATTATTATTATTGAAATTATTTTCACTTAGTTTTTATGGGTCTTGTTGATTTGCTTCCTTGTGAAGACTTTGATGTGAATCAGTAAGAATATATTCCTCACTATGCACATGAGGCTGAGGTGGTCATCATGGTGAGTTTTTCATTACGTTTTATCTCTTACATCTAAAAGTGTGACAGGAGAATAAATATCTCGCTGTTTCAGATTCCAAAGTACAGAATATTCTTGTACATCTGATTCCTAGAACACAAAGATCATAAATCATATATGCAAAATATTCTGCAGGTATTTAAACTGTTTAAATTGTCATGGCACAAATTAAATCAACAGATCCTACAGCAGTAAATACCATTATTATATTTGGTTTAAGAAATCTTAGTATCCTTTTATTTAGCATTTAATAGGTTAATTTTTCATTTAGGCTGACTTTTTCATACCATTGATTTAATTTACTTCTTAGTACTCTCTACTTTGAATACACTGTAAATACAGCATTTTTTTAAGTAGCTTACCTTCAAATCTATTAGTTGTCTTCAAAGGAATTGGCTCATCTTACCTTAGCTTCAACAAAATGCTTACATGAGATGATAATAGCTACATCATTTCTTTTCCCATTCTCTGTTTTTAGTCTTATTGTCCTTTCAAACAGGAAAATTTTTTTGTGCTTCACAGTGCTGCACGTAGGGGCTTCTAATCAAGTACTTATGTGCCCTTCAGTTCTAACTGTGTTAGTTTGCTTTACCTTGAAGACTTTCAATTCACATTGGCTTTTCAACATATAAATTAAATTTTTCACCTGAAATTTGATAGAACATAGATGCTTTCAGTACCTTTACTCATTATCTGTTAAGTATGTTCATTAATCTACATTTCCTATTTTAAATAAAAATGTATTATTCTGACACTTGTGATTATGGTCTCCTAGCAACTTTCTGAAACTGGTCCTTTTAATTTCAATAGGTCTAAGACCAGAGAAGAATGAAGATAGCCTTAATTTTGTATGTGGTTTAATCCTTTTCTCTATGTGGTATAACTTTAATTTATTAAAAGAGTTGATATCTGTAATTTCATTGGACTAATGATAAAGTACATTATTAAGCCCTCATTCTACATGTCAGTGCAACCTAAATCATAGAAAGAAAAATCTTTTCCCTCATATTCAGTTGGAGTCTGCAGTTAGCAGGCTGATTGTTTTTCAGGCAGACAGCTCCAGAGAAGCATCTTAAAGAAAAAGAAACTTAATTCAATTGGATTTGTCAATACCTCAGTAAAAATCAACTTTTATTTTATGCACTGTTCTCTTCAGCTCCACCAGGCTGCATGTGACAAATCCCTAGTTCCCAGTTGCCAAGTGCCTTCCCTTTTTTCAAGTGCTCTGGTACCATGGGAGACAGCTGCACTGGTTTCATAAGATCAGGAAAGTTATGATGTTACAATCATTAGATGCTATAAAAAATAGCTAATAAGCCACCTTATATATAGGGTATGAATAGATATACATATACACATGAAGAAATCCATTCTTTGTTATGATTAATGTGCAATTTCTCATCCTTCACCACACTAATTCAGGACTAAACAGTACTCTTTGCTTTGGTTGGCACTAAGTCCATTGCTTTATCTCAATGTACACACAAGAAATGTAGACCGAATGCCAACATCAGTGTTCACCCTTTCTTTGTATATGTAAGCAATCAGTCTGGAAGGAAAAACAGCTACTCTCGGAGGAAAACTGAGACACTGTGTGCAACCATGGATCAAGTTAAGAAGGCTAAAGCCCAGAGAGAACTGAATATGCCCAGGGATGTCAAAGGTAGCATGAAAGGCTTCTATGAGTATATCAGTGGCAAAAGGAAGACTACGGAAAATGTGGGACATATACTGAAGGAACTGGGATATCTGGTTACCCAGGACAGTGGAAAGGCCAAGGTACTCAATGGCTTCTTTGTCTCAGTCTTTATTGGCATGACTGTCCTTCAGGAATTCTGTGTCCCAGAAATCACTCTGTAAGGCTGGAGCAAGGAAGATGTAACCTTGGTGGAAGAGGATCAGCTCAGGGAGTCACAGTTTCTTCTACGGAATCAGCGATGTAAAAATCGGAGCTGATATTCACTTACTGGCTGCATCTGTGAATTTTGCTACTATCAACTCCTTCTGTAAGGGCCAGATTTAACCCTGTGTTGGCCTTAACAGGGAAACACAATCTCCTTACTGGAAAATAATTATTTCTGCTTCTTGCTGTATCTGCTACTCTTCCAGTTTCTGTTTTAAACTTGCCCATTCTGTTTTTGTCTGAATGTATCTGTCTCCTTTCCCTTCTCCAGCTATCAGAATTGAAGTTGGAAATATAATAGGCTGGATCATATACGCTGCACAGACTAGAATTAAATTGAATTGCATATATTTGAAAAGAGTAGTTTTTAGGGTCAACTGGTATTTCTGAGATAAAACAATTGAATTAGTAGCTGATAACTATGGAAAATTTCTGTATTTTGAGGTATTTTCACCAATGTTTTATTTAATGCATAGCCAGTTGCCTAATTACAGGTTTAAGAGAGAAAGGAAGGAGGAAAGGACATAAGGAGAAAGAGAGTAAAGGAAAGAAGAAAGTAATGAAGGAGGAAAGAGAGACAACTATGAAAACCAGATACATTTTGTTTAACCTCAAAGTAAGGTTTTTTCTTTCCTGCAAGTTATTCACTTATGCACTTACTATGGAATCAGCATTGTGGGTAAATTGATAGCCTCTATAGGAAAGGAAAGAATGGCAAGCTGATTACTTTATGGTTATTTCACAAAACTGATGAGACAGCAAATGATATTCAATCCTATTAAAAAGACTAAGCACAGCCTTTCTCCTCAGGCCTGCCTTAAAAAAAATAAAAAAAAATCCTACATTTCTTGCACTAGGATTGGATGATATGATTCTACAATTCAGAGAGTCTGGAAATTACAGAACATCTGCAATGAAATTGGTTTTCTGTGGAAAACTGATGAATCACTTACTGCCAATGACTGGAAGGAAAAGTACTTGTTTATGCCCTTATGTAATGAATTTTTATGAGGTGAAGTTTGCTGTTTATAAAAAATATACTTTGAGCTGCTGTAGATGTGAAATAATAGAATTCAGAATTTAGACTAACACATTACAAAAAAGACAGTCACTAGCAGAATATCATCTGCTTACAAAATACCAAAAGAAGAGCTTTTACTTCTATAATAGAATTAAAATTTCCATCCATTCTCTATGAGAAAAAATAACAGACACCGTAATGACACTGCTGTCTTTGTTAACATACTTTAAAGTACAATAAATACTTTTATTAAAAAAAAAATGCTTGTTTCAAGATGTAGATCTGCAGTATGGAAGAAAATTATACTTGGGAGCAATTTGTCAAAACCAGGCAATGCATCTCCATGATCAGCCAAGTACCTCCTCTTCTGTTGTTTATGAGCTTACTGGGTTTGCGTGTAAGATGATTTTTCTATCCCTAAGTAATGTCTAGAGTACATGAGAAAATTGCAATTCTTAAGCAACTATCCTGAGAATTATAAAATTATGAAATACATATCAGTCCTAAAATAAAATAATAAATCAAGTCTCCTTTAAGCACAAATTTAACCAATACCTTGGGGGCTAGAACTGACCATTGCATAAAATGACTTTTCACAATCAAATGTGTCAAGACGATTGTATTTCTATGATTAGGCTGTGGTGGTTTTTTTAAAGCAATTTAACTGACATAATTGGTTTATTCTTACGTTAGGTGATGAGGAGTTGAGTTTGACTCAATGAGTCACATGAGAATAATGAGTAACCTGCTTTCCTTTGTGCCTTACCTTTGAAACTGCTACACTACCCACTGTTGCTGTTAACAGCAGTATGGATTGTGTAACGAGTGCAGTTGAGAAGGCACAATGCAGCTCCACCTACACCTTCTGCAAACCTGGAGATTGTTGGCTGAGCATGACTTAACTGTTATCCTGTTTACCACAGCGTATGTAATAGAAACTGTGCCACTTGACTAATTGCCCATCTCATTCCTGTGTTTACAGCATATTCTGGCCATTCAAAGATTAGTTTTGTAGAAGAAATTCTTCTCACTACATGGAAACTTTAGCTACATGCAGTGGACAGCAGTGACAGCAAAAATTTTCACCTGGAAAAAGCCCTCTTTGATATCTTTGTGTCGTTTGCCCTGATGCCATAGTTCTGTACATCTTTGATTCCTGTGTCCCATACTCTCACTGTCTTTAGTCTGACACTGATCTTTTGAATAATACTGAACAAATCAGGGATGGCTTGTTAGCATCATGCATGCTACCCTGTAGTAATGGAAATTATTAGCTTTCCAAATTTACCTTTGAAACACTTTAAACCAATTGAACTTATTATGTGGGGCAGTTCACAGGATACACTGTCTTTGGCAGGATCCTTTATCAAAAGAACCTGAAGTTAGGAGTTATCAATACATGTTATGACTACATCACATGGGCTTTTGCTAATGACAAGACTGTTTTGTAGATATGGCAGTCACTCATTTGAGAAATTCTTACCTACTTCAGTACAGACAGGCTGTCACCTTCTTTTCATCAATGAGAAAACGTCTTCATAAAAGCTTCATTAGCTTCTGTGTCTGTCCCATGAATGCCGCTTATGCCTTTTTTCACGGGCCATACATTTTTATCCAGATAATTGAGTTTTCCATAGCATGTTCAGTCAGATGTTCAACTCCTGTTGTGGTTTAGTACATCTAAAATAAGATGGAGAATTCCAGGGATAGGTTCAGTACCAACATCCAGAATGAGAACTGCGCTCTTGGCAACTTATCACACCACATATAACAATTGCCAATAAATTTTCAAAACCAAGAGCTGTAGGAAGATTCCTTCACTGTAATCACTTAACCAGTAGTAAACCTGTTTTGAAGCAGCTCAAGGTTTAAAAATCTTTACAAAATCCTACGCAAGAGTCAAAATTGCCACAAACACTACTGTCTTTGACTGATGTAACAGGATCCATTCTACTTTCCCAGTCTTAGTGTTTTCCCTGCCTTGGCATAGACACCAGATTCTTTTCATATCTTGTCTTTAAGCCCCTGACTTGTGAACTACAGAGGCAGAGTAACACTCTTGTTATGGAATCAGGCATATTTACCTGCAGACTTTTAGAGAACCACTAAGCTATCACTTTCTTCACCATTGAGACAGTATATCTGAGAGAAGGATCTTTGCCAGTTACTGCTCCAGACAAATCCTTCCTCCTTCCCAACTGCACAATTTGAAGATACAAGGTTGGACTATTTCCTTTGCAGATTGTGTCCTGGAGATCACTTAGGTAAGATCTCTAAACAAGTTGGCAACTGTCTAAACTTAGTGGATATGACAGAATTCTTCAGTCAATTTATTTAAACTTCAAAGTATTGCAGTAAAAGTTTAGGCAAACAGTTGCAGTGAATATGGTTAATGGCAGAAGAGAGAAGAGTCAATTTCTCCCCTGGGCCACTCCAATGTGACACAGTTAGCTCCTTGTTATATCTCCTACAATACAGCGTAATGCAGATTGCAGACAAACAGCCTTCTGCACCTTGAGATATCTCAAGGATATTACTTGAGCTGAATGGTGACACAGCAGACTTTACTGTACTTTCCATCACCCTGTTATCCAAGCAGACCTGAGTCCAGATGTAACATCTGCCTGTAACACCTATTGCAGAACAGGTTTGCCTACACCTACTATCCAGACTAGGTTTGTGTTCAGCAAGCATTATCAGATATTTCAAGCAGAGTACAAAAGCCAAGATGTGCTCCTGGGAATGGAATGGGTGCTTATTGGCCTTGGCAAATGCTCCGTATGTGTTTACGTACTCCTCTAGTCCCAGGCTAACTGGGATCCTCAAACAAACTGCTTTTGTTTGAAAGCTATCTTGTCAGGCTTTTCTTGGATCCTACCTTGCTAGTGGGCTCTCCTGGAATGAGGGGGGAACCTATAGCATTAAGACTGCAGATTTTTAAGTGGACGTTTTGACGATGGCAGCATGGAAAAATGTCCTGAGATGGTAAAGAAAAGCAGCTGTGATCTACTCAATCAGTTCTACCTGGAAATGAAAAAGATGTTGGCATTGAAAAGGCATGAAGCATCATTTTAAAACTTCTCCCCAAGATTGTGGTTGTAAGTAAATGAACACCAGCTTTAATATCTACATGGCAGCAAGTACATGCTTCTGTGTGCACAGCCACACCACAGTATTTTCTTCTTAGTGCAAGACAAGATAGCTTCACAGTGAACACACAGAAAGATGGAAAAATTGCCAGTTTATTGCTAGTATTGTTTAAAAAAGTTTTTGCTTTGCAACATAAAATCAAATAATCCTTTAAAAGTGAATAGCTACTATAAACTTGTTTCCCACTTTGCATTTTGGTCTCATAAATGACAAAAGTATAAAATGGCCTGAGGGTCAAACTATCAATTAAATATGATAACTAGTCTCTAGTTATCATATTAACATATTAGTTATCATATCTAGCCTTCAAAAGCTTAAACAAACAAAATATCACCCCAAGCAAACAAAAAATGTATATCTTAAGATAAAAATAATAGTAACAAAAGCAAACTTCAGAACCTCCTTTTAAGAAGCATCTTTTATTTGTTAACTTGGTTTTCATAAGAATGATGCATCCCAGACCAAGAACAGTAATTACAGTCTCAAATAAGAATATTCCTCAGTTTGGATTGTATTTGCTCAAGCTCAAGATTTTAGTTTCACAATTTTGTCCAGATCACCCTCCTCCATAACATCTTATATTTACTGAAATAGATATTTCCAGGTAATACAGAAATCAGTTACTAACTCTGTAATTCCTTCTGCAGAACACTGATCTCCTGCTTTCATAACACTACTACACAATATCTCTTGATAGATTTTTAAGAAAGGACTGCAAATTTGAAGGAAAAAAACCTAATCAAACATAAAGAGAGTAAATGGATGAAGCCTTATAAAAGGAATAAAAACATCACAAGGCCAGCAGAGAAAACAAACAGAAGTTACTCCAAAACAGCAATAGTTACCTATCTTTTTGGTATGTCTACATGCATATAACTGGGCTTGATCTATTTTCTGTGTGGTACATAGTTGTTAGTGAGGTTTGGCACCCAGCCTGACCATACCAAAGAAAGAACAGCAAGTCCCAAAGACAGCATCATGTAAGTAAACAGGCTTTCTTTCCACACTGTCTGATTAAGAATGATGTGGTTACCGCAGGTGGCTTCCACATTCCAAGAGATGATGGACCAGGTCCCTCAGTTTGACAGGGAAGAAGTAGGATGTGGTCACGTGTGCGTCACTGAAGATCACAGGCATATATATAGATGAGAAAATGGGCTCTGTTATCTTATGAAGATCTAGAAGGATCAGGAGATGGCTCTATCTCCTGTGTTTACAAGTTAACAAGTTAACTGTTAACAAACATCACTTGAAGCTGTCTATTTATAAGAAAGCAATTACAAGTTAGAAAAAGAATATGCTTTGTTATTGAGACCTGAATGCGATGAAAGATATTAATAATCATCTGACATAAAACTTCATTTTATACATTGCTCTTTTTCAGTGGTGCGTTACACTGGGAATTCAAATTTTAAATATTAAACTATTCTTTAGGTGTGACTAGGATGACTTCTGCACAAAATCAATACAGCCACATTGGCAAAAGCAGAATGTTTTACAACTTGAGAAAATCCACAAAGTGGATTGAGTATCTTCTCATCTACCCTTGAGAGAAGAACACAACATGAACTTAGGAAGTGGTAGATTGCCAGACCATGGATTTAAGAAGACTACTGACAACATGGGGGTGCCAAACTGGGATCATATAGTCTGAGAGAGTAGAGCAACCAGTGAACTCTTTTCCTTTCTTCAGAGATGCAAGTTGACATTGCTACTCAGTAAAAAAATAACACCAGAAAATAAAGAATTTCCAAATCCGTCTATCAAGCAGTTTACAGTAATTTCTGATTTTTTTTTTACATTCATCCCTGGTATATGTCATGTACAATCCAAGAACAGAACAACCTCCTTAATAGACATGTAATTCTGTCATTTCAACTTTATATTTCAGTGGCTGAAGACTGTGTACCTCTGAGCCACACTTAGGACAGGTAAAATACATATCAAATAAATAGTTACTTTTAATACAATAATAACAAAAAACATGTGAACAGCCTATGGTATGTGGCATGGTAGGCCAATCCCCACACAGCGAACACGCCTTGCAATGAGTTGCTAATGTTTTTTCATTATTAGAAAGATTGGCAATAGGCAAACACCAAGAACAAAGTTTCAGTTTCAGTTTCTGTACATTAATAAGTGGTAGCAAGTAGATCAGAAATTCAGCAAAACCATGCCACAGCAGCTCCCTGTTCATGTATTCAAATCCTACCTGGCGAACACTTTGTGGCTTGCAAAAAACTGATCTAATTCCTAGAATGCGTTCAGTAAGTGTTGCAAATGTTCCTTTCTGAAGAAAAATCAGAAAATTTACAAGTCCACAAAGCTTAACAAGTCCAGCTCCAAAGTTAATATAATGCTTGATTTTGCAGAAAGATTGCAGTTGACGATTGCTAAATAAATCGTAACATCTTTCCTCTAACCATCTTCCACCAACAGTGAAAATAAGATACCATAACTTCTGGTGTTTGCTCAGAGGTTGGTATTTTTCTGTCTGAGATAAGTTATTTTTGTACTGAATATTCAGAATAGCCTGTCCCACAGTTGCATTCTTAGAATAGACGGTGAATCTCCACAGTAAAAGCCACAGAAATGCTTTAACTTCTGGTTCAATATGAGCCAGCACCCCTGGTTTAAATCCATGAAAACAGCTGGTAAACTGGGACCACACTAGTTGTTCCAGGGCTTTGTTTAGTTCAAGAGCATCAAGTTGACTTATTCTGAGCACAGGATTCACACTATTTTCATTTCCAATGCTGGATGCCATTTCTTCTCAAAACAGTACTTTCTAGAAATAAACACAAATAGACTTTAGTATAACAGAGTATTTCCTATTTTAGTTCTTATTATAGATGTTATCAAAGTTGTAAAAAATCATGAGTAAACATGAAATAATAAAAATGCCTCCTCAGTTATTAATATATTATCAGGAACTACTGAGTCCTTTCAGCAAGGTTTATACAAATAGCGCACAACTGCCTCTCAAAATAAGTTATATTGAGACTATTTCTCACTGATAATAACATTTTTATTCAGTTATAGAGAGCCATGTAACCTCTTTCGGATATTCACAGAACATCACAAATTTAACATTTCATAGTATAAATTAAATAAATAAAAAAATAAAAAACTTCTGTGCATAATCGTAATACTCAACTGGACCTTAAAGCAGAAAAAATGTAAAACTGTAAGATATTTAATGGATAAACAGGGAAGATTTGCATTCAGAATAAAATCTACGTAGACAACAGAGTTAGAAAATATTGGTCCACTAATACTTCAGTAGTTGCAGCTGAAAGTAAAATCTTAGAAATATTAAAAAATGTACAGACTAGGTACAAAAAATAGGGATAGAAATCAATACAGGAATGATAAAATTTGCTAAATAAAGGTATTTTGTTCATTCTATGAAATTAAAGAAATATCCAGTATTCAACCACAAATTATCACAGAACATATCATAGAAGGTAGCATGCATTTTTTGAGTCTTTGATAGGTGCAGGATTGTCCTAATGGCTGGATAATAAATTCCAAGATGATTCATGTATACTAACAACTTCAACAAATGTATCCTCATATTATTCAAGCATTACAGAGCAAAATAAAAAGTTTTTAAAAAATTGTTTGGTTTAAATGTCATCATGCTTGGAATTTTCTGACTGAGAATATAAATACAGTAAATTGCAAGACTAAAATATAGTTAACAACTTCATAATGCAAAACTGCAAACTTATTTTTTTATTTTTTCTTTTGCCTGCATAAAACAGGGATTTAGGAGAAGAGGTATATTTCAGGTAGCATGCAATGTATTTCAGCTTCTAAAGGGGATTCTCTGTATAACAGATAGGCAACAATATTCTGAATAAAGTACAGAAGAACATGCTTCAATTTCTATTTATAAGAGGAAAACCAGCTATAACACAAAAATAATTTGAATAAATGATGTTGTATTGGACCCTATATGTGAATGGGTGCTTATCATACTAAGCATATAAAAAAGTCCCGCAAAGCAATAACCTCATCCTGAAACGGTGCACCAAAGGTTTTAAAATCCCCAAAGGTAAAAACACTTCTTGCATTATTTTTTTCTACGCATACAGAATATGATCTACAATTGGTAACGTTCTTAAGGAAAAATTTGTGCAAAGCTCTTGGAAATACAATTTTTTTTCTTAATGTGTGCAGTACAATGGTGGTTTCCAATTAAATATGACTGGATACTTGGGTGGAGCATGGGATAGTCCCACCTGATTTCTTTAAACCCTTCCATCCTCATTAGCTGAAGTTAGCATAAGACCACCCACTCTGGGCCATCAATCTCCTTGAAGAGCTTGTATATAAAGGTATACCAAGCCTGTGTCACACACTGGTCTTTTCTGTAATAAGCACTGATCCACGGGATGTTTGCTTGGAAAGTGCAATCGAGTCTCACTGCAATAACTTACCTCCTTCACTTTGTGGTCACAGGAACAATACAGTCCCTATTGCACCTTGCCATAACTCTTCAGTGAGTCCAGTCTCAGTGACTATAGACCCTACTGACCTCTATTTCTTACCTCATTACCATTTTAGGAATCCTAGTCTCTGACCATCTGCTCTAGAACCACCTGCCCTTCAGTCTCATGCTTTTTATTTGCAGTCCCTAAAATCTCACACCTTCTTCATTTCTTCTAACACCTCAGTCCCACCTACTAATTTCATTCTCGTCCACCCATTTGAGTTATTCTCTCATTTGCATTCTACACAATTTCTAATACATATAAACCCCCTTCAAAACCTTGCATGGATTCAAAATAGCATTCTCATCAAACAACTTCAATGCTGACAGATTATACACTAAAACTATTTGCTATCACCTCAATCATTTATTCCAGATGTCTTCCACTATTCCAAGTGCTATGAGATACTTCTTTTGTAGATTAATTATAAATAAGATAAGTAGGCTAACTGTGCAGAGTTTTTTTCCATTAGTGTGGCTAGATAATTCAAAGAAATTCAGTAAGTGCAATATGGCTTAATAGGTGTACCTACTGAAGTTCAAGGAAAACATGTCAAACACATAGGAGCACAACAGATCACAAAATACACAGGGAAACATATGTATGGCTGTAGCCTAGAGACAGATCGAAGGGATGGCTGCTTTGGAAAAAAAAGGACTTGGAAATCCTGGTATGGGACAAACTGAAAACAATCATCAGCGCACCCTCACTATAGTAATGCCTAGTGGACTGCAGACAGACTGAAGGATATACTTAACCCCCTCTGCTTGGCACTGCTGGCTTTCACTGGCAACAACTCTTTTCTGTTATCAGAAAAAGAGAAATGTCAACAAATTGAAGAGTCCAGACACTAATACCAATGGGGAGCCCCAATACATGATATATGAGGAGAGCCTGAAAGAACTCAGATTGTTTAACTTGAAGATAAGGTAGCTAAAAAAGCAATTTAATTGTTATCTTCCACTATCTAAAGGCTACAGAGAAGATTAAGTCACACCTTTCTGTGAGATGCACAATGAAAGAAAAAGAGGCAATTGGTCATGTGTTGCAATATCAAAAATTCCTACCAGACATAAGGAAAAAATTGCCTTCATGAGAGAAGTTAAGCACTCTAGTTTGCCTAGAGCATAGGTGCCCAACCTTTTGGCTTGCCTGGACTCTGTACTTAGTGAAGAGGAATTGCCTTGGACCACATATAAAATATAGTTAATGTATATAAGTAACAAAACTTTTTTTTTTAATTAAAACAGGAGAGCAACAAAAACATTAAACTTGTAGAATATTTGATCTTGCTTTTGTGAAATACTAATCAAATATATATCACAAAATTAATTAAAAACATCACAAATTATTTTACACTTTTTGTGAGCTCTTATAGATACTGAAAATTAAAGTTTGTCAGTATGTGTATTCACATAATCACAGAATTGTAGAGGTTGGAAGGGACCTCCAGAGATCATCTAGTTTCTTCTACACTACAAATGTTAACTTATTTAATAACTTCACAAAATAACACAAGCCCATTTATTTAAGCAGGCATAGATAGTTTAAAATATCACTATCCATAATCATTACATTTTACTTGCCAAATGGCACAAGCACATGTCACGTGTAATACACATGTATGTGTGTATGAGCACCCTGTGCTGGCAGGTGGTGCACTTCAACAGCGATGACAGTGGGTCAACCTCCACTGGTACAGACATCTCTGAGTGCTGCACACAGGCTCTTGTTCACCAGCGGTGAAAATGTACAGCAATGGTGGTGACAATTATTGAAAGATACGGTTCCGTAGCTGAGAATGTGCTCGATCACAGTGTTATTGCGCTCACTGTGTCTGCTGTAGTTTCCAAGGAAACAAACAGGAGGCATTAGTTTCAGAGCAACATACATATTAATGTCCCTGACCTTAACAGCCTAACTGTTACAGTGGAATTAGATTTTGTTTACAGAAAATTGAAGCCTCTTTTGAAACAGTCATCCAACTACTGTTTGTCAGCCTTCAAATTTTTCCCCAAATCAACAAGTCTCCTTTTCTTAGATTAGGATCAACAGCATATATATGATTTGTGTTACATTTAATGTTCCCGAATTGCCAACTAGCATTTTTATTCAATTACAAAGTCACTTTTATGCAAACCATGAAGAAGTAAGGAAACTCAAAACAGAAAATTTATATATACATATAAGTATATAAGTATATATATACACACACACATTCCTTTAAAATCCTTTAAGTTATGTTTATATTACTATGTATGGAAATTTTTTTTATCAACAGATAGGCACAAATTCTCAATTTAGGCAATAAAACTGGACGTAATTCCCAGTCTTTCAGATTGCTGCTAACCATACCAAAAGCTTACCATAGATCATGACTGTTTACAAAACCCTGAGCTGCTTAAACATTATATCCATACAGCTTTGACATGTAAACCCATTTTAGCATACTTACTGTTACATACATGCTGAAGTACTGTGCTGTAGATGATACACTTGCTTAAGTATTGTTTTAAGATTTTACTGCACATATAGCAAAGATTTTCCACCTGAGACACGTTACCTATTTCATTTCCTGAACACAAACATTTAAAATGAAAATCTGAAATGCACATTCTCCTGTGAAAAATATTTTCAAAAGCCCTGAAACTATTCATTTCATAAAAGAGGCATGAATTCTGTCTTTTTACCTATTTTCTAGGGAATTCTCATTCTACTCCATATTTACGATGGCCATTTCTTCAGTGATAATAACTGTAAGATAAGTAAAAAATGTTTCATTTCCTCTAAATGAAATCCTCTCAAAATTCCGTTAGATTTTTCATTTTGTATTGATTTCACAAATTCCGGTCCACATGAATAAATGAGAAATCTGTCCTCTCTCAAAACAATGTATCATAAACACAGTCTAAGAATCAGTACATTTCACTTATACTTTTTAATATTAGTTTTAAACTCCATATTGTGCTGAGCTTAACAGATCTTCAAAGGGATGTTATTTTTCCTTCTTTGAAATCTTGTTTGTCAGCATTTACTGTTTTTACTCTTTTATGTATTCTATTTTTGAATTATTTAAAATTTAAAGATTCAGAAATGTAGATTTAATAACTAGATAGAAACAACTAAATATATAAAATATATAAAAGAAATAACTAGATAGAAACCTCCCACTGACTCCTCTTAAAAAAATAAAGTGCACTTTTCTTTCTTAAATAACCTATGTTTTGTCTGTCAACAATCCTACCTGTACAGCACAACACAATGTACAACTGTAAAAAATTGTACATCACCAAGGAAATAGGAATTTTTCCTGGTATATGTTAGTGCTGTTATCGAGCATTGTACAAATTACGAATGAATATATTTTATTTGGTAACATGTTATTGACAGAAAGCTATCAATAGTAATGTGAGTATTGTCAACAGTCTGCCGATACTAATGTAATTATGATTAAAGAGATAACATGGATTTTAGCTATAACACCAAGTAACATCTCCTGCACTGCTGCTATCAATATAAGCATTATTATTGACTTGTTCTGGGACTATCAGTATGAGACATATTACCAGCAGGCACATTTGTCAATGTATTATGCCTACAAAAATTCTACATTTAAATTTACAGGACTGTAAACTTTGCCTGCAGAAACATACAAGTCCAAACAACCCCTAGAGTGCCATTTTTTTTCCCCACAGGGCTATTCCACTATGGATGAGTAATCAAAGGGTACCTACTGTCTCAATGCTAGTGCAATCTCATTCCCCATTTTTCTAGCATAAACATTAAAAGACAGACACATTATATGCATAGGTGTCAAAATATTTTTATTTTTAAAGTATGATTATGAAAGCCAAATAAAAACATTTTATTAAGTCAAAATTCAACTTTGTTCCTTTCTGCTCTAAATTAAAATAGCATTTAGCATGAAAGAAATAGCACCCCAATCACCTCAAGAGATTATGTAAAATAATTAAATCATAAACTCATTCTGTCCAGCCAAAGCATGATGTCTGATCACTGTACTCACGGAGAGATGGACATGATCTGAAAGGACTGCCTAATTCCAACTCAGTATGGATGCAGACTCCAGAATACCTAGACAGATGTTTAACTACAGAGAAAGCACAATCCAGAATTTCTGCTCGTTATATTACCATTATTAGGGTGGTATTTTTTTCTTTCTCAAGCCAGTTTTTATTTCACGGAAGAAAAGTGTAACAACAATGGAGAACAATTTCCAGTTTCCCTTGTATTTTCTCAAGAGGAAGGTGGTAAGAGGGCCAACTATATGTAGCAGACTTGCCAAACTAAACAATATTATATTTCCTACAACATGTCTGGTATTATCCTCCAGAACAACTTTTATTTTCTCCCAGCAGTTTAGTTCATACGTAAACTGAGGTCTACAGTATCTTCAGATCCTTTTCTGTCATTTTACTGAGCAATTACTTCCTGATTTATATTCATATATCCAAGTTTTTCCTTTTTATCTTCAAACTTGCCTGCACTGCATTTCATCTCATTGATTTCAGAGATTCTCTCTAATTCACCAAGAGCATTTTGGATATAGGCCTTACCTGCAAAGAAAAAAAAAAACTAACAAAATGAAAAACTTCCAATCCCTCTTCAACTTAGTAACATAGGTAACTTTTGTAATGATGTGTTCTCTTCAACCATCCATCTCACTAACCTTTTCACCTTGACAGGATAGATAATTACCACGTAAAGGTAATTTTCCAACTTGACACTGATAATATCACCTGATGCTTCCTCAGTTTACTTATGTGAGGAAATTTATCAAAAGCAAGCAGTATTGTACCTAAAAGTTTTTCCCTTACTAAGTTAGTCACGCTTTCTAAGAGATGAAGATTGAAATTCCTCATTAATAGGTCATGTCAAACCATATCAGTTGTTTTACAATTTCTCTCCTGTAGCATTCTTTTTGCTCACACAAATCTTGGATTTCCATGCCACTGAAAAATTTCTATTATGTAACATCTCATTAACATTTATGTTGGTTTATAAACTAAAATACTATCTCAACATTAAAAAAAGGACGGGACATGCAGTAGAACAGATTTTTTAGCCTTGACAGCGTTATTCCGAAGTCTGAAGACTCTGCCACAAAGAGCTCTGCAATTGCAGAAACATTTTTCCCCTAAGTTTCTCACAGTGAATCTAACATTTTATAGTCACTTCTGAAGAAAATCCCCTTCTACTTTTCCATTTGCAAATAATTCTTCCCTTTTAAGTCAGAGCTGAACCTAAAATAGATGCTCACTTACTGATTCCTTCATTTTTTCTGAAACTTTTTTTTTAATTCTAAGAGACAAATGGAAGGTCTCTTACATTGTGTCAATAGCAGAGGGTGGTTTAGATGTCAGTCTGAAATCAATAAACTTTAGATTTAAGATGAGCAATCAAACTATTTACAAAACCTTCCTTAACATCAGCTCTCATAACACAAAACCTAGACCTCAGTTGCTCAAAATCTCATGTTTTATCACTAATTCTCATGTCTTTCTCTTCAAATGTAGAGAAAGGTATCCTCAGAACAGTCTAATGAAGATTCCCAACTGTGCTGTTTCTTAATCACTGTAAAATTAACTTATAACCATATCAGTGCTTCAAATAACCTTACGAAAGATTGATTTTGCATTACTGCTTGGATTTCTATGTACTTCAGCTAAATAGCTATCATTTTGTGAAGAACAAACTGATTATTTGAAATAACTACTAACACTAATTGAAAATTCAACTATACACTACAATCACACAAGACGTAATTTATTTCTAATATTCTTGAGAAAGAGAACTACTTTTAGAAGTAAACACTGAATGAATCTCATAGAAAAGATTTTTATTTTTTTTTTAACTATGGAGTTTGAGGAAGCAACTAGTAACAAATCCCAGAATGCTACTGTACTGGGTCCAGCTGGGATGGAGTTCACTTTCCACAGAGCAGCTTATACATTGCTGTGCTCTGCACTAGGAGCTAAAATGTTGAGACTGCACCAATGCTTTGGCTGCTGTTGAGCAGCACTGGCTCAGCACTGAGGCTCTCTCCAAGATCCCACAAAGGTCAGTAGATTGGGGGTGGGCAAGAGGCAGGGAGGGGATGCAGCCAGACTAGACTGACCAAAATGATTTCCCAATACTGTACTGACATCACACGCAGATGTAAAGGTGGGGGGGCAGGGAAGCCACAGAGAAGGGAAAGGGAGACATTCATTACAAAGGCGTTTGTCGTCTGAAGCAACTGCTACAAACAGTGAGGCCCTGCTCCCCAGAAAATGACTGAACTTCACTTGCTGATGGGAAGTCAAGAACAATTTTTGCCCTTTCCATTCCATGTGTGTGATCTTTTAGAAAGTAACATATGTATGAAACTACTTTTGTCTCAAGCATTTAAGTTTTCATCCTACTCAGATGAGGAAAGGTGATGAGAACATACGCTGCTTAGCTGCCCCTACCAGCATTAAACCACAACATTAACAGTTAAGGTCAGAAGACCAAACACAAGACAAAAGCACACTCAAATCATAGGTTGCCTTTCCAACTTTATCTCAGTAAATTCAGATTTCATAAAATTGAATATAAGAGATTGGCAACTGATGAATGCCTACCAACAGCAAGAAAACGTAACGATAGCTCATTGACTTATCTTTCCATAAACAGTCTGACAGAGCCAAAATATTAGGGCTTCAAGTTACAAAATCAAAACCAGCTCATAAGAGGTACAATTGACACGACACTAATGAAGAGCAATAGGAAAGCGCTGCACTTCTGCAAGCTGTAAATCAGTCATTTCTGTCAGTATTTGATGGAAACAGAAAATCTTGTATCAGTGCAACACATTCTCTCAATGAATGCTAGGAACTGAGAATATACTGGCCAGCGTTAAAGTTACGTAGAATGCTAAGAGTTCCCAATGACATCAGAAAAATCTTTTATCTGTCAGACATTCTTAAAATACCCTAAATGCAAAGAACTAAATCAAACTAAAATCAGAGTTTCTAATTACTACACAACTAATATTTGAGCTATTACCTTGTAAAGTCTGTGATGCTATATTTAAGGGAATAAAATTTCACAGTACATTTGCATTTCCTACAACATAATGAGCACAGATATCAACCTGTCAACTTTTAGGATATGGCCCTATTTTTAATTTAATAGAATAAATAAGAAGAGAAGCATGTCATATACGAGTCATATACTTTGTTCCTATTCTTTACCTCATATTCCATTTCCTCTTCTACCTCTGTTTTATTTCCTCTTCTTTGTAATCCTTTTCATTAGTATGTCAAGCTGCAAACTCAAACTCTACATGGATGAAACAGTTTCATGTGTAAATTCTCATTCCCTGTTATACTAAATTAAAGCTAGCTGCTGTCGCTTTCAATTAATTTGATGATTAAAAAAAACCCTCAAAAGCTTGACACAATAAGTTGTGTGACAATAAAAGCTTCAGAAAAACCCCAAAACCTTGAGCAGGAAGATGGGAGAGCCAAAACACAACTATTCTGCAATACTGAGGCTCCTTCTTTGAAAACAGCAGCAGGTAACAAGAATTGTCTGGAGACATACCTTGTATTTTCTGTTGATAAAATCATGGAAGGTTCAGTTGGAGCATTTGACAGAGCTGCGGCTATGATGGATAACTATAAAGGAACAGCCCCCCGCAATGAAAGAGCAACACCTCTAACTAAACCAGTATAAAAAATTATTACTGCAAGGGATCCCTTGTGCTAGAAAAGTAATTCTCTGCCATTGAGGATCACATCAGCAGGTGACAGGAAGATCCCTGTGTTTCAAGAGATTTGGTTTAAGATGAAGATACCAGATTCTGTTATAAGGACAGATAAATGAAAGTCTCTGATGGACTGCATGTGTAAAAGTGAAAAGGGCTGTACTTTGTGTTATAGAGGTAGAACAAATCATATGCAGCTCCTTTACAGAATGCTTCAGAGAAATGGACAAATGGTTGTTAGTACACTGTGGACAATTATGGCCATAACTCCTCATGTGCTGGTACTGATACTTTACTAAAAAGTAGACCTTATGAATACTGAATTATATAATATCTGTTTCTCACTGTTGTGAAGGCTCTGGATCTCACATAGTCTTATTTATTGTGCACAGAGCCAATGTCAATTTTAAGCATCTTTTCTACAGCCTCCTTGCCTTTCTTCCATTTGATACTATTAAAAAAAACAATGCTTATCTAGCTTGAATTCCCATTTCACAGATCTGCTGTGTTTCTGTTCCACTTCTACCTCTAAGATCGGGATGGATGGATCACCAAACAGTTATGAAGAAGAACCAGGAAGAAGACTGACAAGATATACAGAAGGGATTCAGAAGCAATTCCTGTTCCACATACTCAGAATTTAATGCAGACAACTGAAATTTTGCATGAAACATACCTTAGCCTCACTGTTTGCATACACAGCCACTGCTTAGATTTTGTTTCATTTTTCATTCTTTTTATGTACATATGCAGACCAACTGCACAGTTACGAATATTTAGTGGTAGAAAAGTGTAACAATGCTGATCCACATACTGCACGGCAGAAACATCTTTTAACCTTTTATTGGAAATACATACTAGATGAGATGGCAAAATCAGTATTGCATGGTTACCTCATAATTAATCTTTGTCCACATCTGTACTAAAATGAGTTCTGCATACAAAACTAAACCATAACATATTTACACTATGTTAAAGCCTTGGTCCTTCATTAATTGATAGGTAAGTCTGTTCATTGTCAGTTTTAAGTTCTGGTCTTATGTAGCACAACACGAACAATTGGATCTAGCTATAATCAAGAACTATTAAGAAATATAAAGAACAGGATTTTATTTGATATTTGTGTATCATCTTCTTAAACTCTAGTTGTACATAAAAATATAATGATGCAATTTCTGACAGTTAGTGACTCCATCCCATCTTAATTCAACTGGATATTACCATCTTCTCTTACAGACCAGCACCAACACTCTGAACAAGAACAGGATGAATTGTTCCAGTACGTTCAAGGAACAAAACAAACCTGCTTCAATTTGTTTTTCTCTACATTTGGTACACAAACAGCTGAGCACAGCATCCAGTGAGACTTGTTCGGTATCAGTAAGAAGAGTCTGAGGGTCAGGAAATAAACAGGTAACCACGAGACTGGCTGCCTCTGAATCTCAGCATCGTATCACATCTGCTACTAGTCCACTGTAGGATAAAAAAAGGAAATTACATGACTAACAGAAATGCTCTTTTAGTCTTCAAAACAGATGTGCCAAAGCTGCAAAGATAACATCAAAATGCCATAAATCAGAATAATTAACTCTTTTTCTGTCTTAAATTAAATTAGAAGAATTACTTATACAAGCCAGCTGTTGTACTCATGCAGCCTCACAGGTGTGGGGCTCCTCTACATAAGGAACACTTTACAATTCCCCCCAACTCTTACCTCTTTGATATGACTGCAGTTTGAAATGTTTGGCATACACAGTGACTAACAGAGTTACTGGGAAAATTAGATGTGTTCACTGTCCCCAAATCTTGACAGTTTTATTACCTGGTAATTACAGTAACTTTAAGCACACATGGGAAGACTGATATGCTTCCACCACACACTCTTCAACACTGTAACTTCACTAGCATTTTAGAATCCACTAGGACTGCATATAGGTATTATGAGTTTGGAAGGATAGCAACTTTCTTACTACGCAATCACCTCTGACATCTTCTGCAGTCTTTCTGCAATTCCGGCATGAATTCCCACTCATGACTTAGTAATGATCCACAGAGTCACGGCTGTCTGTTAATTTCCTTTCCAGGAAAAGTCTCTTTCCTCTATGCCAGTCCTCTAATGCGGTATCTCCTGTCTACTCCACTGCTAATACAATTTATAACGTTGGTTTTAAGTAATATTATTTTTGAATGTCTTTTTCAAGCTTTCTTAGAACTTGAACTTGGATTATTTCTTTCCCAATTCCACAGCCAATATTAGCAGATTTTGAGACTGTGTAGATAGCAGTAGCAGACAGAACATTTTTAGAAGGGTTTTTTTCCAGGCAGATTGTGATACAAACACAACGGATGTGAAGCCACTGAAATTTTAAAGCCATTCCTGATATGTCCTAAAAAACTTGCAAACTCAGATCCTGTGCCTGGAAAAGTTCACATTTAGGAACCAATCACTGTTAGGAGGAAATATATCTTAAAATTTTCTAGAGAAATACTGACTTTAACTGGCCAATTGAACATCAGCCAATTATCAAAGAACTGTAGGGGTCAGAAGGGACCTTTAGAGATCACGGAGTCCAACTCCCTGCCACAGCAGCTCCCTAGCCCAGGTTGTACAGGTAGGCATCCAGGCGGGTCTGGAACGTCTCCAGAGAAGGAGACTCCACCACCTCTCTGTGCAGCTGTGCCACTGCTCCGTCACTGCACTGGGAAGAAGTTCCCATGCACATTTGTGCAGAACTTCCTACGCATCAGTTTGTGGCCATTTACCCTCATCCTATCACCATACACCGCTGGGAAGTGTCTGGCCTCATCCCTTTGCCTCCTGCACCTTAGATATTTATAAATGTAATTTTGTAATTACATTTAAGTGCAAAAATATCTTTTTCGTTTTTTGTTTCTTAAGACCTTATGCTACACATATTAAAGTGTATTTGTACAGAACTAAGTATATAATGTGTAGGAATAACGTACACTTTACAGTACCTACAGGATGGTCTTGAGTGATCTAAGGAAAAACATGCCTCTTTCAAGGCTTGCATGAAAGGAGGGTTTTTTTCTGTCATTCTGAAGTAACAAAAAAATATATATTCTTTTTTTTTTAATTAGAAAATACATGTGATAATAGGGGAAAGAAAAATAAAAATACTAATCCCTTTTTAAAGTTATTATGTCCAATGTCATCTAGAGCAGGATGCCCAGGACTTTTTTCATCCAGCTTTTGAATATCTCCAAAGAAAACAACTCCACAGCAACTCCTGGCAATGTGCTCCAGCGCTCCGGTGTCTACAGTGTCTCCATCAAGTTAGTTCAGGGGGAAACTTCCATGCTGTAGTTTGTGCCCACTGCCTCTTGTCTTGTCCACAGGCACCACTGAATAGAGCCTAGCTCTGTTCTCTTTGCATCTGCATTGCAGCTATACATATGCCATATGTATATGCCATGAGTTTCATCCTAAACCCTTTCCTGTCTGGGTTTACAAGTCCTAGCTCTTAACCTTTCCTCATACACAAAATGATCCAGTCCCTTAATTGCATTTGTAGCCCCTCACCAGGAGCTCCTCATTTTTCTACTACTGGGAAGCCAAGAAGAAAAGGCAGTATGCTCTAGGTCTGGCCTTACCAGTGTTGAAGAGAATGAAAAGACAACTCAACCTTGACTACCTCCCTCAGTCTGCTAACACTCCTCGTAAGTGAACCTAGGATATCTTCAGGATACATTTATGGCACGTCCTTACTGTTGGCTTGTGTTTAACACAACCTCCAGGTCATTTTCTGCAAAGCTGCTTTCCAGAAGGTTGAGCCTAATCTTGAGCTTGAATGATTATCTCCTCCCAAAAATCAGGACTGCACTCTGTTGAACTGATGAGGTTCCTTCCAGGTAACTTCTCTAGCCTGTCAAGGTCACTGAATGGAAGCTCAGCCCTCTGGTACAGCCACAGTATCTCCTTGTTTGATGTCATCTGCAAAATTACAGAAGGTCCACTGCCTAATCATCTAGATTGTTAATGAAAATGTTAAACAGGACAAGACACAGTACTAACTATAGGGTACATTCCTAGTTACCTACTGACTGCTTACTAGCCTTTGCACTGCTGCTCAATCATTCTCTCAGCCTGGCTGTTCAGCCAGTTTTCAATCCACCCTCATCTGCTCAACCTGCCCACATATAGATGTGATGGCATTATGGGAGACAGTATCAGAAATCTTACTGAAGTCTAGGTAGACTGTAACAGGTTATTGGGTTTGTCATGCTTGCCTTTGCTCCCCTTAGTGAATCTATGCTGACTAGTCCTGATCAGCTTCTTGACCTTTACATGCCTGAAAATGGTTTCCAGGATTTATGCTCTATCACCATCAAGGGATCAAGGTGAGGCTGGTCAGCCTGCAGCTACTTGGGTCCTTCTTGAAAACAGGTGTGACACCAGCCTTCTTCCTCTCCTGAGGCACTTCTCAGACACCATGATCTTTCAGATATTTGGGAGTAGCCTCACAGTGACATCAGACAAGTCTCTCAGCACTCAGGGGTATCTCTCACAAGGGCCTGCAGACTTCAGCACATACAGTTTGTTCAAGTGTTCTCTGACTTGATATTCTCTCTTCTGTCAAGGGCACAAACTGTGCCTAACCTTTTCCATGTTATATGTCACCACAGTTTCTACCTCATTCAGCAGCCTCACAATTTTCCTGTTCTTTTTTTGCCACTGATATAGAGCCTGTGACTTTCAGCTTCCCTTACCAAATTCAACCCCAGGCAGGCTTTGAATTTACAAACGGCACCCCTACAAGCTCAGACAGTGCCTCTATATTTCTCCTGTCCCTGCTTCTTCTGTCTCTATATTGCCATATCTTTTTTGTTGGTGTTTTGCCAGTTCTTTGTTCATGCGTTCAGGACTGTAGGCATATTTGCCTGATATCCTACTCACTGGGATGGACCTTTCCTGTGCTTCATGAACAACACTCAGCTGTCCTAGACTCCTAGAGGCCTTGTCCCATGTGACTCTTACAAGCAGATCCCTGAACAGTCTGAAGCTTGATCTTCCAAAGTCCAGGGTTGTAAGCTTGCTTACTAATACGTAAACCTGTATTTCTATTACTTAAACCAGGCTCTCAAGAGAAAGCAGGCACAAGAATAACTAACTAACTGAATAAGAACAAGATTGCATTGCTTTCGACCAAGGAGCATATAGCTGAAAAGAGATGCAAACTCAACTGGGACAAACAAACACACTGAACTAACTTATTAGAAATGTACACTAAAGAAAACATGCCTCCCTAAAAATCACTCAATGTCAAGTTTTAGAAATCACATTCTAAAGATAATGTAACAGAATATATCAATTACAGAGTTAATACAGAACAAGTTTGTAGTATTTGAAGAACATTTTCTTCTGTTATTTTTCAGTATTAAATTATTCATGTTTGTCTGTTTCTTTATTGATATTAAAGCAAATCATGCTTACAAGCTAATTAAATGAAGCTGCATTTAAGCCTAGAGTCTATAGATGTTTGACAGATTTATTTATTTAAAGATCTTTTGATTTCTGGTCTCACTAAATAATCATGGAAACTGCAGATGCAGCAGTGGTATGGATTTCTTTTAAAAAAGAAAAAAAATGCCAAAAAATATAGTCCATTATAACCAACACAGAAAACCCATCATTGGTAATAACCTTATTACATCACAATCTGACTCTGCTGAATGATTTGTCCATAGTTTAACTGACTAATTTTCCTTCAGACTTCATTTCATCCTTTCCTTCCTTTCCCTCTCAGTACTTTCAACGTCATAGCTTTAAAATGACTTGAATATGATAAGGAGAATTAGTAAAAGATATTCTCACTTTACCCAATTTTTCATACGTAATTAAACATTTTACTTCTGAAAGACCATGTGTTAGATTACTTCAACAGGATACATGTTAATACAGGATTCAGACATCATTCTCTCTCCCTCAATTATCTACATCTTCATTCATTTAACAATATATACATAATCAATATTGATTGCTATACAGACATATGATATTGATACTCTGTAGTCAAACCTGCCTAATTCTTTCCTTCCCAATTGTTCTCTGTGTTGCTGCAATCTCCAGTAGTTTTCAGAACTATCACTGTAAAAGACTATAAGAGATAAAACACTAGACAAGATCAAATGTCTTTCTTGACTTGCACTGCAGTTATTTGATGTCAAAAGCATAAATGGAGGTCCTCAGATTCATAACAATGTCAAAAAACCTTCAAGAGTACAGAAATTACCTTTCCCATTCCATTGTACAAAGTATCTAAGGAACTCTTTATGTGTTATCAATAACTGTTTGCAAGTTTTAATTGAGTTTTATTTAGTCTATCAAAGGAACATTTGCTTCCTACATGTCCTGAATCACAGTCAAAGCTTTTCAGTGAGTCACTACCTTCAATAACAAAAGAAGTGACATCCACAGTCTCAAGAGGAAAATATATATATATCCAAAAGGAGACAAAGGCACAGAGCACTCAAGCAAACAAGAACAAAAAAAAAAATCCTTCACAAACAACAATCCCCTTGCTCAAAAGACATTCAGTTTGGAATGAAAAAGAAAGTTAGATACTTAAAAGCCAAGTTATTTTACCAGAACAGTTGATTTTGCTCCATTTAAAATTTTTCGAACATTCAATAACTGAATCTACCAAATCAGACCAATTTCTCTACACATATTAATTAACTTATTTTTTAAATTAATTTATTTAATTTGATTTTTTCAGTTTATTAGCCAACAAAGCCATCAATGATTATTTGCATTTTTACATAATTACCTGTAAATAAATCACTCCCCTTACACAAGAAAATCGAATCAGTTTTACTTCATTGATAAGGATTTGAATCTTTCTTTTTTGGATTAATTTAATTAATCCCCCAACATTAGATGGGGCATATCATTCACAATGCCTGAAAGTCTCTTAATTGGTGAAAGCATTTACATAGCATCTGAAGGTCCACTATCTGAGAGACTGAACTTTTCTTAACAAAGTTCAGAGGACAGTATTTTATGCGCTTGTGCCATTCTAAATGTTTCTAAGGACAGATTTGAAAGACTTGAATATGAGTTCATTTAGAAATATCTCATTTCACCAGTGTTACTTCACAGCTTTGAAACACCTTTAACACAAGAAATTTAGCCATTCAATGAGAAGTCTGATTTTAAACTGTTTACCAAGTAATGCCAACTTTACAACTTTCACTGTTGTAAGTTTTAATGGTAATTAATTTTCTTCAACTAAGTTCTAGAAAAGACAACCTCAACAAGTAAAAATAAAAATTTGGACCAAAGCAGGAAAAAGTTAAAGGGATTTAAAGTGGAAGCAAAACTCTAGGCCAGAACTTATTTAACTGTTTGAAGTGTAATTAAAGTGTAAATGCACAAACTATTAAAACACAATTAAATATACAAATAATATTGTTTTCTTAACAATAGATTTGCACAGGTAGATAATCTTCTAATACCTTTTAGCAATAAAAATTTTCTTTTCAAAGCATTACTATAACATATAATATAGTAAGATACTGGTAGGATTTACATTCTTTTCAGAAATGGCAATTATTCTGAACTAGCCTTTTTGTGGCATACTATGTCATGTACAGCACTGTCCACAAGCATCACTACAGATCTAAGCGGTGAAATACTCTCTCCAAAAGGAGGACATGTGAATAATATGGCTTTTTAATTCCAAAAAGTATTCCTATAAGAGTATTAGTGATCAAAACAGATGTTCTAATAATGACAGTCATCTATTTCAATAATACTAAAGTGTCTCAAATCCCTCCAACACTCTTGACATTACGTGCCTTACTGGTCTATTCCACTTCTACAAAAAAAATATGGAAAAAGTCTTCTAGAGGTTTCATTTATAGATCCCACAGGTTTGAAGTTATCCACTCCACTCCAGATAAAATAACTGAAATCGATGACTTCATGCCCCTCCAACAGACTTAAAAAGGAGAATTCAGAGGTGTGCACTGTTACTCCCTTTGACAGTTTCTTTCTACTTTAATTCATATCCCAACAATGACACTTTTCTCAGCTGTTTTCCTCCTAATCCATTCTTTACATAAACTAGTGATGATAACATCCTACAGGAGATGAAAAATTGCTATGATGAAACCTAGACAAAGAGAAAATATATCTGTAAAAGAAAGCACTGATGGAATACATCTGAATATAAAATAAAAACAGTAGTAGTCTTAGAAATAACAGTTTATCAGGAACTGCTGCTCAATCACGTATTAATAATGGCTCCAAAAAGTTAGACAAGAATTCACTAACTTCCAAAATATTTATCCATTTGTTTTATTTTACAGGAATCAGCTTTTACAACATTACTGACCATACTTCAACCTTTGACTCTGATGAACTGTTTCCTCCTGCCAGCAGTCAGAACATGAGACAAGAAATCTGGATGGAAGGAAATACACAGTCCTCTGGTTCACAGCAGAAAATGTATCATGAACTGGAATTCAATCATCCTGCCAAAATAACTTGGCCATTCAGACTAAACCTGCATTAGTTTTGGGAGAAGCCATTGGTTGGCAACTGAATGCTAACAGGCTGCACATGACCAGGTTAAAAGAAAGTGGAAGATTAACTAGCACCCCAGCAAAGAATATCCATGCACTAAGCCATATTGTGCTTACAGGAAAGATTTCTATGACCGCGTTGCAAATCCAACTGACATCGATGTAACAATTTGGACAAAAACAAAAAACATTTCTGCCACAATTCAAGGCGCTGTCCTCTCTAATGTTTTAAGGCTCCCTCCTTTCTTATGCTTTCGGCCTAGCCGGAAGCCTCACAGCCTGTTTGTGCAGCTAGGCAGGCAGCAGGGAAAGAACTCCAGTGGGACTCATGGAACCGCAAAGCCCGGAGAGGCCATTACGAGAAGCAAAGCGTTTGCAAGCAGGGCCTGGGGCTGACCCCACCGGCCCGCGGCCTAGAGCTTACCCGGCACAGGAGCAGCCCCTTGCCGGACCCAGGCGGGCAGCAGGCCCCGCACAGCCGCGGTACCGTTCGCCTCGCTCGGCGCCGCAACTGACCTGTGCCGCGGGGCCCGGGCCGCGGCTCTGCCTCAGGCCTCGTAGCGAAGGCCCGCACGGACGGAGCCACCACTCGGCCGCCTCCCCGGACCCAGTCCCGCGAGCCCGCACCGCAGGGTCACAGAGGCGGCGGCACAGGCGATAGATGCCACAGGTGACTGCCTAGAGCGGCTGCACAGGAAGTACCTTCGGACACAGAGATGACGCGTTCCGATCGCTCTCAGGACAGCGTTCGCGCCGCGGAAGTGATTGACTGACAGGTGGGGGAGCAAATTAAGCGAAAAAGGGTGAAGCGGAAGAGCCAATGGAAGAGGGCAGGGGGCGGGACGTTGCCTATGCCGAGCCGTGGCGGCCCACTAGCTGCTTGAATGGAGGTTATGGTGCTGCTGGGGGCTGGCTGTTCTGGGAGGTTAGGCCGAGCAGCCTGGGGCCTAGAGCAGCGTGAGGAGCGGCTGTGGCCGGTGCAGGCGGGCTGAGGGGCGGATGAAGCTCTTAGTGACAGGACTTGTAGGCCTGGGAGAGGAGGAACGGAGCAGACTGGAATGGAAATGCGGTAACAGCTTGTAAGCACTGCAGGCAGTAGCGCTTTGCTCCAGCGGTGCGTGGTGCACGGCTGATGATGGGTCACTGGTAGCAGTGACATGTTACGGTCCTTTCCAGGACACAGAATATTTGGTCTGTGGGCAGAGCAGCTGCTGCTGAGCACATGCTGGTAGTAACACTGTAGAGGTGAAAAGAATAAGTACTATTTGCAAGTCTATGGAATATGTGTTTTAAAAGTAGATTGCAGTCTCTTGGCTTCTCAGAGAGTGACTAACCTGCAGTGTGCATCAAGAAGTATGGAAATAGTTCACTTACGTTCTCACATACAGTTCTCATTTATATATTTTTTTCTATATAGAATGTTTGAACGTAATGCACACTTGGCTGATGAGAAGTTCATTAGGAAGCATGGTCTCTTGTGAAACCTGATAGTAACCTCTCAGTATCTAAAGGGGGACAATGAGAAGGAAGGGGGCAGAGTCTTTATCAGGAGGTGGGGAAATGATTTCAAGATAAAAGAGGGGAGATTTAGATTGAACATAAAGAAGATGGCTTTTCCAATAAGTGTGGTGAGGCACTGGAATAGGTTGTGCAGAGAGATGGTTGATGAGCCATGCCTCGAGACATCAAGATGAGGCTGGACTAGGCTCTGAGCATCCTGATCTTGCTTTGGATGTTCATGTTCATTGCAAGGGAGTTGGAGTAAATGACCTTTACAGGTCTATTCCAACTCAAAAGATTCTATGATTTCATTTTAGAAAGCAAATTTGAATTAGAAACGTAGAGAAATTCTTTGTTCAGGGCAAAAAGAGCTGTATTGGTGTTTAAAAATTCCGTACAGGGGAACCCTACATTCAATGGGCAGACCACAATAAAACAATAGATGACCTGCAGCTCAAGACTGAAGCATTGTACTGGAAACTTTGCTTTCTAGGTGAGAGGTTGTTTCACTGACCATCTCTGTTGGCCATTTGAGGTCTCAGAATGCAAGTTTGCAATGCTTTGATAAGCTAGTTGTCAATGCTTGAAACAAAGAGTGTAACAAGCGTAATTAGAAAGTGAATTTTATGTGCTACATAACGGTATTGAAACTAGATGTAAAAGATGAGTTTCACAATATTTTGTCAGTATAGTCTTAATGAACCCACCTTCCCTCATTCAAATTCCTGAACACTAAGCATGTCTGAAGTTTGTCTTCATTTCTGTACTCATCTAACAGTTGCATTCCCACCTGCTGTTCCTTCTGCTCTCTTCATACGGAGGTCATCTGACCCCATGCTTCTGAGAAACCTTTCTCCTTCAAGATTCAGTGTGGATGAAGATAGCAAACTCATTTCTGATGGGACCAGTTTTGCAAACGAATGGCTGGAAATTGGTACCCTTAGCTTTTTCTAAGCTGCGTTTGATGAAGGTTTCCTAATCTGTACTACAGTGTTGAAATAGAGGGTTTTCACATAGACGTAATGAAATGGGTAGCAAACTAAAATTACCTTTCTCTGAAAAACTTTTAAACACTCCTGCCATGCAGCAAGCACTTGAATTGTTCTGGTTTCCAATTGTTTCAATAATCAAAATCTTATTTGTAGTGTCTTTATAGTGTATTTCACAGATTGGGAATTTAGTCAGTGCAGTTAATATTCCTCCTGAAGCAGAAAACCACAAATAAAGGACTGAAATATGAAGATGGAAGAAAAATGAAAAGCTAGAGCATACCTTTGTCCAAGGTTTTCATTGTGTCTAACCTTCTCTGTCACTCATATCCTTCTAATTCTTTCAGGAGATGATAGCAAAATGTTCTCTTGCTATAGAAAAGCATTTTCAAATTTCCATGCAACTGCTTGAAACATGGTGATGCTTTTAAAGCAGACATTTTCCATGGCCTTAACTGCTCACAGGTCTGTCCTGAAACCAAAGTAGCCACTGTGCATACCTAGTAAGTACCGTTCATAAACATTTTTATAATGTTTGACCTAAAGAGTGACCTGAAGATTAATGGATGTGTTGTATCAGTTTTAATGGGCCTCTTCTCCCTGGGTTGCACACATGTGACTCCCATTAGCCTTAATGGGAGTTATATGTGTGCCTAGAGGTTAGACAAGACCTCTAAAGGTGCTGTTATGCTCTGTTGTATTAACGATCTCATAATTGCTGAGGTGCTGCACCTTTGCATTGAAAGCAAACTAATTAAATCAGTGTAGTGTAAGTTGGTATACTAACATACTTCGCATGCATATGGTTATTCCTGAGACTCCCAGTATATAAAGATACAGGCCAAATCAAATGTGGAATTTACATATTAAATGTGACCTGAATTTGTTTATAAATACCTCTTTAAAATCCAAATGGTTTTGTGAATTTGATTTCTAAGAAGAATGACTGTTCATGCTAATACAGGGGAAGAAGATGAATACAATGTTTTATCATTAATGTGTGTATTGAGAAAAGACACTGAACTGATTTTTTTTTTTTTTTTTGATGTTCCAAAGCATGCACTTTAAAAAATGCAGTTAGGTCTTGAGGATTAATCTGAATTTTGATGTTGAATTTTAATTATAGCACTGTTACTCATTTCTTCCAAGTGCTGTTAGACAAAGCACTTCACCTTTCTTTGATTTCCCCATATGTAAAATACCGGCTTGATTCATAGAGTTGTAGACATGAATTAATATCTCTTCTATGCTTTGAATACATAAGATTTGCCCATCCAACTCTGTTCTACTGGCATTATAATGACAACTCAGGAGGTGGAAAAAATAAAAGGACCTAAGCAATTCGGATAGCAAAAGCCCCAGTAGAAATGTAGATTTGGTGACAGAACTAATTCTGTTTTATAGATTTATGATGCATAAGACAGTGTAATTGTACTGAAAAATCTTATTTTTTTATTTTTTTTTTATTGGGGGGAGGCGGAGGAGGTTGGTGGAAGAAGAGGTATGGTTGGAGAATCATTTGACTATTTTATCAATCAAAATCATTATTAGAATTTGACAGTTAACTATTAAAGTTTGTGTGCTGTCTTCCATGGCAATATACGTAAGTTTGGAAATTAACAATAATGTAGTATCTTTTGAAGATATAAGTCTGTGGAATGAATGAATCTTAACATTTAATTTCCAGAGGAAAAGATTGTGGTAAACATCACATCTTAAATTTTTCTCTTTTTCTTGCGTCAAATGAAAGTACTTTATCAACTCAATTTTTGAGGTAATGGAAATATCTCACTCTGTTCTGATGGATGTAGTTATTTTATTTTGCCTTTACAGGGTTCATATTCTTTATTAGAAAGGAATAAATTTTCATTTTGACTATGATGAGAATGTCTTTTCTGTAACTGGACATACCTGTAAAAGCCATGTGAATGGTTAATTGTTTTGTGTCTGACTTTTGACTGTAATGTATATAATCATAGAATCACCAAGGTTGGAAAAAACCCACAGGATCTCCCAGTCCAACCATCCATGCATCACCAATAGTCCTCACTAAACCATGTTCCTCAACAAAATGTTCAAACGTTCCTTGAACACCTCCAGTGTCAGTGACTCCATGACCTCCCTGGGCAGCACATTCCAGTGCCTGACCACTCTTTAAGAGTAGTATTTCCTGACATGAAGCCTGAATCTCCCTTGGCACAGCTCAAAGCCATTCCCTCTAACTCTATCTGGTACAGTTTATCACATGAATTTAAAAAAGAATCTAAAATTATATTTACACTTAGTAACCTGCAGTTATTTCTCCACTACTATTTAAAAAGAAAAAAATAGGTTGTGTTATGTTAAATACATAAAGAATGTTGTTAAAAAAACCCTGAAAATGAAAGCTGAACTTAGCTTATTTCAGTTTTTATACATGTACTTACCTGGAAAAAAGAAGAAATGAGTCTACTTTATAACCCTTGCATACTGCATACCTTCTAAGTATGAAGACTGTAGGTGTCTCTGTATACTTGACGTTCTTTGTCCTTCCTTGATGGCATACTGTGAACTCCTGGATGTAGAGATTGCATTCTATATATTTTTACAGTGTCAAGCACTAGCCCTCTTATGAAAGAAGCTTCTTTGGGGGGGGGGGGAGGGGATAAAAAAATCTATTTTTGCTACTATTCATAGGCCAGTTTTCTAAGGAGAATAATCAACATCTTCAAAATGATTTAGCTATTTTTTTTCCTTTGTCAAGAATAATGAGACTTCTATTATTTTTGCCAGAATAATGGCTGACGTGAAGTGAGTGGTTTATTATATTCCCCATAATTTAAGGATGATTGAATGCTGGAGCAGGTTGTCCAGACAGGTTGTACAGTCTCCATCTCTAGAGATTTGCAGGACTTGGCTGTACACGTACCTGAGCAACCTGCTCTGCTTTACCCCTCATTGAGCAGGCAGTTGGACAGCAGGACCTCCAGAGGTCCTTTTCAACCTCAACCATTCTGTGATTCTGTAATTTGTGTGGTTACCTTGCCAAGACTTTTGCATTGTATACCAACTTTCAAATACCAAATTCAAATATTTAAAATAGTAACTGCGATTAAGTATGCCTATTTTATCCCTATCTTAAATTTAAAAGCAGTAGTTACCATGACGTGGATAGCCATGTGGAATGTCATCAAGCTAATCAACAGAGTATAGACAGTGTGCTGTACTGAATACATCATGGTCTTTTGAGAATGGAAAGATTGTACAGGGAACTGACATGAAAATTTTTAATGCAAGCTGCTTAATATTTTAGCCTCAGTTGTCATAGTACTAAATAAACAATGCAATAAACACTAATGCCATTAATTACATAGGTTTAATTTAAAAGGAGCTCTTGATTGCCTTAAAGTTGTTTTTATATTATGTGTTCGTAGTTCTAACAAGAATGAACAAGTTATACCTTTTTGAGTTTTTTGATATTCCATGGTTAAAAATTTTAACTGAGTCAGAAATATTAGGTCATTTGGTGAGAAGTTAAAAACTTGAATCTTAAAAACAAAATATCGGAGTTCTGAGTTGTGGTCTATTTTTGAAATCTACTGTAGTTCTATGTATGTCTTACAATGGATTGACTAAGGTTTCTGTTTACACCAATTCTGTAAAAAGGTGGCTGAGTTGTTAAATTAAAGGATAAGCCTGCATTTTAGCCTCTCTGTTTTATAGTTCTTTGCCTTTGTTAACACTTTGTTAACAGTGATCTGAAAACTGAGATGATTTAGGCATGGGCACCCTTGACTTTTCACTGTAGATGTTACTGGAACAGTGTTAGTGGAAATTAGATTTGTGATACCATCTCAGTAGCAATTCATCTGAACTTGCCCCTAGAGCTCTTGAGGATTTTATAACTTTGTCAGTCATTAGACAGTATTTTGTAAAGTTTTTGTATTTATATTAAAAGGCACCAGTTAGAACTAGGGAAAAGTGTGCTACAGTCCTTATGCTCAAATAATTGTGAAGATAGTAATAAATCACTCTAGACTAATGATTCCTGTACAAACTTAATAAGGAAATAGCAACAATAAAGAAAGATCTGAAAGCATAACATTGCTTTTGGTAACCTGTACATTTTATTAGCTCTGCTTTCACAGTTCAAACATGGAACAAAATAGATCGTTTCATTTGTTAGTCACCACTGGAGAAATTGATTTGATGTACTTTCTCTACTTGTGTTGATCCCAGATACAAAAACTAGTATATGATATACAAAAGTTTCAGACATCGAGCTATGCATGGGAATAAGCTAAAAAGGATATGAACCTGCCTTGATTTATTCTTTACTGTTCTTTTATAATGTGATGCAAATTACTTTTGTCCTTTTTATTTGTGTTTGGTTTTGCAGTGGGACAACAGAGTCTAACTTTGTGTTCTTTTATAAGAGAGTATTTTGTCCCATTCAGTTCCTTGTGCAGCTAATGTCGCAGAAAAATGTTACAGGAATTCAGTGCTGTTTTACTCAATTTTCATAAGCTTCTGTTGCTCATAACTAGGATTAAGGGTCTAGTATGATTCTGAATGAACATTTGTGATGGATAAACGAGTGCTGTTTTTCCCGGGGTAAATATTAATAATGATTTCATCAAGCTGATATTGAATTTTCAAAGTTACAATTTCTTTTAAATTAGAGCAGATTATCAGCAAATGTGTTCTTTGCCCTGTAACAGAAGAAAAAACTTCATATGATTATTCGTGTGATTGTATATGCAAAATAACTGAGTAATGCAGATACCTAAAAGCAGGAAGAGAACTGGATTTTAGAGGGAATGTGTGTTGTATTGTACTATCAGCAGCAACTTAGATCACATTGGTATCACATCAGAATAATGTTTTACAGCCTCTGCCAATTTAAAAATCAAATGGATGTTAGATTTGTATAGAACAACACATTTGACTGACAGAAAAGGCTGTTATAGATGGATGTGATGTTCTATCCTTGTATAACAAGGCTTTTGACTGACAGTTTAACAATAGTACACTTTTTATCCCATATATTCTAAATGATTATTATTACAGTACAAAGCATTTTTGCACTTGCTGTATATAGATAACGTACACTTTTTGTGTAATAACATTCAAGAAGAGAAGGTTCTTTTATGTCATAGAAATGATGACAATTAATGAAGGCTCTGTCTGACACTTATAACCAATGTCAAGGATTGCTATTGTGGTGCATGGTAATGTAAAAACTATTGGGTACTTAGCTCCCAGCGAAGGATCAGCATAACTCCTGACACATGCTATATAGTGGATGAAATAAATCTCCTTGGAGAGCAATAGAAATATTTCTTAAACTGAAGAGTACCCTTTCTGTTTTATAATCCTTCTTTTCAGCTTTGCAGCTTTTTGCATCTCTGTAAAATGCAGTTTTAATCTGAAAAGTTACTGTTTAAAATGTTACTTATTAGTGCAACAAATTTGTTTTCTTTGCTCTGCAGTCAACATTTCTCTGATAAGAGACTAAAGATTCTTCTTCAGAAAAATGGCCAGAGATAAGGAAGATAGGCTCTTTCTTCTTTAGGTTTTTGTCTAATTTTCTTTTGAGGAATTATCTTCTTTTAGTAGTGTCCTGTCACTTTAAGATTTTCACTTCAAATTCACAGTGTCCATCATTGTTCAGATCTTTGCAGAATTATATGTGCTAACTTGCTTCTCAAATCATGGATTTCCCCCTTTGTATTGATTTTCATGAGAGCAGAGGTAGTGCAGTGTGTCTATATATTTAATGATTATACAAATAAAAAATTTAAAATCTAAACTTCGTAAACTTTAGTGTTGTATGTAACTAATGAAGGCATGCTATTTTATAACTCTTCCAATGAGAAATGCCTTAAAAAATTAAATGAAACAAAATGGAGTCATGCTTATCAAGATGAATCTCACTCTTAGCTTTCTGATTATCCAGTCTGGAAAAACACGATAAATACAAAGATTGCTTTTACAGTATCGATTTTAAAAATTGCCTTGCTCTGAAGGGTATTTTTCTTAAATGACTTTTTATTTGGTGAGGGAATTAAGTAGATTATTTTTTTCATCCAATTTTGTCCAATTGGAGGGATCTCGATAGCTCAGGTTGGTTCTATAAAATTGTATTTTTCTCTATAAGGAAAAATTCACTAAATGTTTCATCCAAAAGCAAGTTTATTTATTGACTTGGGGCGATGATGGTGGTATTTCCTGCAAAGCGCTAAAAAGATTTTAAAAATATTTGCCTTGTTATTGTGCTAGCTCAACTCTTTGCCAGTTTCAGATGGAGTACCAATGCTTCTCCAGCAGTGATTTATAATATGAAGGAAGGGATAAAAGTAATTTGAGAATTAATAATATCTAGTTAGAAAATGTTCCCTCAGAAAAACTGTAGCTTTACCAATATCAACTGCTAAGTTTTTAAGTGAAGCCAACTGAAAAAAAAAAAACAACACAAAAACCCAAACAAACATACAAAGCAGTTTTCATCATGTGGAATTACATTGATTTTCACTTAGTTCATTGTGATAATGCAAACCTGCTACTTAATTTGAGAGAGTGCTGATGGCAGTCATCTGCATTTAGACCGACTTCTAGATGTTGTTAAAGCATGTGCTTACGCTGACCACTGAAAACTGTTGAGATTGTAAACTCAGGTTTTGTAGGTACAGAAGTTTTGTTTAGTTCCTCTCAGCTGACCACATCTGTCTGTGGCCTTCTTTAACACAGGTTTTCCTGGGTTTTCTTGCTATAATTCCCTTACTTTCTGTCCTGACTTTGCTCATTGTCCTTCATGAGTAAATATATGTCTAAAACATCTCATCTTAGTTTCTATCTCATCTGTTTTTCTTTTTTTTCTTCTTTATCTCTGACCTTTTGTATCATTGCTCCAGTAGCAGTTGTCTGTCTAATCTACCTAATTGTCTTTGGTCTTTTTTTCCTCTGCTATGCTTTTGTCATCTGTGAACTCTTAGTGCTCAATTAGTGAAGGAACAGAATGCACAGAAGGAGATGTTCCCTTGCTGTCTATTCTTGTCTTTGGCATTGTAACAGCCTGGAACAGCAGCAACTACAAAGGGCTGGATTAGCTCCTTCATCTCAAAGTTGTACAACACTTGGCAGGGATAGATTTTTAAGAGACTTATACTTTTGGAATGAAGTTTCTACTGAATATATGCAAAATACAGCATGCAGAAATTCACAACATGGCGAAAACTGGGAGGATTTGTCCAGGGTTTGGGAAAACACAATACTGAGATTGTTTATCCCATATGCCTTTTTTTTTTTCAGACCCTTTTTTAAATAGTGTGATTTGCTTTTTTATTTAAAACATTTCCACATTTTTAATAAAAAGACATTTCTTAGGTACTTGGTGTTTTGAAGGGAATGCAAGATTTTTCTTCACATCCATATGTCTAATTATCTCTCTGACTGTCAACATTAAAAAATACAATCTGGGACAAGCATTGAGAAATACGCCAGACAAAAATTTAGGACTTTTCTTCTAGGAAATGGAAATATTAAATTTTTGAATTGGACAAAGTCTGTACAATGAACACCACTTTTAACTGTGCGTAACAGAAAGATCCAGAACTTTGTAAAGTTGTATATAGGCAAGGTTACATGGCAAGGTTTAGGTGACCTCTGTGAGCAGAGCCCAGCAACTGCCCCATGTCAGAGCAGAGGCCACGAGCGACAAAGGGCGTGCTCTGGGTAAGCAGACTTAAGAGAGGGAAACACTGCACAACAGTGGCTGGGAGAGAGGAGTGAGAAATGCAATAGAAGCAACCCTGTTGGCACAGGGTCAGTACAGAAGGATGGCAGGAGGTGCTGCAGGAGAGGCCCGTGGTTAAGTAGGTTGTCTCTTCAGCCCAGGTGCACCAGGTGGAGCAGATCTCCATGTGCAGCCATGGAGGAGACCATGGGGCAGGAGTGGATGAGGCCTGAAGGAGCTGCAGCCCATGGATACCCCTGCAGGAGTAGCCCTGGGCAGGTGGGGCAGAAGGGCTGGGGGAGCTGTGCCTATGGGGACTGTGTGGAACAGTGCACTCTTGAAGGTGGGCCCCACATTACAGAGCCATGTTGGAGCAGTGCTGGGAGAGCTGCAGCATGTGGAAGGCCAAATGGGATCAGCTGGGAAGGATGGTAACTGTGGGAGGGACCCCGTATGGAGCAGGGGCAGAGTGTGAGTGCGGAGGAGCATTATGAACTGTCTGCAACCCCCGCTCCTCATTCCCTTGCATTATTTGAGTGAAGGAAGTAGAAGAGGGTGGACTGGGGGGAAGATGTTTCAAGTTTGCTTTTAGTTTTCTCACTGCTCTAGTAACAGTCAATAAACTGCATTGATCTCTGTCTCCATGCACAATCTGTTTTGCCTGTGATGGTAACTGATGAGTGATCTCTGTGTCCTTATCTTAACCCTTACTTCAGTCCTTTTTTCTCTTACTTTCTCATGCTCTTCATTGAGGGGGAGTGAATGGATAGTTGTGGTAGAGTTTAACTGCCCATCAGGGTGAAACCACCACAAATTCTTTTTTTTTTTTTTTTAATTAATCTTCTTAGTAGAGAGGTTTTCTCTCAGAATAGAGACCTGATTCTAGTCTCATAGATAATATTTAATTTGCAAGATAGTGTAATGAAAATATGTTAATAGCTTTTTCAATAAGTTAATAGCTTTCAAGTTCTTACTAATTAGTTTGTTAAAATATTCTATTGGTAAAATACTTATTTCTTCCCCGGTAAAACTTAAAAATGTAGTGCAATCTTATAGAGGCCATCTTGCCAATAGTAAGGGGAGAATTAGAAATAGTATAGAAATAGTTTAAAAAAAATAATTAGCAAGTGAGTGATGAAGGAAGCTGCCATAATTAGCATGAAAATCACTTTCTGTCTTTTTACAGCAAAATATGAAAGAGCATAGGAGTGAATCTTCCATAGAGATCAAGCATTCTTAGGAACAAGGATAAGGCAGGCATCTTTTGATAGTTCTGGGTTTTTTGGATTCCTGGCTACCTGAAGTGATTCCTCCAGTGACAGCTGGAGGAGGAGTGAGTAGTAACCTATTCTCAGCCCTGAGGAGCAGAGTGCCATGGAATTAAGTCGTGTGTCTTCAGATGGAAAAGATAACCAGTCTCTCATTTTCCAAGTAAATGCTCTATTGTTAGGGTAGTGCAATACTTTGATGAGTTAGAAGTAACAGTGTAAGCTTTCTTTGATTTTTCTTTTTACTCCATATACCTTACATTCTGACTCTGGGTATACTTTTCTCTTTCTCTGGCACTGTTTAGTAGTACGCTCAGATATCCTTAACACTGTCTGAAGTAATGCCTCTGCTATGCTTATACATTCAGTCCTACAGCATCCTTTGAATTCCCATGGATGTTTTTTTTTTGTTTAATTTTAATTTATTTCTCATGTCTCTTCAAAAACTTGTAGTACTGTTAATGGTTCCTCTATGGATCAACAGTAAGCCATGCTCCCAAAAGAGTATCCCTGTCTTGCTGTGGTCATTAATGGCTGCAGTCCCTTGGAGATGTCCCTGCCTTACTGTGAGCAGCCTTTAGTCACAGTCCCTCAGCTGTGTCCACACAGCCTTCTGGCATGGTGTGCCCCATCCCCACCATGTGTCTGCAGGCCTTCATGACTGTCTCTGTGTTAGGTAAGTCTGAGCCGAGATACCATGTGTTTTCAGTGTTTCTCTGCATTTTTTTTTTTCTGCCAATTTCATCTGCTCTGGGACTGGCTGGAGCCAATTTTGGCTGGTACATGACAGATTATTACTTCCTTCCTTGCTTATCACCACTGCAGCCTCTGTTACTTAAAGCCTATTTGCTCATTATTGCTAGGTAAAAACAGAATGAATTAATAGATGGATGAGCTAGAAGTATACCTCTGGAGTTTCCTTGTAAAACTATAGGGGGGAAGAAAAGGAAGGACACTAACTTTTCCTCTGCTATTTTTGTGTGTGTGTGTGTGTGTGTGTTGAAAGCCAAGATATTTACATTATCGGTCATGGGGTGAATAATGGGCTTACTAGGAAGGGAGTAAATTTCAGTGAATGTCAGTATATAATAGGAGAATTCCTTGTAGACTGGTGTTAGATAGCAAAGACCAAAGGAGAAATTGCATTTGAGATACAGTCTCTTCTTTTTTTTTATAGGAGTGATTCCGTCTTACAGTTGTCTTAACTCATAATTAAGCAATTAACGATACCAGTTGGGTAAATATAAATAAATAAATATTGTTAAGACTTGCATTTGGTTCACAGACCCTAGGAATATAAAAATGTGGTGAATGTGTAATTTTAACAGGAAACTTCACAGCTTTCTCTTCACTCAGGCTTTTCTTGAATGTCTTATTTTATTAGGCTAATGTGTTACTTTTGAAAACGTTATCTTTCTCTTTGAACTATATAATTTCTACTTATATTACAGTTAACCAGGTCACTTTTATGTTTTGTTTTTTTGTTGTTTTTGTTTTCTGTTTGTTTTCTTTTCCTTCCTGATAGTGTTTTTCTTCTTGCTTTGGAAAATAATTTCCTGGTTCCATACTCTAGTGAAATATGATGACTCTGATTATCATGAGACTTCGGTACTTTCTTGGTGGTTTAGTTTTCAAGGATAACTTTATATATTATCATGTCCATGTGAAATCTGTTTTGATCAAGTTTGATAGGGATAAATCTCTCGTAAGGATATATATAGAATTCAATGCTGTGTACAATCTCTATTTTTAAAATACTCAGATAATAACTATTCATTACTTTAAAGTGTGTTTGTAAAACTGCAAAGCATATAATATCCAGTTCACATGGGGAAAAGGATGGAGCTGTAGAAAACTAAAAATATTACATTCTAACTGAATTAATAAAAACAATTTCACTTCTTCCAGTCCTTGTGAAAGTCATGAGTTCATAGAAGGAATTGAATAAAGCAAAAAAGTTTGTTTAGAAAACAGGGTTAGAATTGTACAAGGAGTAAAAATTTATCTTGGTCAGCTTCCAAAAGCTATATCCTAGAGGAAACCACGTTGTTAGTATGTTACAAAACCTTTAACCTCTAGTTCAGTCTTAACTTCTAATAAAAGTAAAAAAAACTTGCCCTCTTCCTCAGCAATTCCTTGGGGCTACTTTTTCAAGCATTTTAATTCCACGGAGTTGTTTTTATTTCAATACATATTAACTTACATGGGCACACTTATTATAACAATTAGGAAAAAAAAAAGATGAAGTACTGTAGAAGGGTGAGGAACAAATTACTATTTTAGTTCATGGTCAATGTAAGTACATTGAACAAGGTGATCCCTTTTTAATGCTACGGGCTTAACTTTTCTGTATGTTTTTTTTTTCAATTAATGTGTAAATAAGAATTTTAGTTCTGTATAAATGATGTAAGTGATCACAGTAGAGTTTTTGCTTCAAACAGATGAAGACTTTGACTGTGGTCAGTAATGAAGTGGCTCACTTGGATTCTCTGATTTTGGAAGAAGTCTAAATAGCTAATATAAGATCAACTTACTGTAAACAAATTTCTTTGCAGCAGATTTTTTTTTTCGGATTTATGGCTTATTCTTTTTATTCTTGTTTACATATTTTTCCCATATCATTTTCCATATGCTTCGGATTTACTGATTCTCCCATATATTTACTAAATTGGATTAATATCTTCTCCCTCCCTTCCACCCCACCATGACTGAGAGAAACTAAAAAGCTGATTTAACTAAAGAAGCTTAAGAAAATCTTTAATTAAAACTTGCAAAATCTTAAAGGAAATGACTGATAGTACACTTTTGGATCTGGTAGAGGACTAAATACATCAATGGACATTAGGTGAAATTTGCCAGATATGATGAGATTTAATTTTATAGTGAGAATACTCACTATGGAATAAATACTGTTGGAATATGATGGATTCTTTAGAGTCTGATATCTTTTACATTGGAATTGGAGGTCATTTAATACCATAAACTGTTGTGTTAGTAGGATTTTAAGAACTAATTTTGAATCATATAATTCTGTTGTCTGCATTATAGAAGTGGTCAGCATAAATTATCATCTTGATCTCAGTAGCTTTAGATTACACAAATTTAGAGTTAGAGCTCTTTCAGGTGAGAAAGAACAAGGTGAAGAAGAACACAGGGCCCGATCATTCTGAGCAAAGTCCAAACATCTGCTCAGAAGATGTAGCATAGGTATGACAGTCATCTCATAGGAGGAAGATGTTGACTTAGAAAATAGGAAGTGGTAAGTGATTCTTATGGCATATCTGCCACCCTGCAATGCAAAATTAGCCTGTGAAAAGTGTGATTCTAATAAAGTTGCTAAGGCTATAATTATGTTTCTCCATAGTGTTAAAAATATTTAGAAGTATAAGTAAATTTAAAGAATAGCTAAATCAAGTAACCCTGTTTTTGGATTTTCATTTCATTTGATATTTTCAGGTATTTTGGGTTTTGTAAGCTTTTTTTTAACAACGAAAGTTTTTCTACCTGTATTGTTTTTCTTTTAGATAATAACAAGATTCATTTAAGGAGATAGTTAAATTTCTGATTTTACTTATTCTCTACCTCAGACTTGAGGTACAGGTAACCTTGTTGTGTATTTGTTTTGTCTTTTTTTTTTTTTTATAATACCTTGGTTTTTTTTTCTAGGTTTGTGTTCACATGTCATGTCATATCTTTTTGATACATTTTTTTTTCTGAAATACTATTTTTTTAAGCTTTCAAATGGCAGTAGTAATTTTCTTTTAGTTGTAATAGGTAATTAAGTTCAGTATTTTATGGATCAACTAAAACACGCGATACTGTGCTTGAGATTGTTTAGAAACTATAAATGTTCATTAGCCTTTTTTGGTGGTGCTTTGCACTGTATAAGAGGAGTATGTAGCATTAATTTACACTCACATTGAAAAATCCTTGCTTTAATTTTTTTTTTCTATCTTTTTTTTCTTTCCTAAATATGTAACTACTGCAAATCTTTATATGTCTGTGCCTGGATATCATTGTTTTGGAATAAGCATGACCATAGACAGTTGTGACAAAAACATATTGGTAAATCATATTACGTAAACAAGTTGTGTGCCATTTATAACTATTGTGCACTACACCAAGAAAAGATAAGTTGGCCTATGCTAACCGGTTAATTCTCCCTCTGTAAATATAAAGGGAAGCAAAGCAGAAAAACAATGTAAAAAACATGTTAACTTGTTAAAAAATTAAAAAATATATTTTTTTTCAATCCTTTGCTCTACAACGAGACAATAAAATTATAACTTGTTTTCATAATACTTAATCCAATGTTTTAGATTGTATAAATTATTTATATTTCATATAATATATTTATACTACATAATATAAAACCTTTTTATTTAGGTAAATGAAATTAAGTACTTCAAGATCCATAGATTTAAGCTGTTCTTAAATAAAATTTCTTCAGAACAAGTAATCAAGTAACTTTATTATTTTATCTTTATTATATTATTATTATATTTAACTTTATTATTACTTTTAGTTGTTCTTAATGTATGTTCCTTTTGATGAACAGCATTATAGAGCAATCATGAGATAACAGAGCCAAATACAGTCATTTAAAGTACTACTCTTGGTGAAAAAAAGCCAAACTCCAGAATCTCACAGAAGTTCATCAAGGTGTGGCTGTGATCTGACAACTCTTCTCACTTTCTCTAAACTGCAAAGCTTTGTGTGCCTGACATAAATGTTTGAAAGCCAGTTTGCACCAGGTAACTTAAAAAATGCCAAGTTGTACTGAGAAACAGAAGCATTTAAGTGAGCTGTGTACAATTTTCAAGCTGTTTGTTCTATCTATGCGCACTAATTCTAGTGGCGCATATTAGCAGACCCAGAACTTCTGGTGTAAGAGAAGTGACTTGGGCCTCAGAATCATATTTTCTTGTTGATCTTGCTATGAACATTTTGATTGCTAAGTAGGATTTGCTCTGTTAATCTTAAATGATGAGTAAAGAAAGAGTGGGAGCTTTGGAACTAAACCATTTGGCACTGGAGCTGTGTGAGCATTGCTTAATGTGTGGATTGAGGACATGAGACAATTACAGAGTAATAGACATTACAGATGGAAAAAGACCTGTTAGGTCATCCAGTCTGTCTCTTTACCAATTCAGGACTATTCCCTATAGAACATTTCCAACAATTTGTCTAGATTGGTTTTAAATATCTCAAATGATGGAGATTCCACTACTTCCCCCGAGATGCTTTTGTACTGCTTTGCAGATCTCATTGCCAAGTAGTTTTTCATGATGCTCAGCTGCAGATTTTTTCAGTACTTAGTTTTTTATTACTCTATGTATTTTTTCTTCTCTAATCAATCCTTTAATAATTCAGAGTATTAGTCATATATGTATTGTAATGTTTTTTACTGTCTCAGCGACTTGTCTGTGTTTCTTCTTAATCCTCTACAGTGAAATTGTGTATTCTTACTTTTCTGAAGTTTTCTTTACAAGTCAACTTTGCCAGCTCCCTAATCATTTTCATTGGTCTTCTTCATACACTTACTCTATTATGGTGTACGTGAGCCTCTCTTCATAGTGACCCTCTTACTGTTTCCTCATGGACAAATGAAACACTAGGAAATACTCTGGTATAAACTGTACACTTGCATAGTAAAGGTGTAGGTTACCACTGTTACAGACATTTATAAACTAATGTGACATTTGTTGGAAGTTAGTGTTTCCTGATGATCGGTTCTTTTCCCACAAGGTTTTGTGATGTTGATGGCCAGTGTAGTAGAGGAGAGTAGCTGTGTTTGTCTTTAAACTTAGTATAGACACTATTTTCCACGTGCATTTGTTACTTGAATGTGTGATTAATTCATTATACTCAGTGAGCTTTTTGACCAGTTGTATGACACTTGAAGTAGTGTTGACCATTCTGTGACATCAAACATTGCGTAGATGTTTTGGTGTGAAATGTCAGAAGGGAGTGGTGTTCTGACCAATTTGAAAGGATTTAATGACCCTTTTCTTAGAAATCAAATGAAGAATCTCTCATTGCTGTTCTCTTATAGCATCAAACACAGAAAATCTTCACATCTAACTTCTAAAAATCAGGAAAGCAGACAAAATGAAGGGTCTATCATCTTCTTTACCAGATATATTTTTTTCATCCTGTAAGACAGACTGTTTTCAAGAGATATGCATTAATCTTTTCTGAAAATATGTCCACAAATAAATACATATTTTGGTTTCTTCATTTCTTTCTGCTTGCTGTAAGTTTCTCGCATTTTTTGTTTCACAACATGTTTTTTACATCTTCCTTTTGTCGTGTTTGAGTTTAATATGATTAAGAATAAGGATTCTAATAGTGAACTTGCTTTTACATTCCCATTCTTCTGCACAAAGTATTGAAAAATATTTGAAAAGTTGTGGCTGTCAGAAGAAGTCATTGGTAAGTGGAAGAAGGCAAGCATCACTCCCATTTTCTGAAACGGGAAAAAGGAAAACCCAGGGAACTACAGGCTGGTGATCCTCACATCTGTGCTTGGGAAGATCGTGGAGCAGGAAGTTCTTTTAAGGCACATGTGAGATGAGATAATCTGTGACAGCCAGCACAGCTTCACCAAGGGCAGATCATATCTGATCAATCTAATGCCCTTCTTTGATGGAGTGACAGCATCATTAGATGAAGGACACATCCCTATCTCTAAATTGGAGAGTGTTATGGTTTTATGATTTTTGTTGTATTGTTGATATTCCACATCATAACATCCTGTGGTGTATTGGAAGTTAAAGAGTTAATGCTCCAGCTCTGTGGATCGTCGATAGTTCTGGGTGTACCTGTCTCAGAAGAGAACTACATTTCCCAGAGGACTTTGTGATGCTTTGCATTTGTACATATTTCCACCCAGAGGGAAAGATAAAAACTGTCTGCAGTCACGGGACTCTCTCTTCCCTTCGGGACCGAGCTCGGCAGTGGGTGTTTGTTGCAGCCGTCCGCCTTCAGCGTTAGCGTAAGGCCTTCGGTTTATCGGACACTCTCTCTTGCTCATTTTATTTGATTCATTTGCCTCAATTCCAATTATATTATATTGTGTTATTTTCCTTCCTGATATCTTATTTAGTAAATTAGCTTTCCTCCTCAGATCGTTGCCGCTGTTTTGTTCCTAGGCCTATCTCCCTTCTCCTTTTTCCCTTTCCCCCTTCCCCTTCCCCTTCCCTGGGGTGTGGGCCCATGGGTCCCCTGCCTCAATTGTCACGGTACCGGGTCAAACTGTCCTGCAAACCGGTGACAGAGAGGTAAGGATTTTAGGGGTGGACAATTCAGTGAATAAGGAATTGGTTGTGTGGTCGTAGATGAAGGGTTGTGGTCAATGATTTTATGTCCAGGTGGAGGCTGGTCACAAGTGACAGACCTCCCCTGGTCTCTGTCTTGGATCTGGTACTCTTCAACATCAACAACCTAGACAACGGGAATGAGCGTAGCCTCAGCAAGTCTGCTGGTGACATTAAACTGAGTAGTGCAGTTGATACAACAGAAGAAAGGGATGCCATCCCTCTGGACAGTCTTGAAAAGTGGACCCACATGACCGTAATGCCTAGTGTGGTAGTCCTAACCAAATTATGAAAATCCCAGAAATGTGTACAGACTGAGAGAAGAACTCATGGAGAGGACTGGAGTATCTCTCTTGTTAGGAAAGGCTGATGGATTAATATGTACAGAGTTTAGTCTATCTTACTTGGGAAAACTAGCCTCTTCAGTTGGGTTTTCAGGCAAGAGGAATTCTTTCCAGTACAGCTGAAAATATTCAAACCTTTCTGGACACATAGTACTACATCAGTCCTCTTTTACGCAATCTTACCTAAAAAATATACAGGAAATTCATTCAGCATTTACGTTCGTTAGTGAACTTCCATATCCATGCCAACTCATCACTGGAGATATAGAATGTTTTGGTTTTTTTTTAATAAATGCCGATGACCAAAAATGCTTTTGTGTTCTTTGAGTTCTTTGTTCAGGTGTTGTCAAGTCTAGGTGGTGACAAGATATTGGTAAAGATGTTGGATAGTGGTAGCAATGTGGATGGAGATAAAAAGTATGGCACCTGCTAGAAACCGTATTCTTCATATTCTATCATAGTCTTAAGTGCAACAGAAGTGTATTTCTCATGTACAGTCTTCATAGCTTTCTCAACTCTATTTGTAGTCACTGAGTTGGGAGCAAGCTCTTTATTGCTATCTCCTCCCTGCAAAATAGAAAATAAGTTTATCCATGTTTACGAAGAAAAAGAATGTGAATTAATTGTTACGAAGGAAATGTCATAATAGCAGTTAGGTCTCCATTTTCTGACCACCTAGATCAGAGTGTGCTCTATTCATGAGTTTGCAGTGGCTCATCCAGCTGTCTAAAAAGTAAGACTAAAATTGTTGGTATTCTAACCAACTCAACTTGGATCTTTTTTTTTTTTTTCTGCTGAAAACTGATCAGTTTGAAAAGTTTTGTTCATATGTACAAATAGGAGGAGCCTAACAGAGCTCCAGAATACTGACTGGTAGGCTGCACTGTGTATCTGCAACATCAAATAATTGATAATATTTTTTTATTCCATTTTGGACTGCATCAGAAAAATTTTCAGTTGTTCCAGGGTAAATCATGGATTTGCTATCACAGTGATTCTGTGTAGTGTATCTGATGAAGGTAAAGGCACCAGCTCACTCAGCTTCAGCATGGAAAAAAAACATAGACCATTCCTGAAATGTGTATATCCTTAAGAATTTTCCTATTATATGGCCAAGAATACCCTTGAAAATGTGGTCGGTTATACTTCTGTCACCTTTTTAGGATCAATATCACACTTGTTGCAAATAGATATCTGTGTTCAATTTTTTTCTTTTTTTTCATTGCCTTGAACTTGCAGAAACTGAGTCTGGCTACACTGTGATTTCCCGCAGAAAGAGTCTTCTTTATCCCTTTCCTCTGCTGAATTCATCTGTGGTTCCAAAGCAGAACAGGCAGCATCTGAGATACTCTCCTAAACAGAGGAGACATTGTCTTAGATGTTATCTTGTGTCTGCCAGGACATAATTCCATTCTAGCACATACTCTGCCTGAAAAATTGATCTTATAGGACAGAAAGCTAGTTTGAAGGTCCTCACTAACTGCAATTCAGTACTCTGGGTATATTTAGCTGTAACTGGAATTTCTCTTGCATGCTGACACTGAAAACTATGTACTGACCCAAGAAATAAATTTTTATGTACATATTCTCCCCCTACGACCTCGTAACTTTTAATTCCTTAGCAGTTGGACGTAATTGTTCATAAGTGTTATATGCTTTGTACCATTCACTTCTGAATGCAAACTACAGCTGCTTCAGTAATGCCTTCTTATCTAATTTGTCTTCCAAAAATCAAGGTCCTGGTTTATCTTGTTGAATGCACAATTTTCTGTTAGTACATCCAGTTATTCACAGAATCTCAGAATCGCAGAGTTGTAGGGGTTGGAAGGGACTTCTAGATATCAAGTCCAACCCCTCTGCCAAAGCAGGTTGCGCAAGTAGGCATCCAGGTGGGCCTTGAACGTCTCCAGAGAATGAGACTCCACCACCTCTCTGTGCAGCCTGTGCCAGTGATCTGTCACCTACACTGAGAAGAAGTTCCCACGCACATTTCTGCCATACTTCCTATGCCTCAGTTGGTGACCATTTCCTCCCACCCTATTGCCACACACTACAGAGAAGAGTGTGCCTTTTCCCTTTGCTTCCCGCTCCATAGATATTTATAGACATGGATCAGATCCCTTCTGAGTCTTCTTTTTTCAAGGCTGAACAGACCCAGTTCTCTCAGCCTTTCCTCATAGAAGAGGTGTTCCATGCCCCTTACCAGCTTTGTAGCCCTCCACTGGACTCTTCCAAGGAGATCCCTGTTGTTTTCTTTTGTACTGAAGAGCCCAGAACTGGAAATGATACTCCAGGTGAGGCTTCACCCAGGCAGCAGAGTAGAGGGAGAAGACCACCTCCCTCAACCTGCTGGCCATGCTCTTTTTAACGCACCCCAGGATGCCATTGGCCTCCTTGGCCACCAGGGCACACTGCTGGCTTGTGGTCAACCTGTTGTCCACCAGGACACCCAGGTCCCTCTTCTCATAGCTTCTCTCCATCAGGTCACCCCCCCAGCGCATACTGGTGCATGCGGTTATTCCTCCCTAAGTGCAAGAATCTACACTTGCTCTTCTTAAACCTCATTTGTTTCCATTCTACCCAACTCTCCAGCCTGTCTAGGTCTCGCTGAATGGCAGCACAGCTGTCCGGCATGTCAGCCGTTCCTCCCAGCTTTGCATAATCAGCAAACTTGCTGAGGCTGGACTCTATCCCCTCATCAGGGTCATTGATGAAGATGTTGAACAGGACTAGACCCAGCACTGATCCTGAGGAAAATTGCTAAGTACAGGCCTCCAAACTGCACTCTGCACCACTAATCACAACCCTCTGAGCTCTTCCAGTCAGCCAGTTCTCAACCCACCTCACCGTACACTCATCTATTCTACACTTCTTCAACTTTATTACAAGGATGCTGTGGGAGACAGTGTCAAATGCCTTGCTGAAATCAAGGTAGACTACATCCGCTGCTTTCCCCCCATCCACCCAGCCAGTAATGACATCATAGGCTACCAAGTTGGTTGAGAAAAACGTCCCCATGGTGAATCCATGCTGACTACTCCTGATTCACAAATATGCAAATAGGTCTGGACTAAGTCTTCAAAGATGTATTTATTTATTTTTTATTTCTGATGCAGACATGACCAATATGATTTTACTTAGCTGTCTGACCACAAACCAATCTACAAGGTGGAAGTTACAGTTTAATGTGTTATCTGAGATATACCTACTTCCTGATCCACCATATGTGCCAGAAATATACTAATAGATCCATATAAGAAGAAAGAAAGAAAGAAATCCATGTCATCTGGGTCTTGTTTGAAAAAGAAAAATCATAACATTCTAAAGTGGAAAGTGCAGAGGTGTTAACAAGAAAAAAGTGATTTATGACCAATGGTTCCTATGAACAAGAATGACACATTCCTTTTTTGTACTACAAGCTTGAAAAAGGACTTCCAAGGTGCAACATTTATGTCTGTCAATCCTACTTTGATCTGTTGCAATTTTTCCTTTCAGTGTTATCTTTTCCTGTTCTGACTCCTTGTCTTCTTGAATCCACTGTGCATCCATTTAAGTGAGCTACAGGCTGCCTCTTTCAGGTACTAGGCAGTTTTCTGCGAAAGCCTGTCTATAAAGTTCTTATGCAAGGGGACACAACTATTAATCTTCCCTATACTTACAGTCCTTAATTATACTCAAGTGCAATTTTGTCTTGAAATTCTGTGTCACAATGAACCTGATTTGTGGTCCTGCACAAACTACAATTCTTTATGATGGTCTTTCTGTGTTTTATTTAAGGACAAAGTTCCATCCCTTTCCAATTTAACACTGTCATTTAAGTATGGAATACTGATGTCCAGTTCAAAATATGTCACATGCTTGGTCTCCTCATTTTCTTCAGCTGTGGAAAGAAGGCCTGTCACAAATTTCAGAAACACTTTCTATAATAATAAACAGTTTAAAGGTGTAGTTTCATAGTTTGCTTAAAGCGCTCCTTGCAGTCTTTTTTATCAATACCACAAAGAAGCTTGCTTATCTGTCTGAAAGTCCAGGAACAAAATAATTAAAAATCCTTCATGTGGGCACTTTAATGGGGTTGCTGTAGTTCAGGACCTTTCTGGAGCACCTTCTGGAGCATTTTTTAAGGCAGCAAGTCTTATGTCATTTTAATCTAACCATATGTATGTTCAACTTTATGTCCCTTCTTACAAACTTTATCCTTTTTGATTTAGAGAAAACTGTTCAATTAACTGCTACTTGCTATAGGTGTCTCCAGATCCAAGTTATTATATTCACTTAGCCTAACATTTTATTGTTTTAATTCCTCTGTGTTCTGTCTTAAACATCAGGTGAAAGCAATGAGGATTACCTATATGTAATTACATGGCAAATACAACAAATTATTATGTATACTTCTTCTGCCTCTCAAATATATTGAGATTTGCAAAAGTATATGCATTTTCTTTATATAATATCATCTGAAATGTTGGAGAACAGTGCAGTGAATACCCCTGAGTATGCACATTAGCAAATACAATGCTTTTAGAAACCGTATTTGTTGGAGGTCTTAAGGGGATTCCTGCACTTGATTGAATCAGAAAACCTCTTCTATGGAAAACATTGTCTCCCTTATTATTTGTGCTGTACAGAGCTTGTAGGTAGAAGACCTACTCATGGTTAGTCATAGCAACAAACACTGCCCCACACTTTTCTCTCACACACCATGGGCCTGGAGATGAAAGGCTGCTGTGTGCAATGAATATCCTTTTTTCCTTCTCATCTGACTGGCTTTAGGAAAATGGGCCTGTATCAGAAACTGTTCTAATCTTCTGTGGAAACACTGAAAGAAGATTCTGCAGACGATTAGTCCTTTAGTTCACCCAAGCTGATCTTCCTTGTTAAGGAACTTTCAAGTTTAAAGATACCTCAAATCCTGTCACCAGTGCAAGACTCCTGCAGTTCATCCTCTTTTGCTCTGCAATGTCCTAGAAACAAAATCTTACTGTCTACTTTTTGTTCTTCTCAGAATATAAAATAAAGTCTACACTCAGTTATCAGCACCAACTTGACAGCTTTCCTTGCTCACCACACAGCTTCCCAGGTATCTTGCCCACATTTTTTTTTCCCAGTGCCTACAAAGCTCAAGTCATTAAAGATACTCCAGGTAAGTGTTTTCTGGAGCCTCTACAAACTTTTTGTGTTGGCTAATAGAATTATAGAATTGTTTAGATTGGAAAAGCCCTTCAAGATCATCAGATCCAACCATTAACCGACCTGTCCTACTGAGCCCTGCCACTAAACTATGTACCTTAGTGCCACATCCACACAACTGTTAAGTGCTTCCAGGAATGGCAACTCCACTACCTCCTTGGGAAGCCTGTTCCAATACTTTACCATTGTTTCTTTGAAGAAGTTCTTCCCAATATCCAGTCTAAGCCTCCCCTAGCACAATTTGACACCATTTCTGTGTGTTACTTGTCACCTGAGAAGAGAGACTAATGTTTCTGTGACCTTGTTTCAGATAGCTGTAGAGAGCTATAAAGTCTCCCTTCAGCCTTCTCCAAACTAACCGACCTGTTTCTTCAGCCACTTTTTATAATGCTGTTTTCTACTACCTTCACTAGCTATGTTGCTCTTCTCTGCACGTTCCCAAGCAACTCAATATTCTTTTTGTAGTCAGGAACTCAAAATGGAACACAGGTGAGATCTTAACTGTGCCACATGCAATTGGTTCTGTAGTCCTGCTGGTTTCACTTTCTGATGCAGAATTACACTCAATGAATCCCACACACTTAGGATATTGTTTATCTTTGTACCTTTTCTGAGCTGAAGACCTAAGAGGAAATAACTCAGTGAAGTATATGTCTCTACTCCAAAAAATGATAGTTTGACATGAATGTATGTGAAGTAGACTGGCATCAACACATCAGTTAGTTGTGCTTTGCAGTCCTTATCCTGGAATTTTAAGTGTACTTGAGTCTGATCTCCCCACTCCATCCTCAGAGCCTGTATATGGAAAAAAATCTGTTCCTCAGGTACATGGTGGTATTCTTTACATAACCATTAATAGTCTTCTATTAGTAATAAGAAATAGTCTAAAAAGAGTGACATTTCTTATATATCGCCTATGAAAGATCATCCTTTTCATCCACCTCTATCCAATTCTTTCTTTCACCCAAGAAAATTTTCTCACCCATTTTTTTAATAACTACATTGTGCATGTCATTCATGACTGATTTTTGTAAATCTTGTTATCTTCTTCCACATACAGAATTTGGTGAGTCTAATTTGCAGTGGGTGAACATGAAAATGAAAGTAGAATTTCTTATGTTTATAAAGACTCCTAGAACTTTCAGTAATGTTGGCTTAGGACACACAAGCATGTGTGGCTTAGAAAGTGATTAATATACAATGTTTTGACAAATTTTGCTTACTGTTAGTGATGGCTGTTAGTTTCTGTAAAGGTTAAAATACTTTTTTTTTTTTTTTTTTTTTTTTGTCTAAAGAATCTGTAGTGTGTCTCTACAAGTTTCAGTTTCTGTGGAGTTTCCTAGGGTTTTTTTTTGGTGGTGATTTTTTTTTTTAAGAAAATATATATTCTTTGTGGGTATACTTTACTACTGAGAGGTAAAAAAACCCAGAAATAATAATTTGACCTTTCACTGTTGAAAGCATAAATATTTATCACTTTCTTTAGTTATGTTTACTGAATTTGAAAAAGATGAGATGAATAGTAATATTGAACACTAATAGTATGTGGCCTTTTGACCTTTAGTGAACTGTAATTGTTCTTAGTTAAAACTCTTCCATATTGTTTGTAAAGATCTCCAGTATAAACACAGATGGGTTAAGGTGCACCAGAATTTGGAAGCCTACCATCTGGGAAAGATGTTATGCTTTGAAGAGAGTGATCTTGGAGTGACAGGAAGCACTACATTTCATAGACATGAGAAATAATAGTGTTAATGAGCTTATCTCTTTGGTAGTACCAAAGTATTTACCTCCCCCTTCCCCCAGTCCCCGCACCAGAAAAAAAAAATAAATAAAAAAGATCAGCAGCAATGAATAGCTCTTCTTGCAGTAACAAACAATAAATTATTTATATGGGTTATCAAGTAATTTATGGCCCAGGATCAGGTATCCATTGTACAGCTATTGCATGAATATAAAACCAAAAGATGATTCTTAGCCAGAAGTGCTCAAAAAAGGTGACAACAAATATAGTTTGCGCTTTGGTTATTCCCTTTTTGAGCCACAATGGGAGATACAACTTGGAGGGGAAATGTAGAGGGCTAGCTGTTACCACTGGTGTTATTCATCAGTTGCTGAAATTTGATATGTTGTCAAGAAAGATGTCAACCAAATGAATCTATGAGCTGAATGAATTACTTTGTGGAAGACAGTCTGCTCTTACCTATTTCTTTGTTGTTTACTCCTCAGTTATGGGAAGGGATTAGATATTTACTGTGCACGCAGTGCAGTTGGACTTTATAAATCAAATGTTGTCAGGACTTTGAATTTACTGTGCATTTGCAGATTGACTGCTGTGTGCATATTTGTGTTGAAATGCAGGCAGTGGGACTCAAACCTGGGGGAAGGTAGGATGTCAACTGAATTCAGACTTGCCACTTAAATCTTGTTCTAGGAGTCTATTACTTTTCAATATACTCAACTACAACATCAAATAAAAAAATTTTCTACCCATGACTGACCGCTGCTAGGGGCTTCTTCTACTCAGTCCCAGTGGTTTACTCTACTGCAGGTGTTTGGCTGCCTCTAGCAGTCCAACTATAATTTAATAGGAATCCTGAGCTCTTCCTCTTTGAGTCTAAAATTTGCAAAGTGCATCCAGCTTCTCTGCCCCTATACTTATGATTACACTTTGTATTTGAAACATTTACGCTTGGTTTACTGTAGTTACTAGCACAGTACTAGAACACACATTTCTACTAACTGGAGCTGCCTGCAGTTTAAGTATAGAGCTCTCCTCAAAGACAAGTTAAAACAAAAACAAACAAACAAAAAACCCCTCAAACTTAGGAATCATGGAAAATTATTTTTCATAGGTAACTCCCAACATTATTAGTGCCCCATACTCCATCTACCTTTTTTTTCTTTTTTTTTCATGTGGTGATCTACTTTCCATATGGGCCATTTTGCGTGTGCAGGTGTGCAGCTGCTTAGTTCAAAGTACTCAGGGCATGAGACTGAACAGTTCTCACATTTGCTACTGCTTGTTTAACCCTTGACTCTCCCTGATTGTGTGTGAACTCACTGTGAATTGGATGTGAACTGAATTTTTTAAAATGTTTTCTTCAGAGAAAAACAAAACAAACAAAAACCCTTATATTGAATCATTTGAGATAATCTTCCTGCATGAAAAGCATCCAGTTTTATTTTTGTTGTAGATGCACATTCACGTATCTTGGAAATCATAAGGAACAACTTTTGTAAAAACAGATACCTGAGAAATGGACAAAGTCATGTTGTAACTAAATGTGTAGACAGGTGCTTACTTACAAAACCAATACCGTGCTTTTAGAGATTTATTAACCTACAGCTGTTCATTACACTGAAAGAGGATAAATGGATTAATATGTGAGTGCTCCAAGTTCATTTCAGTACAGAGTGAAATAGGTTCACATAAATTAGAATAATATTAAATAGCTACTGTTTTGTTTCATTTTGTTTTGCTTGCTTTTTTTTTCTTGTCTGGATGCCCAAAATAAAACTGCATTTATTTAGTTGAGTTTTGCTGATTATCAAAACACTATCTTTTCTTGCTACTTGAAATTTTGTTCTTTATATATTTTATTTATACTACTTAAGTCTTAGGTTAGGAATTAAATACAAGCTATGCCAAGGAGAGGAAGAAGAGGAAGAAGCAAATCTTGCTGCTCCAAATAGATAGCCAATTTGTGTGTTTTACTGCTGTTTAGAATTCTGGGTAAGTTTTAGAGCATATAGATGGGTAAATATAAAATGATCAATAGGAACATAAGGTGGCTAAAGATGTAGTAGAGGAAGACAGTAGGTTATGCTGCAAGGTAAGCTTATAGGATATTATAAGGATGTTCACTAAGGATTGTTCTTTGGTGAATGTTGTTTTTAATAATTGTGTGAATTATTTTTGTATTAAAAAGTGATTTCTAATGTTTTGTTCTCTGATAATATATGCTGGGGAAACTGCCAAGAATAGAGAAAGCTTCTTCAGGTTAAATGTTCTACTGTCATCTAACACATCACATATACTCTTCACTAACATGGTGGACATACACTGTTAAATAAACAAACAAACAAACAAATAAATAAATAGTTGAACCTTAAAAATGGGCATATTATGGATATATTCATAGAATCACAGAATATCCTGACTTGGATGGGACCCCTAAGGAACACAGAGTCCAACTCCTGGCTCCACACAGCACCACCCAGAATTCAAACCCTATGTCTAAGAGCATTGTTCCTCCCTGGAACAGGGATACCACGGGGCCTTCCATCAGCCTGCCCTTCCCCTGGCTGAGAAAACGCAGGGACCTCAAAGTCTTCATATGCATTGCCCTCTACAATCTTCACCACCTTTGTAGCCCTCCTTTGAGCACTCTCTAATAGTTTTATGTCCTTTTAGTACTGCAGAAACCAAGCTGCATACAGCAGTGTGTAGTGTATTATAAGAAGCTATGTTCAGAAGGGTAGCAAATTCTGCTGGTAAAATTAAAATACAGTGCAATGCAAAAAGATAACTTATCAAATATAAAACAAAAAACTCCAAGGTACCTCTTGAGCTTGACCTCTGCTGGATTTCACTGAAGTTATGAATTGTCTGAAGTGTTAAGTTATTGTTAACATCGTGACCGTAAGACAACTGATGGTTGCAACGAAGTTGTAGTGTTGAGTATAATATTGTAAAGTGCTTGCTAATGCTAAATGTATTGAATTATTTGAAATATCATATGTGACCATATAAATTTAAAAGTTTGTATTAGTCCAGGTGACCTGTTATGGGATGAGCACATGCAACCCCAAATGTAGCATTCCTTTGGTAATATAATATTTATTTTAGCATGCAGAATTTATGTAATTATAAGAAAATTGTACATTATTAATTACTGCAATTGCATTGCATTTTTGGTTTTGCATACAAATCGTATCCCGAGATTTGCTACCTATATTGTAGTTTCAGTGTTATCTAGGTAAGGTTTAAATTTTTTTACTACTTGCAATTGTCAACCAGAAGGGAAAAAAAACCACAAAACTTTGACATGTGTCTGCACAAAAAAGAAAAACCTTGCACACATGTCAGGTACAAATAAATAAGATAAAATAACCTAAAACCATACTAAGAGGAATGATAGCACTTGATGAAGTCCTTGGGAATTGCGATAGGTACAAATAAACCCTCCAGTCTTGGAAATGATCAATGGCAGGTAGGCAGTCTCCTTTTTGTTATATTTCTTCTATTGTTCTGGTATGGACAATTACCATGTCAAAGGACTTAACCAAGTGCTTTAAAATGTCATTAATTTTCTTAAATGAAATGTATCACAGGAAATAGCTCCAGTGCTTAATTTCAGAAGCTTGGATAATATACTGTGGACCTATCTTGGGACAAGCAGTCCTCTAACATTTTGTTTGCCCTTGAGATTTAGAAGGAATCGTATCTATAGTATTCATAATAAGTAGCAATTTAACCAAGTTCAAATTAGATGTGAACAAATGGATTAACAAGCACCTCATTAAAATTTTAATTTCCATTTCATTTATCATTTTAATAGAATCAATTCTGTTTCAGGGTGGGGGAGGATTCGTTTCCAAGACTAATGTTAATTTCACTTGTTTTTATCAATAGCTTGATTTTTTTCTTTTTCAAAATGTACTTTGTATGGTTTCCAACTATCTGACATGCACATAAATGCTTAAAGAATATGGAAAATTCTGACAAATTCACTGTATATTTTTTAAAGTACTGAACTTTACAGTACGGTTGTCTCTACTATTTTCCACTAAAATGTTGATGTGTGCTTGCTGGTAAAGATTTGAAGAAGAATAAATGAATTTAAAGTAAGTCAATATTGGGGAGTTACTTTCAGTGAAATTATTTAAATAGCACTGTAAATATTTCAGAACTAAAATCTGACTTTTAAACTTTACTTTTGGATTTGACCTTCAAAGCAATATTTTTAAGTACATTGAATTCCTTAGATGGCATATATCATAAAAGTGTGCAGAATTTTCATAATTTAATATTTTTTCTCTCAAATAAACTTATTAGAAAACTCCAAATTAAATATATCTGTTATTGGGAAAGGATTGCTCAGAAAAATGCAATTCATAAATATGTGTTTTAGTAACATTATTATTTTCAAGGAAAAAAAATAATATAAATTACAGGAATATAAGAATTCCATCTTATGGTGATTTGTCTGTCTTTCGAAGTTCCTATTTCCAGAAGTGATGTTTCAAGTTTTACATCCTGATTTTTAGTTAAGCTTTTTTTACAGACATGTTATTTCTGAAATATTTCTTTAATGTTGTTTTCCATTTTATACTGGCACTTAAACTGATCACTGTCAGAATCATTGTTTAGAGACATTTTTCTGTATACTAGAAAGAAATACATATGCTATATATTTTACAAAATGAATGTAAAATTTGTAAGTCTTGATTAAATAATTGAGAGAGATTTCAAACCACTTTTAAACATTGATATGGGAATGGAAGTAGTTTTCATTATAATGGCAGATTGTGCAAGACAGAGAAAAGAGTGGTAATAGCATTTCAGACCAGCAAGATTCTTACTGTACGTGTTTTCGACAAGTGAGGCAAAAAATGAACAACATATAAATATATCTTAAAAAGAATCCAGATCACATAAGTAAACTGATTACTTATGATGGAGAAAAGTATATTAACCTTCAAGTGATTTGGTGCACATCAACACTAAACTCAGTATTTGTCAGTTGTTTGTTTGTTTTCTAAATAAATATTATTAAAATGGAATATTGTAATCAATTTTAGATATCTGTTTTTCACTAAACTGATTGTAGTTACTATTGTTATGGATATCTTGATTCTTTATATTTAATCTAATCTGAAGTCCAGTCTCTATATGGCACAAAAATCTTAAATAGGTGACAGAGAATAGTAAGGTCGTAGAATCATTTGATTTGGAACGGACTTTTAGAGGTCTTCTAGTCCAGCTCCTCTTCAGTGAACATGGAACCTGATGGATCAGGTTGCTCAAAGCCCTGACCAGTTCCAGTGCTCCACTTCCTTTGTTGCACAAAAACCTTTTTCTTAATATCCTTTTTCAGTTTGAAACCATTTCCGTTTGTCCTATCTCAGCAGACCTTGCTCTCCTTCCTTCTTATACACCCTCATTAGATATTGAAAATATTAAACAAGAAAACTCCCCTCCAAACAAAAGAACCCAACAGGAATTAAAGTATATCACTTTAGGAGGAGCAAATTAGGTAGCAAAGCACAAATGCCATGTTTCTTATTGTTTTTCAGTTGAACAGTTTCTGAGAACACAGAAGAATTTGCCTTGTTAACAAAGATGAAATTAAGGAAATTGTTCTAATTTCACATCTCAAAGTTTAAAAAGAAAAAAAGATTAAAGATAAAGAAACTGTAGGAAAGTATACACATGCATATGGTAATGCTTTTGGGTTGTTGCAGACAGTGGCTGACTAATTTTACTGGAAGTACTATATAAATGAGTTAAAAGAACAAATATGTGGGAAGTGGTGTTTTGTGGCCTCTGTTTTTCCAGTGTTTCAGCAGCCTAACTTTCTCTTCTACTGGAATTCTACATTCAAGTAGGAGTTTTTGAACTGCAGTTTAGCAAGAGAATACAGCAGTACAGTTTTTCTGTTTTCTCAACTTATCTTCTTGCTCTTGACAATTTTGTTTCCTCTCACCACAAGTTTTTACTGTTTGTGATAATTTTTATACCTTGATGTAACCCTAGGTCCACAAATTCATTGGCATCGTACAAATGCAGAGTTAATTTACGATAGGTGTCATCTTGTAAATCATACCTAGCTGTACTGCTTTCTTAAGTAATATTTTGATAAGTTCTAATCAAACTTTTGTCTCCAACTTGTCAGAGACAAAAGAACACGACAAGGCACTAAAGGGTACTTCAAGTTATAAAGTAATTATTGTAATCACTAGAGAGATAGAAGATGGAAGTACAGGCTAAGGTCAATAAAGAAAATTTAAAATTTTATTTTTAGTATATTTTTTCAATTTCTGTCAGGATTTACATTTCCCACAATGCCTATTTAGTATAAATTTCAAATGCCAGACTGAATGTAACTGAAGACCAGGCAAAAAGATGGAAAAGCACAAATAACTGTTTGCTTTGTTTTCAGAATCTACAGTTTGTTCTGTAAAATGAAGTCACTGCTTATTGAAGAGATGTGTTGGAAAGAAAACAGAACAATAACAAAAAGACTTCCTGTTTACCTCACTTTGACAGGTATTTTCAAAGGAGTGGTGGTGTCCTTCTGTCATTAAAAAAAATCATATGATAAAAAAGAAAAACAACAATCTTGTAAAGAAATGCCTGTGTAACAAAAAAGCAGATGCAATGACTTAAGTACTTCTGTTCTATCTGTTCTGTGAAGTACTAACACACAAGATGATGAAATATTGTCATCAAAGGCAAGTCTCTAACATTGACAGATATTTTTTAACATCCTTGTGGCTGAAAGACTCAGAGCACTTTCTTTTTGTATCTTTTTAGCGTCTTAATCAAAATGTCTAGGGTACACAGCTGAATGCTTACAAAAGTCTAACTAGTCTCTGGGGGCCTATGATGGCTTGCACATTTGTGATGTTATTTGACAGATTATGCATTAGGCCATTTCAAGCATTGTTCAAGTCAGTAGACAACGAAAACCCACAGTGAAAAGGTTTTTATAGTAAAAATTATAGTGAAAATATTTCTTCCCAGCTATGTGAAGAAATGGAAAAATATTTACACACAAATGCTAATCTGATGCCTGTTACAGCTTAAATCTTTAGAGCTTGAGGTTGATTGTGTAGATCAATCAGTTTAAAACTGAGGGATTGTCATAGAATGATATATTAGTTCAGGTTAGAAAGGACTTCAAGAGGCCAACACCCTGCTCCAGTCTGGACTTCAAAACTTCCAAAGATGGAGTTTGTACAGTTGTCTCTGGGCAACTTATTCTATTATGTAACTGGGCCTCTGGATGAAAATAAATTTTCTTAGTCACAATTTGGATTTACATGGGAAGGTTTTGGAAACAGGGGAGATGCAGGGATAGCCTCTATAAGCAGAACGCTGCAGTTACCCCATGTTAGATCAGAGCCAGCTCCAGGACCTGCTGCTGCCAGAGCTGAGCCATGGGTAATGCTGCTCTGGGAGAGCAGATTTCAGAAAGAGAAAAAGTTCTGTGCTAAAGCGGTTGGGACAGAGAAGTGTGAAAGGAAGAGCCCTGCAGCCATCAAGATCAGTGCAGAGGGAAGGCAGGAGTTGCTCCAGGTCCAGAGCAGGAGCTCTCTGCAGCCCAGGAGAGGACCAACATGGAGCAGGCTTTCTCCCTGCATTCCACGGGCTCCACACAGAGCAGACATCTATCTACAGCCATAGAGAGCTGCTGGACCAGTCCCAGGCTCACACTACCATCCGTGGAGAGCAGTCCGCAGTGGGCAGGAGCGCTGGGGGAGCTGCCACTCATGGGGACCTGTGTGGAGCTGAAGGGTGGGCCCCACAGTATGGAGCTATGTTGGAGCAGTGCTGGGAGAGCTGCAGCATGTGGGGAGGCCATGTGGGATCAGCTGGGAAGGATGGCATCTGTGGGAGGAACCCCATGTGGAAGCATGGGTAGAGAGTGACTATGGAGGAGACAAAGGGTTATGGGCTGACTGCAGAGCCCATTTCCTCTTTCTTTGCTGCTTGGAGAGAGAAAGTAGAAGAGAGTGGATGGAGGGAATGTGGTTTTGTTTTTCTTTTAGTTCTCACTGCTCTAGTCTGTTAGTGATAGGCAGTAAATTATATTAATCTTCCCACGCTCGATCTGTTTTGCCCTTGACAGTAATTGCTGAGCGATCTTTCTGTCCTTATCAACCTATGAGCCGTTTTTCACTGGATTTTTCTCCTCCACTTTCTTTGAAGGAGGGGAAGTGAATGAGCAGTGTGCTGGCATTAGCTGCTCATCTGAGTTGATACCACAAAAACAACTTAAATGTTCATTGCTGTCACAGGGCATGTGCTGTGACACTGATTCTCTTGTTGTCCCTCCATGAAACTTAGCCCAGTTATTAAGTGGCTTTCTTATAGTGGGATAGGTGGCAAAATAATATGTTGGCTGCCTTTATAGCCAGGATACACTATTCGCTGGCTTATAGCCAGCTGCTGTTTCCCAAGTCAGGTCTCTTCCAGAAGTTCCTTGCCATGCTTGCCTATCCCCACATGGTAATGATGCATGGTATTCTTCTTTCCCAAGTGCAGAACTTGGATTTTGTCCATGTATACTTCACATTTCTTGCTTGCCCTTGTTTCTTCAGTCCTGTGGAGGGCCCTCTTCAGTAGCAGACATGCCCTCGAGCATATCAGCCAATCTCCCCAGTTTGGTGTAATCTGCAGACTTTGTGTGAGTAAATGGCCCTCCTCTGGACTACTGTCTGAGATAATAAAGAGAAGAGGTGCAAATATGCAAGGGCTGCTCTGAAAATATTGCCTTCTTTTTTATTATGTTGGCCCAGAGTGCCTAAGGTGGGTGTTGGTGGTATGGCAGTAGAGGTTGAACCTTCCTGCCAATATTGCATTACATTTTGTCACCATGTGACAGATGGCAGTGGAAGGGCAGTCTGACAAAAGTGGTGTCTGACATGAAAGTGCATATGAAGCAAGGGTGGGTCGCTGAATTCCCTCCTCTCTGAGGAAAAGGTTGTACCCGTTGACATTCATTGACACTCGCTGAATGTTTGTGGAGACCAAGCAGTGAATGTGAGCAGAATGAGGCAGTAAGTAGTGCATTTGAGTGGTGATGACAGCAACAGTGCTGATTTTATGAGCGTGGCATATGGGCTCTTGCTCATTACTGGCAAAAATCCATAGCTAATGGTGGTGACTATGTTGAAACATAGTGTTTTGTAGATGAGAATTTGCTCTATCAATTAGTGTTATTGTGCTCTTTCTATCTGTTGTAGTTTCAGTGGAAATGAATAGGAGGCATTACTTCTGGAGTGACCAATGCCTCTCTGGTGTTCCACTTGTTACTCACTGGCATATAGGTAGATTTTGGCACATCAACCTCTTTCCTTCAGCCTGATCATTCACCCACTTTTTAAATTGATCCAGTTGTCTTTGAATACAGACTAATTTCTTACATTATATACAGGAATATTGTGGGAGACAGTGTTGACAGCCTGCTGGTCAGTAGTGGATGACAGGCACCTAAAGTGTCCTAAAATGAAGAATGGTGTTGATGAAATTCAGGACTTTTCCTGAAAGACAACTCAGGACAAAGATTATTGTATACTAATGGAATTATATTCTTTATGTTGTAGAGCAGGGTTGACAGTACCAGAGAAGATATTTAGAACAGCATTAAAATGTTGAGTCTGTCATTGCCTTTTTGTCTTTCAAATGGCATTGGCAGAGAATCTGGCTGTGAAAGTTAGAGTTATGCTCAGTGGCTCTGCCTGGGTTACATAAACTTGACAAGCTGCTGGAGTTGTTCAGAGATGGCTAACATAAAAACATATCATGCCATAGTGTACTAACATGGTTCAAACCATTTGCTTTTTGAGATGTCCCTTACTCGTTTTTACATTTGTTAAACCTATAATCTTTCATTTTTATTTGGAGTGACTTTCAGCATTTTAATTCCATGTTGTCACTGTAAAAGAAAGAAGTATTTTTTGATTGAAACCACTGATGGTGAAAAACAGGTACCGTTTCCCTAGACTTTCCAACGCTGTCAATTCTTACTAAAGGGTTTAAGCCCGTGAGAGTCTTCTGTCATAAAGCAAAACATCACTCTTGTGGCCTTGCAGTTTTCAAGACTGGATGTATTGACAGAAATACTTTGAGAACTCTGGTTTTAGATCCAACCACTTGGGTTTGTGGTTTTGTCTGTACATTTTTTTTATTATTTTATTTTATTTTTTGCCTGTTGCCTGTAGTCTTTCTCAGTCTTTTTAGTTTCTTTTGTTTTCTGATGCAACTTAAAACTGTTGACAAGGTGGTGGGGAAGTGCTGAAAAATGCAGAGAGAGTAAAGAACCTCTGACATCAGATTTTTTTTTTATTTATGTGGAAAAATGTTAAAATAAGATTGGACTTTAAAGGGGGCTTTTGCAGCTTCTTATTGGTTAATTTGTGTGTCAAATTAGTGTTTAGTTATTTGGGCCTGCTCTGCTGCTGTAAATGCAGTTATGTTTGTGCTCTTCAAACCATGTCAGCACACATAACTACAGAAATGAACCAATAAATATGGATGATTCTTTTTATATTAAGTTACTTAAAACATGAGGAAACTGAGGAAAAACTGAAGAAACTTAACTTCAATTTCTTCCCCTTTTTGGTAGATTTCACTATCAGTTCCAAGGTGACCTACACTTTGTCCACTATACCAGGACAAGCTCCTGTAGATTGGTTTCACTTTTGCTACTGAAGCTATGCCAATAATCAGAACAGTCAAAGATCTGTTGGATGTTGTTGCTCAAGAATTATAATAACAGACTAAGAAAATAAAATTTTAAATTCTCAGCCCTTGAAACTAGATTAAAATAATAAAAAATATAAGATACATAATGTACATTTTTGTTGTAATTTAAAATGTGCAATACTAGAAATTATAACACAGAAATGATTAGCACTTTTTTGACATTAAGCATAATATGAGCTGCTGAATAATATTTCTGAGCATCCTGAAAAATATAACTGTTGTGGCTATTGACAGCTAGAAGCTGTTAAATATGGCCAGATGAGGAAGGATGAAAAGAGGCATTGCCCTCTACATCAAGGAAGGAATAGAGTGTGAAAAGCCTTCACTAAAGAATGTCTTCAAGCAAATCAAAAGCCTTTGGGTGAGAGTTAAGAGACAGAAGCAACAAAAGGAGCCTTGTGGCTGAGGTCTACTATGGGCCATCTGATTATGTGGAGCCAGTTGATGAAGCCTTCTTCCTCCAGCCACAGGTGACATTGCAGTTGCAGTCTCTTGTCCTGCTGGGGGACTTCAACCACCCTAACATCTGCTGTTAAAGTAGCGCAGTGAGCTGTAGGAGTGTAATGTATTGAGATGTCTTGTCCCCCTCAGTATGTGTTGAGGAAGGTGAATCTTTATCTATTTTCTATCTCTTGAGTCACACCTCCCCTGGTCAGCAAAGGATTGCTACCTCAGTGGAGTCATAGAAGCCTCAGAGGAATAATGCACATCAGTTTATTGAGAGCTTTCTTAACAACAGCTGGCAACAACTAACAACAGCTACTTGGAGGTAAAATTGTCTTATTTGCCAATTACAATTAATGAGCATTACAGATAAAGACAATATTAGGCAATGGCTACTACAAAGAGTAAAAGAATAAAAGAAGATGAAGAAAAAAGATAGAAAACAGAAAAAGAGAGACAGATAGACAGACAAATATACAAACACAGCAAAGCAAAGCAGTTCACCACTCCTTGATCCAGAGATGTCTTGATGTCAGGTGCTGATCTTCAGTAGTGATTGGTTGTTGGAGGTTGTGTTGGTCAGCTCTTGAGGAGGTTAGTCAACAAAACCCCTTGGGAATCTGTCCTCGAGGACAAGAAAGTAGAGCAAAGTTGGCAGATCTTTAAAGAAGTTTTCCTTAGGGTACAAGAGCTCTCCATCCCCAGGTGTAGGAAATAGAAAAGGAAGGCAAGAGACCAACATGTATGAACCAGGTCCTTTTGGTCAAAGTGGAGAAGCAAAAAGAAAATACACAGGCAGGAAGGAAGCAAGGACAGGGAACCTGTGAGGAGTATTAGGGATGCTGCTAGACTGCGTAGGGATAGGGTCAGGAAGACTAAGCCCCAACTGGAACTGGACTTGGCAAGGGGCACAAAGAAAGATAAGAAAGGCTTCTATATGTACCCTTCCTAGTGAGAAACACAGGCAGGTTAGTAACAACAGACAAGGAGAAGGCTGAGGTACTCAACAAATCTTTTGCCTCAGTCGTCACTAGCGACTGCTCTATGCACAGCTCTCAAGCATATGGCTCAGGAACTGGGAACTGGGAGAGCAATGCCCCTCCTGCTGTAAGTGAAGATCACATTCATGACCTCCTGAAAAACCCTAACATCCACAAGTCTATGGGTCCCAATGAGAAGCATCTCAGAGTCCTGAGGGAACTGGCTGACAGAGCTGCCAAGCCACTCTTGATATTTGAAAAGTCATGGTGATCAAGTCCCTAGTGACTGAAAAAAAGGCATATAGCACAAATTTTTAAGAAAGATAGAAAAGATGATGCAGGGAACTATCTACCTGTTAGTCTCACTTCAGTGCCAGGGAAGATCATAGAGCAGATCCTTCTGGAAACTATCATAAGGCACAGAGAGGTGATATGGGATAACCAGGGTGATTTCAACCAAGGGCAAATCCTGCCTGACCAATCTTGTTGCTATTTATGATGGCATAACTGAATCAGTGGACAAGGAAAGAGACACTGTTGTCATATATCTGGACTTCAGTAAGGCCTTTGACATGGTCTTCCATAACGTCCTTCTCTCCTTATTGCAGATATGTATTTGATAGGTGTATTGTTCAATGGATGAGGAACTGGTTGAGAGGTTGTACCCAGAGAATGGCGGTCAATAGCTCAGTGTCTGAATGAGGATCAGTGAAAAGTGGTGTTCCTCAGGGGTACTGGTACTGGGACCACTACTCCTTAACATCTTTACCTATGACACTGACAGTAGGATTGAGTTCATGCTCAGCAAGCTTGCAGATGACACCAAGCTGTGTGGTGTGGTCTACTCACCCAAGGAACAGAATGACATAGCTAGAGACATAGACAGGCTTGAGCAGTGGGCCCAGGTGAACCTCGTGATGCTCAATAAACCCAAGTGCAAGGTCTTGCACATGGGTTGTGACAACCTTTATGAGCCCAAGGATGAAAGCCCTGCCAAAAAAGACCTGGGGGTACTGGTGGATGGAAAGCTGGATATGAGCCAGCCCTCACAACCCAGAAGGCCAACAGTATCCTAGGCTGTGTCAAAAGAAGTGTGGTCAACAGGGCAAGGGAGACAATCTTGCCCTTCTACTCTGTACTGGTGTGATTTCACCTGTAGAACTGTGTCCAGATATAGAGGGCCACAAAAATGATCCAAAGCAGGAAACCTCCTCTATGAAGACAGAGTGAGAGCGGGGGCTGTTCACCCTGGAGGAGTGAAGGCTCTGGAAAGACAGTGTTTCAGTATCTAAGGGGAAGTATTAAAAAGGAGACAGACTCTTTAGCAGGGTTTGTTCTGATAGAACAAGGAGAAATGCTTTCAAACCAAAAGAGGATTTAGTTAGGATATAAGGAAGAAGTGAGTGGTGATAGAACGGTGAGGCACAAGCATATATTTATTAAAATACATTTATATATTTGAAAATAAACATTTTTTTAGCATCTAGTCTATAAGTTGTAATTTTTTTTATTATTTGAATTCCTGTAAAAAGCAGTTGAACTGTTAGAAAGCAAAAAAAATATCTTCATTTGCTTCTGCAAATATTTAAGCTTTCAGAATACCTCATTAAAATTAAAATTACAGTTATTCTATGAAATTCTGAATTATATTACTTATCTTTTATATTTTGTTTTATTTCCTATAAAAAGCAGTCTTCTAGTATCCAGTCTAGCAGCCCATGACTTAATCATTAAATTTATACTTCCTGTCCATAGAGTGTTGATAGGTTAGTGAAATCACAAAACATTGCCTTTGGCCACCCATTATGAGTCATAGACCTACTCTCCTTTGTATCAGACTATTTAACTTATATTCTTTTCAAAGTTATGATGCTTACTTTGTTTTCCTCATAATCAGTGGAGTAAAATCTCCCAAGAATTTGAAATTTCTAAGCTATTTGCTGAAACACCAAGTAATCTGACAGAATTTAGCCTTCTTTTTTGTCAACTCTTTGAATTAAAGCTACTTATAGAAAGGCAGTGTCAGGGTAAAATGCATAAAAATCATGATTTTTTTTTTAAATATAACTTTTTCAAAAAGAATGTTAATATTTGAAATACTTTATAACATCAATCACTAATCATCATATGTAATTTCAGACTCTTATGCAACTAACTGTTTAATTATTTTCTTTATGGCTATTTCCTTAATAAGAAAGCTATTAAAACAGAGTAACAAACAAGATTTATTAGAAGTTTATGCAAGGATTGATGAAACTCTTTGCCGCCAATGATCATTAAGTTCTTACATCAGCTTGTATGTACTTTCAGATATTCGGATGCTACCTTGAAAAAGGGCCTCTAAAGAACATTCTACTGAAGCATGAAGTTCAGTGCTTTTATCTTGAAATACGTGGCTTGTATCCCAATTATTCTAGCATCTAAGAATAACACTGAATGAACTAGCTTGAGTACATTGACCCTTGCACTCCAACCTTCTGGGCTCTTCTGGTTTACAGTCTAACTGTTTAGGGACCATATAACTGTTAATGCAAGGAACATGCCAGGTTTGCAGTATCATGTCATCAGCATCAATAAAAGGTGCAAGAGTGCTATAATGCAAAACCTCAAAAACATCAATGCAAACAAACAAACAAACAAGCAAAAAAAACCCCCAACAAAACAAAAAAACAACAAAAAAAACCTTTGGTCACTATTCAATACCCATTCCTTGTTCAGACCTTTTTTTTTTTCTTTCCTCCACTTCAGTCATCTCATTCTAGTGATAAGACATAGTGAGAATCTGTCTTCCCTCTCCTTCACACCTTAACACTCTCTTGTTGTTTATACAAACATTTTTCATGTTATATTTTGAGAACAATATTTTTGCTTTCTACTTTCTAGTGTCTAACAGATGTCTAACAAATATCTAACAAATATAATCACCTCATCAAACTTTGAAGTTAGGCTTGTTTTCAGCATAGGGTTGAGCCAGCTGAGCTGAAAATGTCCCTCCCAACCTATATTGTAAGTGAAAATATACTAAATTACATTTCAGGCTCTGATTCTGCCAGCTACTCTTACTGAACTAAACTTACTGAACTTGTTTACCCTTCATTTGCGTTTTGCAGTGTTAGATAATCTTTTAAGATGGAAAGCAGTGGGATCAGAATATGTGGATGTGGATGAAATAGTGTAACATTAGTAAGAATTGTCGTATCAATTGAAAGAGTCAATTTAATTCAATATTCTTCATCAAAATAGATAGTAAGAGGTACTTAGGAAGGAGAAAAGAGACTCAAGTAATTCATTTGCATACAGGAGTTCACTAATTCTGATTTTGATTATAGCCTCTGCTAATGTGTCTAGTATGACTTCTGGCTTAATGGCATGTGGTTGCTCAAATTCGTCTAGTACCTCTTATCATAGTCATTGCTTTTTATATACCCAATACCAAGGAAAATCAAGGGTTTACATCCCAATTAGTAATCCAGATTGTTCATCCCTCAATTATACTGAGTAGAAGCATACATACTGTCTGTCCTTGTGACTGGTTAGAGTTCATTCTCCCTGTTTGTATTATAACTGCTTTCACAGTTCAGTTTCAAATGGAGCTTTTGTTGAAATGCATTCTACCCCCAAATGGTTTCAATACAATAATCTCAGTTTCTGTGCAATTATTCCTGACAGAGTTTTTGCATCTGATGTTTTGGAAATGTTTAGCATTAAGATTTCATTCCTAGTTTTTTCTTTTATGTTTGACTTGCATTTTTTATATTTTTACATTCCATGTCAGAATATATTCTCTTTTTCTTTTTTTTTTTTTTTTTGCTTAAATATGGTTCCCTCCTTTGGTTTACTGTTTAGTCAGTCTGACTTCTAAAGTTATATTTTGCTTTTTGTTCTCTAAATCAGACCAAACTAGGCTGTATATCAGTCATAGTGACCATGGCACAGAGCTGCCCTTCCTGTGGTGGGCAGTTATATCATTTTTTATAGTTACTTTTTCTTAACAAAAAGGGTTTATGAATCTTTTCCAAATCACTCCAGTAAATCCAATTTAGAATAATAGTGCTTAGTTCAGTGATAATGGTGACTTTTATGTAGTTTTCTGCTGTAGCTTTTAATATTTACTTAGATTCAATGCCATTTTTCATTTGTGTCTGAAACGGCACAAACTCATTTGGGATGAGAGGTGATTAAGGCAGAGATGGGTAAGAAAGTTAGTGATAGGGAGAAAAAAAGTGGCACAGATCAGAGTAAAGAAGTTGAAGGTGAGACTGAATGAGTAAAAGTTAAAAAGAAAGGAAAAAATGAAAGACCTAAAACAATAATGACATTAAGAAAATATGTTTTGAACAAAATTAGTGACCTACTTATTATAAATAGCAGAATCTATAACATATCCATTAAGTACTAAGAATGAAAGTCTACAAAATTTTAAGTTCTAAATGTAAGCACATAAAACCCGAACTCGTGAAACACCTAATGACCCAGCTATATATCAATTAACTTCTCAGTCTCAAACTTAATGGTTATGCAGGTGGCACATCTTTGGCATAGAGAGCATGTGCACCTATGCTTTTTACAATATTAGTATTTTTTAGGGAAAACCTCAAACTTGATAGTATTATTTCTGCAAAGTGCTGAATACTTTTTGATAATGCTGTCAAAGACTGAGTCCTTTTAAGAAGGTTAATTGAAGAATCTTAAGGTATAGCTTTCTGTTATCGATGAACATACCTACTCTGGGAGTTACTTTTCACTCTGAAATAGATTGAATGCAATTAAGTTTATTAGTATGTACTGCTTATATTGTCTTCACAATAAGTGAGATATTTTTGTGACTAAAAATGTAGTTTTATACTCAAAGTGTTTGCTTCTTGATTGAAGTTCTAATCTGAAAATTAGTGAATTCAATTTTCTCAATATCCATAGAATTTACCATCAGTTGGCTGGGCTAAATGTGGGAGATACAGCTTCTGCACTTAGTAATCTTTAAAGAGAACATAGAATTTAGTACTGAGACTCTAAGGAAATCTGAATATTTAACTACCTACAGCTCAAATTGTAAATTGTGTTTTATAAATTTGAATTCTCTCATTTTTACACTAAGGTGAAAATATTCTGTCAGACGTTGCTGCATTCTTTATTTACTGTTAAAAAGCAGTGGTAGTGCAGGCTTTTATCATAAGCTCAGTTTTACATGTGAAGTATTCCAGACCACAAAGAAAGTAGTTCTTGAATTATACCCTGTAGAAAAATACTCCTGGATCCGCTTGGTACACCTGGAAACCTCATTTCCTTCTTGTAATATTCTGTAATACTTTCTGAGAGAGTCCACAGACACTGTCTGCTGTGTTTGAACCTTGATTTAATAGCAGAGTTTAAAGACTATGTAGTGAACAATTGCATTACTGACAGTAAGAATTGAGTTTACACCAATGAATCAAATCTCATGGAAAAAAAAAAGCATTATGAAAGGTAGTCAGAGTATTAAATGGAAGGAATATCATGAAATAAAATTAGTATGCTTATGCAAATGACCTAGCTATGACTTCATAATTTGTAATGGTATTCAGTTTGGCAGTGTTTACACTTGTTAATGACTTCCTTTATGAGTGATAATTGATCTTGCTCATTATCATATTAAATCCTTGATCATATGTCATTAGTTGGGAATGAAATAAATGGTCTGTTTGATTTTTAGTGTAATGAACTAATTAGACTAATTAAAATCAATATGTGTGCCAATATTAGACTTTGAATCCAACTGCTGCTGCTGTCTGCTGGCTAAAAATCCGCAACTCAGTAAAAATGTAGCCTAATGCTGATTTATGAGCATTTGATGAACGTGAGGTAGAATAAATTGCTTGTAGTGGTAGAAAGAGCATTAGTGAAGTACAGGATACTAAGTGCATTGTAAGGTCAGTGGTAAGGGCATACTTACATGTGTAGTTATGTGCCACCTTTAAACCTTTTGAGTAGATTAGATCATTCTTCAGAAATTATTCAGTTTAAATATTGTATGGTGCATTAATCTATATTTATAGATGCAATAGGCTCTATTTGTGTCTGCACATACAATTTGTTTCTCACTGTGTGCTCATGTATTCATCCATGTTAGCATATTTGGTAGATGTTGTGTTTTGTACAGATTTATTTAATCTGTGAATATAGCAAATAGGTAGTCAAAAAACTACTCTTACTAGAATATGTCATTCAACCACACTACCCATTCAACTTTATGTTTATGACAAATTATGTTTATAAACCCCAAGAGACAGAAACACATCCTGTAACTCAGTAATGACCTTTTGAAGAAGAAGAAACTGGCTGCTGCAAAGGGACAGGGAATATTACTGTAGAATTCAGGATCTTGTTAGTATAAGCAGCAAAAGATTAGTGGAAATCCTTTTGGCTCCAAGAAGAGATTAGAAAAAATGTGGAGGGATGGGGAGAAATATGCCACATCCTTATCTTCAATAAAAATATCGCTTAGAGAAAAATTTTTGTATGTCAAAGTTTTAAATATGAATTAATATATTTGTGGAAATTCCTTACTTTTAAAAGGTCTGCATAGATTCATAGATTCCTAGTGGAACACATAATGTTTTCAAGGTGAAATATATTTATTAATGGGAAGCTTTGCAGACAGCAGCACTTTATTTTGCTAGTCTTTCTCTATTAAATTTCTAGTAATTCTATGTTTACTTTATCACTAAGAAAGCTCAAATGTTGTTTTCTTTCCTTAAGTTTGTTTGTTTGGTTGGTTTGGATTTGGTTTGCTTTTGGTGGGACATAAACATACATTCTTAACTAGTGGGGTGCCAGTTATTTTTTAATTCCTCTTCTACCGCATACTTACATGGAGCACAATTTGATAGAGAATGCAGAATGGCAGGTGAGCATTTGGTACATTGTTTCCCACAACTTCAGAACATCATTTAACATCACAGAGTTAACAGTGTCTTAATCAGTCAAGCAGTATAAATAATATGCACTCGATTCCTAACTAAATAGTACTAATGTGAAGTACAAAGAAATGTTAGCATAAGTAAATAAAATGAAACAGAGCTCAGAACCTTATGGCTTCCAGGCATAAACTTAATCCACAAGATCATGTGGCTTTTGAAGAAGTACCATTCCACTTAAGTCATTGAAAATGTGGGTGTTCAGACACACTAAATTTCAAGCTTTGTAGGAATAATCCCTTAATCATCTGACCTAATTTTGATGATGAATATTTTAAAATAGTGGTGACTTATTAACAAGGATTTCATAAATGTATGATTTGAAATAAGTGTCAACTCTAATTTAAACAAGTACTTGAAGAAAATCTACAGCATTAATGTGGACTTAAATTGATGGTTACCATTGAAATTTCATTTTTTCTTCAGCTTATAGACAGAAGAGAACATGTTCAGAATGTGTACTCATGTACTGTACAGTTAGATTAACATTTGTTAAAATGATCTACCTTTTTAATGCTTGCTGCTAGGTGTTTTATTTGTGACACTTAATGCTTGGAAGTAATTCTTGAAGTGCTTAGTAAAGACAATTGCTAATTGCCAGGTTCAGCAAGATCTGTAATTACTAACTGGAAATGCTGAAGTAATTGACATTGCCCAAAGATTATTAGATTATTTAAAGATTATTTTAAATTTTAATCATTGGATGAACTCTGAAGAAATGCTTGAAATTATTTGGTAGTAATCCACATATGGGAGAGTGCATGTGTTGATCATAAACTTCTTTAAGTTGGGTACTAAGAATACTTAGAGTGAGCATACACTGCACCAATGGGCAATGCTTAGGTAAGTATGTGCAACTTGAATTCCAGAGAAAATACTGTTTTGTGCCTGAAGCAGTATACCCTGAGAACATAAATGAGATCCTTTATGTCTGAGATGCATTCAGTATGCATATTATCAGCCCTCTGATCCAAAGCACATAGCCAATGTCCTTGATTCGTATAAATGTACTGAATGCCCTGAGGAACTGTGTGGGTTTGAAACATCTGACGGTTGTTTGTGAGGTGGTGTGAGTTCAAGTACCTTTTATAAGCAGCAAGGGTTGCTGCGGGCACTCTGTTTTCCAGACTTTCAAATCAATTTTTTGTCCTTTACTTACTAAAGTTAAGAAAGAATCTTGTTTAAAATGAGGTGTCTCTTAATTAGTTTGATAAGTGCCCCATCATATCTTTTGTTTTGTATGAGAGGTGCAGAGAATAATAACATTAAAAAATATCTCATGTTCAGTTTACTTGAATCTTGGACAAACAGAGGACAACAGAAATTTAACCCTTTAACCCTTGACTTCAATTTTACTAAAGCTGCTAGCCAGGTTTTGTGTATACTACTGAGTTATTCGCTTGTTACTGCAAAGTTTAATACCTAATGCTGAACTTTACAATTTCCTTAAAGTACTTCTGTAGAAAAAAGGTTACTATCTTTGATTCTATTTTCTTTGATATTACTATTATTCTGTGATAAAAGGAAATATTTCTGAGAATCTTTTTTAGATCAGTGTTACTTTAATTCCTTCTTTCTTTTAGCAGCATTTCTCTATATCTGTGAAATAATAGTTCACTGACCTAAATCTTGAATCTTTATTGAGGATGTTTATCTAGTTATAATAATTTAAGCATTCTTTCTTATTTCATATGTATATTTTACCCTTGCATAATGCCTTCCTTATTGGTGAGAAGAGGGATTTGCCTGTTCAACATAAAAAGGATGGGACAAAGGAGTGTGAGTTGTATGAAAGTGAGTCAGTGCTGCTCCCTGGCTGGGGAAACTAACTTGGAAATTATTGATTAAAGGGGAAAATTGAGAGAGCTCATCTAGGAACTGATTCATTTGGCTCTTGAAGCTGTACAAATGAGCAGTGACTGATCAAGATACCATCATTTAGGTCATGTCAAGAGACAGTGAAAAGAAAGGGCACATACCAGAAAGATCCATTACAAATTTGTTTTGTTCAATTGTTAGTTTACTTTTTCCACTGGTGAGAGGAGAGATATGTTGTGCAGTCAATTTTTCCAACTCTGTAGAGTCAGGGAAACCAAATCAGGTATAAATGCTTCTTGTATTTTGTCTCAGTGCAGAGAAGGTGTTGACTAGGGAGAATCTTAGCAAGTGTTCCTGTTGCCAAATAATTGTCAACCAGATCTAGTAATCATTGTGTCAGATGAACTATGACCAAAAGTCTGACAATTCCTGATTGACCCTGAATTTTGGGATGGAGCTTTTGATGCAGTAACTAGGTCTTTGCCCAGCTTCCATCATAAATCAACAAGATATTCTACCATATCCTGGCCATAAGATATAGAAAATTTTAATCTGTATAATGCCTGTGACATGGTCTTACAATTATACCATTTGTTGCACTTCACCAATTATTTCATATGTCAAATTTGCTAGTAAGCATTGTGGATGTTGCTACAGGCTGTGCACTGTGCAAGGTATTGAATACCATTTATCCAGGCAGTATGATATGGGATCTGCACTGCTGCCAGTTTGTGGTAAAATGGAAGCCCTGTAGAGATCCCAGGCCTGCAGACAGTTTGGTAACTGAGAGGATGCCAACATTGAGGTCGTGTGAGTGTCACTGCTACTTTACTGCAAAGTTTGTGTTGGGCAGCTGCCAAACTTTTCATTCTGGAATGTTTTGCATTTTGCCTGGCTACTCTTCTGTCTAGCAGGCCTGATTCCTGCATCGGAAGGGATATGTGAAGGTATGCGACAGTACAATGCCACCTGCACATCCAGGTTAGTTGTAGCTCAACAAATAACAAATAGGCTTTCTTGACTAGTAACATCTGCCTGTATGCATACATTTTTTCAATAAAGTCTTTAATAAATTCTTTTTATGTTCAGACAAAGCAGAAATGAATGTCAATCCTAAGTTATCTTTTTACACTCTTAGAAGATTCAGTATGCCCCCTAAATAACACTTGAGGCCTCTAGCAAGAGTCTCCTCACCATATCAAGCACAGATAATAACTTAGAAAAGTTCCTTGACGTGAAAAAAAGGAAGTGAATTAAGAGTCTTTTATCCAGTTACATTACTTAGCAATACTGAAGTTCTTTGGGCTGATGCCTACTCTCAGATTTAAATTCTACTGTGGTCACTGAAGAGAACTCTTTCTGTTGTTCTTTGTGAATTACAATGAGGTAGTTTATCCCTGACAGTTATTAGTTGTCTACAAAGCTGGAACTCCCATATCTGGCAAGAATATGGTAGAAGTATTCATATTAAAGATTGCAACAAGTGCCTCATATCTTCTAAGGTTTAGCATATATATGTTTTCATCAAGTCAAGGAAATCATGGAGTAGTTTCTAGCAAAGCTATTCTACTGATGAATTAGTAAAATGAAATATGATAATTATTTTAAAAACTAAATATTGTAGTATGCTCTTCCACTGATTATTCCTAGTAACAAAACTATTTTTAGTGTACATGATATTTATATGAATTTTGTTTTGTCTGATCTCCAAAGTAAGTGCAATGAACTATGAGCAATCTGATGAAGTAAGTGTATGTTACATTTATTTCTTAATAAAATAGCTTACTCTTAAATTTAGTATATAAGTATCTGCTTATATAAAACAAAAGAAAAACAAAAAACAACACAAACAAAACTAATCTAAAATATAACTAAACTAATATTAAAATATACAAGTTATTACTTTCTTACAAACACTACTTAAACTAAGGCTACATATGAATCCAAAGGTATTTATTTCACACTAAAGAACTATGCTAAATGTATATTTCATAAATATGCACAGATGCCTGTTGTAGAGACTGACAAGACAGTGTCAAAAACATTAAATTTGATAATGAATGTCTTCAGGAATGAAATATATGACATATTCATTTAGAGAAAAATGCAATTTAAGGGATTTTTGTTATTTATAGGCTTTACATCTATTTTTTCCTTTATTCTAATTTTGTATATCTTCTTTTCAAGCACTTATTTCCTGAAAACTTCTAAGGAAACTATGTGATTTGCTCAACATTTATGATTTCGAGGCGGTTTTTTTCAGCTCCTCTAGATCACCCTCTTGATTTGTTAAGAACATAAGTCATCTTATTGTCAAAGAGCTTGCATAAGTAATTATGTAAGAACAAACTGCATTCGTTTTTTAGTATTTCTTAAAAATGAAGTATTGCATTTTTATTTTTATTGCTAATGATAGAGCCTTTTAATAAATGCTGAGGAAAGTACAAGTACTCATTCCATCTTTATGCAGCTATTGAGAGAATTTTTCCCATTGTAGAAATGTTATCTGCCACTATATTCTTTGAAATTTTCAAAAAATTGAAGGCCAAAGCAAATTTTCTAAAATCAAAGAGGAATTTAAGTAACTGAAACATAGTTATTTTAACTGGAATCCCAATTCACACCAGAAATGTGCTGGGATCTTTCATTCACGTTAAACTAAATTGATATAGGTGGGAAAAATAAAATGAAATTTGATCTAAAATTTGAAGAATTGGGTTTACATACTGCAATTTTCTCAGAAAGATTTTCAGACTCAACTGAACAACTCTTTAGAGTAATATTTTTTAATGCAAAGTATCATCATTTAAATTTATTTAAAATAAATCCTGAATTGGAGATACATAGGTTTTAAAGAAAAAATACATATATGTTTTTTTTCTTTTTCTTCCTTTATTTCCCTCTCCCTCCCTCGCCTCCCCCCCATCCCCCTTTTTATTTTTATTTTTTCTGTTGTACGAAATTAACTTGAAAAGCAGTTTTACAATTGTTGACTTTCAGTATTTTGCTTCTTGATGACTCTAGTTGATGGCTACAGTATGACAATAGGTAATAGATACAATAACAGTAAAACAGTCATCATTACTACTGGGACTAGAAACTCCCATCGTTGCTTTTTTAGCTTTCCTCAGCTGGAAAGTTTTGACATCTGCTGGTTTGGGACATAGCTGAACAGCTGTCAGCAGTGGGGTAGCTGCTTTCAGCAGCAGTTGGCGGGATGGCAGGGTGCCAGCTTGTACCATCTGTGCGCCTGACATTTCATTCTAATTAACAGTAGGGTTAATTGTTCTGGCAGGCTCAAATGTAGTGTCTAACATTACCCAAGGGAAACATGTACAAGTGCAGGAGTGGCAGGGAGCTGGGGACAAGGTTGCTAACAAACCTATTGAGGGAGAATGGTTAACAACTACTGATGATTTTACTAGCTGGCCACGTGCAATAAGGCTGAGGTATTTTTTTTATTCTGATGAATTATGCCAAGCCTGTAATGATGTAGAAGAAATCAAGCTTTGAAAGGCTGAGACTGCTGCCTTGGGGCAATTGAGAGAGAACAATTTGCATGTTATTACTGCATATTCATACCTAATTGTGTTAGGCTTTGCTAATAGAGCAGAATGACAGTATGAAAAATCGAGAAACGGCTTTATAGCCAACAAAGCTAGTGTTTTTTCCCTACACTATGAGTGCTGAATGATCATTTAGACATTTAGTTGTTCAATATGACAAGTCTACCATTTGTTAGCTTGACATATAGTAATTTATAAAGGAGTATTCTAATTTTACTTTTAGTTTATTCTCATTTTATACAGTATTCATAGTAGCAGTTTGAATGGGGATATTCATAGCTATTGTGAGTAGATAAAACTATTTTATATGAAATACTTCTATTGCTTTATGATGTATTAATTTTAATGTTTAAATAGCTTTTTCAGATGTTAATATAGCATAAACCAGAAGCTGATGAGAAATCCCTATTACAATCATGTTGCTACATGCTGATTTAGCTAATGCTTTTACATTCCCATTATGACCCTTATTTCTAAAGGATTAGGTTCATGGGTTGGTTTAAGAAGTTGTCAAGTAATACCATACCAGATCTATAGATTCTAAATACAAAAATAGGGATATACTCAATTTAGGTTGGGTTACAATCTAGCATGTAAGTGTAAATATCTCAAAACATTAAACTGATTGCATTTTTGTCTTGTATATTTTGCAACAATAAAAAATAGCACTGTCTCTTTGGGAGAATTGTACCTCAGCTTCAGTTTCACTGTATGTAGTTCTGGAATCTAAATCACTTAAACATGTAGGAATCTAATGTTGCATGGTAAAGTGCTGTAATGCTCTTTATTTTTTTTTTCAGAAATGCTCCTGAATTTTTTCAGAGGAATATCTCCAAAGTTCTTCTTAGTGTTGGTTAATCTGAGAAACAGTAGATGATCAAACTTGGACACAACAAAGAAAATTGAAATAAACTGAGATAGAGTTTGAACTGTGTGCTTTAGTAATGCGAAATTAAAAGAAATTTTAAATATGGCAGGTGAAGCTTGAGACTCAAAACTTCCTGATACTGCTTGGAAATTTTTGATGTGTAAGTCTGTTTGCACAAATGTCATGCTTTCCATGTGGGTAATATTTTACCTTGAGTAGTTCATACTTTCTGTTTTCATATTTTCTATGTAGTCAGTAGAAATATTTTATACTCTAACTTCTTCATTTATATGCAAAATATTTACATCATATGTTGAGGCAATTTCAGTATTATTTGTTACTATGATAATTATTGTTATGTTTTATGCAAGCATTTAACTCCTTCAATCGGTAGACTGCAGGATAAAATCTTTCAATAGATCACTGCATAACTGAAGTGCATATCATTTGTGATTTTTTTAATTATTTTTTTTTACTTCAAATGTAGAACTCAACCGCAAAAGCTACTTTTGTGAGTGTCTCCCTTTGTCTCCTTTTGTGAGTGGTTTCTGATTGATATAGAAATTAAAACAGGAAGAGTGATGTTGAGTCTCATTGCAGCAAGGAACAATGTGATTGTCAAAGTAGCAATGACCTTAACAAGTCTCCGGTGGAAAAGGCCTATCAGTGGATAGAGTAATAATTTTTATCTTTTAAATAATCAAAATTAAGTTAATGCTTTATTTCCTTTCAAAAACTAAAAGACTCAACTGGTTATATTTACCTGGATATTATGAAGAGTGTCGCTGAATATATATGAACATCTTTAACAGATCAACATTCTGAAAATGCCTAGAGCTAATGTAATTTATTATGCATGGAAGAAGATGCTAAATATATTGGCCTTCAGCAGAAAATAATAAAATGGTTTTATTAGGTTTAATTTAATTATTGTTGTAAGTGAAAATCCTCTATTCCTGCCTTCGCCTTGTCCTTCAAAGAAATCTTCCTAGAAGAAAAGCAGTAAAAATCCACTTACCATGTTGCAAAAAATGTGCCAGTCAAGGCCATTATGAGACCTTGTCCACTAATTTCCTTATGTCTTCTCTTTCTTTTGAATTGTGACAGCTGAACACCAGTTCTTTGACATCTGTACTTTCAGTATACACCTAGTCTGGTGCTATCCTGACTTTCTAGCAAGAAACAAAAGTAGAACATCTGCCGAGACTTCAGAGGATTGAAAAGATAAGTTAGCAAGATACAATGAAGATTGTGATAGATTAATTTTCCTCTGTCAGGAATTATCAGAACAGATTCTCCTATATTGAGGTTACTCTTAGCTTGTAATTTGACTCTTCCTTATTCCTTCCTGAAAGTTGTTTTCTTTCCCATCATGTTTCCTGTATGAAATTCCACATCTTATAATAAAACAGTTATCTTTTGCTATCCACTTTCCCTAAAGGAGGTATTTCCAGACAACATTATGATTACTTGTCTTCCTCTTAATCAAGTACGCTGCAATTTTAAATTAATAGGCAATCCACATGTGCTATTCTTTCTGAATATTCAGGTTCTTATCAGAGTAATTTATGCTGTTAAGTAGGTTCCCTTCCTTTTCAGTGTGTGGATGTTAGTGTCTTTCAGTCATTTATTCAATTTTATTTCATATATTTATTTTCTCTCATAATCTAGATCCATGTTCAGTCTGTAATCCAATTCTGTTTCTTAGACAGGAATCATATAAACGTTTTCATAAATGTAGTTTCTTTTTTGTGTTGTCACTTCACAGTCACAGAAAATATTTGAGATACTCAAATATTTGACTCAAATATTTTACTCTTTGATACTCAAAGATTTCTTTCTGGATTTATACAGTTTTAATGAAATCCTGGAAAGAAGAACAAACAGAATGGAATCTTACATCAAATGGACCAAGAAAACCAGGTAGCCAATATTTAAAGTAAGTATCTACTAGTAGCTGAATCTTGATTTCTACACACCTTCATCTGGAAATTTGTTCTACGCTATTTTGCAGTGCATGTTCATCTACATTCCTATTCATATATAGTTCTTTCATATGTCAGGAATTCTGGTGAGCATGCGGCAGGCAGAGCAGGAAATATGAATCAGGGAAACATTGCTTATATAAAGTTTTAATTGACCCATCCTTGTATTTCTTGTCTAATTATTTTTTTCTTTCTTCTACATATTAAATTTTTTATATTTTATACTATGCTGATTTCTGGGTATCTCTGTGCTTATTTCTAAACATTAATGTCCAGTTTTCTCTGGAAATTTTTAGTCTGTGAAAGAAGTGAACAAGATGCTGTCTTAATACTTGTCTTGATTGACAAGACTTTACTTTTGTGGAATTCTTGCTGTTCTGATTAGTGGTGGGTGTAAAAATAAAATGTTCTCTAATAGATAGTATTGTGCATGACGATGGAGTGGGAGCACAACAAATACAATAATTGAATATTTTTCTGTCTCTATTTTTTTCTCATGTGGAATAACAGCTAAATCTTTTCGTGCCGCCACATCAACAGTATTGCAGTATGGAAAAATCCTTTACTTTGTGATTGAGGTCGATACATTTTTGACAAATTGAGTGTTGGCATATATATTTTTACTTACCATATAGAATTGTTTCAGATTTTTTGTTAAGAATTTGGTTTGGCTGAAGCTTACTGAAAGACAGTTATATTGATTTTGGCTGTTTCTGTTTGATGTATTTAGTTGATCTAAAAATTATTTTTGTTATTTAATACCAGTAATTTTATTATGTTACAGTTGGATGGTATATTTTGAATTAGTAATTCACAAACTGCAGAAGTGAGGAATTTACTATAAATTGCAAGAACATTTATTGCTTTCTTGATACCAGCTATATATTTTTGTTAATATTTTTAGTAATTTTTGCAAGGAACATGATAGTAACCTGTGAACTTAAATCCTGTTGCTAACTTGCAGGGCTTTTAAACTTTCACTGTAATACCACAGAAGTTGATGTGCCTTCAGTGGTCACTATAGAGAGGATTCTGGCTCCATCTGCTTTATTTCCCCCATTAGGTAAATATCTGACATCTGCATACATTGACAGGATTCCTTCAAACCTCCTTTTCTTCAAGATGAGAAGTTCCTACTTTCTCAGCATTTCCTCATATGAGAGATACTCCAGTCACTTCAGTGTCTTACAAGCCCTTTTCTGGGCTTACTCCAGTATGTCCAGGTGCCACTAGTATTCGGGAACCCAGAACTGGACTTGAGGTGAGGCATCACCATTGCTGAGCAGAGAGGAAGGATCACCTCCTTTCACCTGCTGGCAGCATTCTTCCTAGCAAAGCCCAGGATGCTGTTGGCCTCCTTTGCCATGTAAGCAAGCTATTTGGTCTTGTAAATCTTGTCCATGTTGTTAGACCAAGCATGTCCCATCTGTTTCCAGACAATTGTCCCCTACTATGTGCTGATATGTAGCATGATCACCATTCAGAGTAAATCTGTCAAAGGATTTCACTTGAAACTATTATGTGTTGAATGATTATAGGAATATTTACGAGAGGGTTGTATCCTCTCTGTTAAGTGTTGTGCCAAAATTGAAAATAATAGTAAGAAGGAAAAGCTTTGCAGAATGAAGTTTATTTTTAAAAAATTTCATAATTGTATTTGGTCCATGCATGCTTTTCATTATTTTTCCATACAAGCTATAGTATTCTTTCATAGTATCATTTCATGATGACACTGGTGATAAACAGAAGTGTATATTAACATTTTATTAGCATCTTAACAGCAATTAAGTAATGCACATCAGAGTTCTCGTGAATTTACATGATACACCTGCACAGTCCATGATGATCTTTAAATCTCTGACTATGACTATCTAGAATAGGTATGTCTCTACACATTTTAATGAGAACATTGAAATAGTGTTGCCTTTGACAGAAGTTAATACTGGAATATTATAAACATGTGTTCATGTTTATAATATTCCATTCTATGTGGAGAATTGGAATATACATTTAGGTAAAAATTTCATAACATAGAACATATATTCTCAATATAATATTTGATCCTATTAAAAAATCCTTTCTTTTTGTTGGAGAACTACATAGAACATTTTCCTTTCCTTTTTATTCGAGTTACAGAAGACTGGAGCACATGTTTTGCCAACATCATGCAGGATACAATTTTATATTTATAAGCTTAAAATTTATATAAATAATACAGATAAAACATGGAGAGTTAGATAAAAATATAAAAAATGGTGGCTCATCTATGCCACACTGGATCCATGGTAAGAGCATAGGTTTTCTTACACTGTTAAATAGAAGCTACCTATGCCTGCCTGTTTTTACCTTACTGCTACATCTATATCCTGGTGTCATACTTGAACTTCATTTCCAGAAAAAAAATATATATATATGCAGCTTTTCCACAGCTCCTATAAGTGATCGTATACATTACTCACAACGAAAAACTTTCATAAGAGAAGTTTTCTGGTCTCCTTCTGGCTACAGATACCCACATCTGGAATAAATCTAACTTCAATCAAGAATTAAGAATTGTTCTCTGCTTCTCGTATATCTTTATGCACGTTGTGGTTAAGCTAAATTTTGACTGCCATTGTCCTGTTTTTGTCTAATAAGTGTCAGGAAAACTATTTGACATGTTTGTGTGAATGGTGAATATTTTCCGAGGAACTAGGGAAAGTTTAAGAATTCATTTCAGCTTCCGTATAAATCCAAGAGGGAAGATTCTTAAATGTTAGTAAGGTAGGAGGATTTTAATATACTTTTCTATTTATACACAGAGTACAGAATTCTAATATTTTTATTTCCCTCTGATTATGAATAAATGGTTTTGAATTCATTGTTTTATTTGACGCACATATACTTTGTAACATAAATAACCATAATATAGCTTTGCTTGCATTGCCATCATGTAAATTACATCTTTTTAAAGAGACTTTCACTAGGGTACACATCATATTAAAAGGGTGTAGTTGTCTCTTTTCTTTTTTTTTAATTGCTATATCTCTTTATAATTGATTAATGCTCATTTGAATGAATAATTTATAAGTCATATAGCTCCTGGCTTATTAATTGTTTAATTTCAGAGAATGTAACTGAGTACTAAGGAGATGAAAATTGTCAGTCACAGGGACACATTAAATTTAAATACTCCATAGATGCATAAAGTAGAAGTGCTCTTAAAAATATTACTGTACTTGCAAGGAAAGAGTATCAAAAAAGGGACTTCTTTTTTCTGTGTTCTTTTTTTTTTTTTTTGGTCAGAAAAGAGGCATTTGATAACTTTTCATGTGGCAAATTTTATGATCCTCTGCTGGTTTTGTTCTTCTTTATAAGTTTTTTTCCATCATTGGTTTTGTCTGCAGTAGGCCAAACAGAAAGAGGAATAATTGAACGAACAGTACTCACACTTAATAATAAACAAGATTAAATATGCAAATGTTTAAATGATAAAATTAATCTTAAATTGTACACAAGCCTTTTGCCTTTGGAACTGAAATCAGTCTTGAGATAAGTATAGATCAAAAGAACAAAATCTCAATCAAATTTGTTCTTTAGATGACAAAGAACAGTGGTTCTGCTTCACTTGAGAGCCTGTGACATTCACTAGACAGGACTTGATTTAGTGAACTTGCTGTTTCTCCAAATCCATTTGAGGTAGATCAAGAAGAGAATTTCTTGGCTAAATGTTATGGATAGCTTATGAAGACAAAGCATTTATGAAAGATTTTATTTTTGTAATTGCTAATAGTAACAACTTCCTCATATTTGAATTTTACCATTTTACATATTACATGGCTAGCTTCACTTTGTGCTTCTATAGTATGCTATTTTTAGAAAAGTAATTAATAAAAGATAGAAAATTATTTCAAGGATCATGCATCTTAGTTTCCTCTTATTTTGCTTTCCTTCGCAAAAACTAAATTATTTATTTTTATTAGTATTGTGAAAGAAATGAAAATAAAATCAGGTAGCCTGCAGTTCAATGTCCTTGTTTTAATCTTGACATTTAAAACTGGGAAGTTATTGTATATGATAGAAATCTGGTAAGGTTATATTACGTTCCCAGTAAAAGAAGCATAATAAAATGCATATGCACTTTCGTTTTCTGTGCATATAATAGATAGCGTGTTCTGTAAGCAGACTGAAAACAAATCCCTACATAATTTGCATTAACCATACTTGCAGAGCTGCAGCCTAACATTAAAGAGAAGAAAGAAAAGAAATAATGAAACACATATTCTTTTCTGCTACACAATATTAATATAAGAAGTAGAATACCTTCCACGTCTGCTATCTTTACTTCTCCTATTCCTGTGAGCACTGCAGGAATCTCTCTTTTACAGAAAAGAAAATGGATTGAGAAGGCAAATACCTTTGTGTTACTTATGGTCTCAGACAGCAGGGGGTCTCCACATGATGTGACACCTGAAGACCCTGTAAGTTCTGAGTCTATTACTAGACACCTGTCCAACTTCTTTCCTGAGAAGCATCAGGTGTATACAATGGGTAGACTATCAGGCATGATTGGTTCTCTGCGATCATCTTTCATAGCTCTGGCTATGAAGAAGAAGCACCAATTCTCAATAAACCGTTATAGTGTAAGGTTCCCATAGGTCCCAGCGCTGCCTCTAAAAGGAGAACTCCAGGGTGCAAGCTCATTACCATATCATCTAATCTCACAGTACTAACTTTTTTTTCCCTCAGACCCTTATTCTTTGCAGTGCCAACTAATTATCCAATTATAAAGTGTTCTATAAAACAAGTAATTGCAGGAGGACATCTGTTGAAGCTACAACATCCTGCAGTCCAAATGTTGCATTCTTTAACCCTTCAATTCACAATGAGAGCAGCCTGTATCTCTGGCAGTTACTTACAGTGTATAATAGATCCTTCTCAAACTGAAGACTCTCAGCTGACTGAAACCTCGGCTTTTGTGATTTTGGGGACTAATGAGGCTCTGCTGACTACAACACTACTTACGTTGTCTGAAGTAGGATGAATTCAAAGTCAAGGAATGTCTTCAATTTTTTTTTTCAGGAAACTCAAAGCCATGCAATGGACTCTGTATCTAAAAAGTGTCTGGTAAATTGGTATTTCTAGGAGAGACTGCAGAAAAAAGGTAACATGAAAACGAATGGAGTACATTTTTGAAGAAGATCGAAGTAATTCTTTTTGTATAACTTGATACCTTAACTAATGCTAAGCAACGTTAAGTGGAGAAATACCAGAAAGATCGCATTCAAGTGAGGATGATGATATGAAATCTCACAAGTAGCGATCTATAAGTGTTCAGACTTAGTGTATATTTGTAGTTTTCAAACGCCTTGCAATTTTAAGTAAAATAATATAGTTTCCTCCTCCCTCTAAAGCTAACTGACATATGGCTCAGTATTAACACATATGACAATCTGTCATTTTCACAAATGTTTTCTCAGTTACATACTATGTATTCCAACATGCCAACATATTATTTATTTGTTATGCAAAAATAAACAGTAGAATATTTCAGAATAATTTGTGAAGGGAGTTTCAGAGAAATATTAAATAATTATTTGATGCAATTGTTTGAAGGGAGATTAACTAATGTGTAAAGGATGAAGTGCAGGAGAGTAGTCGAAGAAAAATGGAACAGTTCACTAAAACATGACTGCTCCCTTTAGCTGTCCCCTAAATCCCATATGAGGAAGCAGACAAATACAGAAGATGTCAATGGAAATGGTAAAATCTAGTGTTGATCGTAGACGACAAAACTACATTGGCCAAAAACCAGGAAGATTAGAGCTGAATTGATACACTGAACAAATTCAAGCAGTTTTCAGCAGAAAAGTAGATTTTGTAAAGTGGAAAAAAAATTAAGGAGCTACACAGTACAGAAAATGGTGATATTTCATTTCTCATAGTGGGTAAACATTTGTAAACAGGAATGGCTTAGAGAAGCAGAGTACTTTCTTAAAGCATTTATAGATTATTAGATAAGAAGAAATTAGATTTGAAGGCAATAATATATTATATTTTATCAGATTAAAATACTGTGAAACAAAGGAAAACACTATTCTGACAAATATGTTTCAATACTTTTTCATCTGGTATAGACAACTTCTACTTAGGATTCTACCTAGGAGAAAAACAATCATCCAAAATTGTAATTCTTTCCAGCTGAACTGATATACTACACAAATGCAAAAAGGCTTCTTTTTATTTTCATTCTTATTTTGGATCGAATAGTTTCACTAACAAATTGCCTTAAACTTGCTTTACAAATACTAACTATATTAAAGAGATTGGCAGCTAAAGGGTGGAAAGAAGTGTGACTTCCCCTGGGCCTGTCTTGTTCTGTTGTGAACAAACAGTGCTGGACACAATTGTCCAGGCTGTCCTTTGAGCTTCGATGTTAACTAACAACTTCTTCTAGTTAGGTCCCTACTGTTTCCAAGTTAATTGGTCCACCTTCACACATTCATACAGAAATCATGCTTCCCTGGAAAGTCAATTCAAACTACCTGACATTTTCACAGGGGTAAAAACAAGGCATTTTCTTAAAGATCGAGAGACAATAACCTTAGAGAAGTGGGCCCTAAAAGTATCATCTTGAAGATTTCCTGGCTGTTTGTGTCCTTGCTATAATGTGAAAGAAAGAATAATTCTCTTGAGTAGCAAAATGCAATTCTTGATAGCTGCTTGTATCTGGCTGTAAGTCAGAGTGTTAGATAACAGGCAAGCTACATGGATGTCTCGTCCATCACAGCATGGGATACTGAAGAGTTTTTTTTTTTTCTTTTTTTCAATAAAAGAGAAGACAACAGGCTAGAATTCTCAGTTAATGTTCCAGTAAAATAAACAGGAGATTCCTTCCTAATGTTAAGATCGTGCTCAGCTCTTTGTGAATGCATGGCATGATTTATACAACTTAGGTGAGTGAAACTTAGGTGTAGTAGAAACCTGTACCAATGTGGAAACAAATCAAATATTCAGCTTTAACAGAGAGTCTGAGGACAAAATAAAATTAACAGTTCTTTATTCTAGCAAGCACCCACAGTCCTACTTCGAATCTTTACAGAATGCCTAATTGTTTTTCCTGAACAGTTTATGTCTAATACATTTGATTTGTTTATTTCCCATCAAGGAGGTAAAAGTACCTTTCTTTTTGCTTATAAGGCCATACTAGCAGTGATGTTTCCTTTCTTTTTCTTTTTCTTTTTTTTTCTTTTTTAGTGACATTACTCAATTTTGCTGAGTAAATTTTTCTATTGTCACTGTTATTTTTAAATCCAGGGGAAATCTGTGGGACCACTGAAGACATATATTTTCTCAAGAGATGCCTAGAAAAATACTATCTAATTCCAAATCGAAGTCCCTTTTCTGTTTAAGAGCTATGGAAAATGTAGTCTGGCTTACTGGGTAGTCCAGAGGAAAATACAGAAGGTGACCAGAAGAAGCATAAAGGGTTGTTATCTCCCACTTCATGATTTTCTGTTGAGCACATGCTGTGGTGTAGCTTGAAATACACGCTAAAGAGTTGGAGCTAACCATGGAGCTTTTTTCAAACGTGGTGCAATTCCTTCATCCATAGAATCAAAACTGATAGAATGACTTGGTTTGTAAGGGATCTTTAGGACCAGCCAGTTCCAGCCCCTTTCCATGGGCAGGGACACCTTCCACTAGACTAGCCCAAAGCCCCATCCAACATGGCCTTGAATATTTCGAGGAAGCACTCATGAACAGCTTTTCGAGGCAGCAGAAGAGAAAAAAGATAAAATGACTGCAAGAGAAATCCATTCTCTTTTATATTTTATATTTTTATTTTTCACTTTTGCTGAATCAAACAGGAGATAGCCTTGTTCCTGAGTCTGTTCGCGTGAGAAAGTATTTGCTCTCTCCACACTTTAAAACTAAATTTACCTGAGATTTTTTTCTAAGATGAAATTGGTCTTGGGTCAGTGCTCAGGTATTGTGTGAAATGCTGACCCTGTATAAAAAGACAGGAGAGTAGATTTCTCTTATAACTACAGTTTACAAAGGAAATTGCAGCCTTGGTTTTGTACTACCAGTAAGTGAAGGACAAAGAAGCATTAGATGAATTCTATGTGTTTTTGTGTGCTGTTCCACATTTTTGAGGTGTCCCACTGCTTAACAATAATACCACTGCCAAAATAAAATGAAATTCTAAGTTTGCATGCTTTTATTATTTTTCTTTTCCTAGGATATCTTTGCCATAAAGGTGTTAAATATTTTGTAGAAAATAGCCAAGATACAAAATTCAAAGTTTGAAATAGGACTGTTTTCAGGTTTCTGACTAGCAGCTGCCTTTCTCATCATGAGGTCATGAATCCATCTGAATAGGGTGTCAGTATTACCACTTTTATACCTTTACAAATAGATCCCTTGGTAGCAGATCTAGGTTCTTAAACTCAATAGAAACATGTTTCTGTGGTCTTATAAAAACACTGAAGAAGAATTTTCTAACATCTGCTAGATACTTCCACCCTCTCCTTGATAAACTTCTTCCACATTCTTTAATGATTAGAGATAGTTAAACCACCTGATTTATTCTAGAATTTAACAGTCAAATGGTTTTCTGGATCAACCACTGTATTTTTGGTTGTTAGATAAATATTTCAATTATAAATAAATAACTGATTAATGTTATTTTTGCAATGTGCATAAACTGGTATAACTGAGGAACTGAAAAGTCAGGTTTATCATAATTTATCATTAATTAAAGCTTTGAGACTGTAGAAGATGATTTTCACTGTGTAAGAGGCTTTTATTTTCTTTTATAAAACAAAGCAGCATGGAAGTTGTATCAAAGTCTTTTCTGCCAGTATTTTTGGAAGATGTACCCATTTGTGCACTGCATACTCACAAGTGTGCATGTCTGTCATTCAGACTGGTATCAACACAACAGATACAAAAGCGGAAAAGACAAAAAATCCATTATGAAATTCAGATATGTGGACTGTTACAGCAAATGATTTATATTACAGTTTTGTATGGAAGTTTTTATATGGAAGTTTTATAAAAGAAAATTAAGTCTTCTGAATATATGCTTTCTGCATTGAAAGCCCATTTATTTTCTGCTGTTACAGTATAAATTCAAAGGAGTAATTCTCAAAAGAAAACATTAATTTATTTGTTAAATTCTATATCAAGATTACAAGGAATATAAATAGCAAATGAAATAATAGCTGAAGGAGTCTGCCCATCTGCATATTTTTTCCTGATTGTTTTCTGCAATATTTTACTTTTGTAGGTGAGATTTATAGGTGAGTTTATATAAATAAACTACAGTGTAAAGTAAGAATGTCAGCTCCTGCTTTGGGCCTAACTTGTCCTTTAAAAACTAGCTTGACTTTTGGAATTTGTCAGTATGATTAAAAATTAGAAGTTAAAAATAGTGTTAAATATGTTTTTTTTTTCCTTAGCTGCTGTTTTCCATCTGTTTATGTAGATGATCTGAGAGGAATGCTGATAGGTGCTGGTTTAGAATGCATTTATGAAAAAGGGATATTTTTATTCTCACGGAAATCTTCCTGGTAAACATCTGAAAAAAATATCAAGAATTTTAAAAACTGAAGTGTATGCTGAAGTCTGTTGCATACAGTTCCATCCATGCTCATACATTACAGAGGTAGCTTAATCACCCATAAGAAATTACTAGCTTCTCTGTACGTGAAGCATGACATTTCAATTGCACAGCCAATAAAAGAATTACATGAAGAGGGCTGAAATGATTTACTGTATGGAAAGCCACAAGACCAAGGTTACCATGGTGAACTACCTTTCTGTGCATACAAGGTCAAGTGAGAGTGACCTGTCAGTGGACAACCTTCAGTGCTAACATAGTAATATATTGCACCAACAGTGGTTTTTAATGTTTGGTATTTTACATGGCTGAATTTTAAAATGTGGATACTAATGATTACAGAAATCTCCATTTCATATTTCAGTAATATTAGTTTAAGAGCATTAGACGAACATCTATGTTTAGCAAATTTTTATGAACCATAACTGTTTATGGTACTGTTTTGCAGGCTATGCTTACAGTTGAAAAAAGCTTACCAAGGGTTTAATCTTGTGTGTATGCGATACTAGTTGTGACTTCTCATATTTTCTGACTCTGCATTATTATATATTGCAGCTTTCTTTCAGTTCCAGTGGGGATGGAGATAGGGAAGTAGACAGCACTGCAAGCAGACTGTATACAAATATTGTCAAAGAAAACATACAATTATAATTAAAATGCTTAGAAAAAAGTCTGAAAACAAGGGAGTTCATCTAGTGGTTCTCTGAAAAATATTTTGTTGATGCATAAAATGAGAACTATACTAATAAATGTCTCTTGAATTACATATGCTGTAAGAAAATGAAACCCTTTGGGTTATGAATCTTGGATTTAAAGAGGCAGTCATCAAATATTTAAGATGAAAATGCAATAACACATGCTAGCTGTCATGTGTAAGTTTGGTGAATGTTATGACAAGGTTTTTAAAACATTCATAGTCAGAGTATTTTTATAAAAATGTTCATTAATTCAAACAGACATTCATATCTGGCAACCTGCATTACAAGTGAGATTTCTAGATGCATGAGAAATCTTTGTAAAGCCAAGAAAATATGGGTGAAATATATAGCAATCATGTTTAAATTATACATTATAAGGCATACCTATCGGTATGTTGTCATATTATGCATTAAATTTAGTGCATAAATCAGGTTGTTATAATTCTGATGTCGCCAAAAGGCACAAAATATGACAAACAGGACTAGGCATGTAGATATTATCATACTCAATAATTCAATGAGCATTTTTTTATGTAAATTAACTTCTGTTAATAGAAATTATACTCATTTATTACACCACTTCTATGTGATAATTAAAAAACTGTCCATTTTCTGGAGAATTGTTACAAAAATGTGAATAATGCATTTGTTTAATATCTTTATAAACAAGAACTTATCATCAGATTAGTTCTGGAAATGAAAGTGTTATTGATTTCTATAATAATTTCATAATACTGTTACATTGTAGTGCTGAAACTGCTAATCTCGTTTTTGTGGAGAGCTCTATGCATTTAAAGCAGTGCTTGAACTCTCACATACAGCACATAAACAATATTAATTTGATACAAGCTGCTATTGTTGAATCTGCAGAAAGCATACCTTTTAAAATATTGAGAATAAAATACAGATACCCTGACCTGCATCTTGTAATGTGAGGGACGCAGCTATCTATTAAAACTGTGTTGCTATAGAGTGGTTTCTTTCAATACAGTGAAGCATATTGGGTGGTACTACACAAAAATTTTTAATGATTTCAATCTTCTTAATTATTTCTTGAAAAATATACCAACCTGAGAAAAGTTTAAAGCTGTGTTCTTAATAAATCCCTGTAGTGCCTATGATTATGAGGGACCGCTAATAGAGGATAAAATATAATATATTAAAAATAATTTTTACATTGGAGGGTTATTGTCTACTTTTAATTCCATAATATAGAATTTATTTATCTGGTTGGTTGGTTGGTTATATCCAATTAGTAGGTACAGCTTTTCTTATGGCATTGGTTTGCTGCTCTTGCTAGAACAATACAAGACAGAAGTGAGGATGTGCCAGGGACAGATTGAACGCAAGGCCTACTTCATGCTGAGGAAATTATTCAGACGTGAAAGCATTGGTGTAAGGGCTGTTAATTGAATTAGTGAGCCAAATATTGCAGAATACAGGAGAACCTGTAGACACCTTGATAAGATGCAACGCATAGAGGAGGTAAAATTCTTGAACCTAACATGCTTCCACTCTTCATCACTGGACCCAGGATGCCTCTTGGCAGTAAATAAAATACTTCTAATCTTCTGTTTTTATTAAAAGCTTAATAAGTACTTTAAGGTACCAGGTTTAGCTGAAGTTGAGTATGTTACTGTGAATGGTGGTCCCAGCTGAGCACCATGTAAGAGCATTTCTATTCAGCTGATAGTTTCAGGCTGCTAGTGCCACCACTTAGCTCTGTAAAGTGGCAGAAATCAAGGAAACCGTTGTTGCTGTGCATAGAGAAGTGGCAAATGATCCTGAAGTGGATTTTCTATCTTCCCTGGAATGATATGCCAATAAGCTACAGGGTATGTGCTCACTAGTGAAAAGTCTTCCATTCCCTTCCAGGATATATCATGCAGAGTCATAGGACTTTTAAAAGGACAGCCCATTAGACAGCAAATTATATGGAGGCCAGATCGTGGTGTTACTGGAACTGTTGTTAGACTACCTAAAGATTGACAATATTTAGTTTTCAACAGCACATAGGGAATGAAAAAGCGGCAGATAAAAATACTAGGTAATGTGACTTTTTATCAGTCTTGTGGCCACTGGGAACTGTTAAAATAAGTGGAATTATATTTCATAATCAGAAAGACATAAGCTAGATGACATTAGTATTATAACTGCAATGGGAATAAATGTCTGAAATGTGGAAATCCCTCTGGTAGTCATAAATATGAAAGTAATGTCTGTTGTTTACCTGAGACTGAATTAAGGAGAAATTTGTAATAGGTTTTTAAAAAAGAAACTGAAAATTTCACCAGAGAAAATGAGAACCACAAAGCAAGCGTACTGAACCTTCAGAAGGATAACCTGTTTTTATATATACAAGTATGCAATATATACTTGGATATTATGTCTTTAATTTTTTGTCTCAAATTTCAGGCTTTTTTTTGCTTACTGACAGTATTAGACATTTACCCTGGCTATTTCAGGCATCTGGGTAGATAGTATAAATCTTCTGGAGATGTTCTCCTTTCTTCATTTAGTATGTAACAGAACATTTCTCCTATCTTTGTTTCTTTGAACTGCACCTTCCCATGGTATATAATTTGTACCCGTATTTGACACAAGACTAAGAAAACAGAGATGGTTTTCTAATCATTGTGAACAAGAGGAGTAAAGCATTACTTGAATTCTTGCTAAATTTTATTCAGATATGTTTCCAACTGAAGAATCAAGTATTGTAAAATATATGTACTAAATGATCAGTAAAATTTTAGTCTACATTGTTAGTGAGATTTTCTAATGTAATTCCATACATCTTCACTTTAAATTATACAAAATTATTAGAGAAGGCAGTGAGATCAGATGAAATTTAATGCTAATAGAACATCAAAGTCACTGAGCAGTCTTATTTTCCTCTTTATACACCAGCTAAGTAAGCAATTTAGGTATTTGTATTAATCTGAAAGATGGTGATAATAAGTAGATATAAGTAGATAAGATGTGATTTTTTTTGGCCATTGAATCATGTTAGAAAAATATATGATGGTGAATTATAAAGGTATATTCACTTCACATCATAAATAGTTGTCAGCCTGCTTTCTGTGTTAAGCATTACAGATTACTACCTATACTCTTTTTTTTCATTTTTTTGGAAGCAATCCAAAATACATACGATATGCCTATGATATATTCAAAACTATGTCTATTTTTCTAACAGAGATTCCCAGCTATTAAGCGAAACTATTAAAATACACATTACTCTCCTTTCCTAATGATTCTTTGACTTGGCTTCACTTGATATGATATGAAAAGAATGTGGTTTTAGATTAGTTTTAGTTTTTTTAATTTATTTACTTTTTATTTCAAAGTTGTACTGTCAATGTATTTATTGGTAGAAGCTGTGATTGTTTTATCTCCCAAAATATCTTTTTGTGGATTGCTTTTATCCAGTTAATAATATCTAGATAATACAAGTATAAGCATCATATAAATTACTAACTAAATGTGACTTTTCTCAGTAAGACTCTTTGATAATGATATTTAATACGTAGATGCATACAAACTTTGAGGGCTGGTGGAAAAGCTACAAAACACAGCAACAGGCTGTAAACTTGCTCCAGCAGGAGAGAATATAAGCACAAATCAAAGCAAGTAAATGTAAAAACATAAGAGAACAAAAATTGCATTTCAAACTGGAAATATGGCCTTACTTCTGTGCTGTGGGCAGTTTTATAACTTCGGAATTCCTACCTGTGTGTAGAAAGGGAAGGGAGAAGAAGCAAAGTCCTTCTACATTAAGGACCACGTACAATCTATGGCAAGTACTGAAAGCGTGGCAAAACTGCCACAAAAGAAAACTATTGTTTTGAGTTATAAACTCAAATATATATATTTTTTAATATAGGAAGAAGATGGTTGCAGCCATTGAATAGCAATATAATTAATGAAAAATATCATCCTTTATATTTATGGGAAAATGAAACAAGAATATATTCAAATACTCCATATGTTTTCACGAGCTATTAAATAAAACTTTTAGGAACTGTTTAATTTCTGAAGGCATTCTCTCTTTTGTGATCCTTCTCTTTTGTATTTTTTGTGATTTGGTTGCTGTTTTTCTGATTGCAGGGTCTTGTTGTTTGTTTGTTGTTTTTCTTCGTTTGCTTGTTTTATTTTGTTTTGTCTTTTCCCTACAGAGCTACTGAATTGTCACTGCTAATTCTTGTAAGATTTATTCTTCATGCAGCTTCCAATGATAATCTTGAATAAGTATTTTCATATAAATGGATATACACTAAAATACGTTCAGTTGATTGTTGCATTCTATACAAATACTTACCATAAGAATCTTTAATTGTGAATGTCACGGTTACTTCAGTATGCAGGCACCTTTTTATATAAAGAGGGACACAGAGAGAAAGGTCCAGATGGAGTTTCTCATTTTGGATTCTCTTCCTCAAAAAACTGCAGGTGCAGGTTCATAATTTGACAGTGCTGCATTATGGATTAGCTGGTGAAGGCTATTGTACAGTGAGCACTGCAGCCATCTCTTTGACAACCTTGAAGTCCAAGTGTATAATCTCTGTGACACCAACACTGCTGCCAAACTCATGTTTGTCTAGCAGCAAACCAAGTTCTTGAAAGAGCTACATTTGCAAGTACAGACTGAACACTGAATTGAGCAAAATGTAATTCTTCAAATAAGTCTACGCAAAAACAACAACAAATCACCCAGATCAGCACTCATTCTTTTATTTACTTGTTTATTTATTTTAGTTCTGTATGAACAAAAACTTATATGAATTAATTATACTTTCATATAGACTGATTACCTATATGTCAAATATTAACTTGATGCATTGTAAAAGACTTAAGAGATTAAGACTGAAGCATTTTTAGTATAAAAAGCATGATTTGAAAAAACATAATCATATGAAAAAACATAATCAAAATAAGAATAATCAGTGCAAATCTATGCAATAAGTCATTTTAAATCCCTAAATTAATTTCAGACACTGGGGGAGGAAGTCCTGTTTAAACTGAGAAAAAAACAACAATAACAACAACAAAAACTCTAGGAAACTGTTTAAATCCGAATAGAGACTCAACTTCTACCTAAACATAGATTTGCATTTTCAAAGATGACTTCTACACATGTAGAGTAGGAATTATTTTGCTGTCACAAATTTCCTGGGTCCTATATCTTTTCAACTCCCTTCCAATTAGCACAACCAGATCTTGTGAGATGGTAATAGTAATGTGATGAAAAGGTGCCCTCTGCTTAAGATCCTGGCTAAAGGATATGAATCTTGTAATCAGTGAGTTTTATAAAAGTACCTAATTCTACTTGGACAAATCTGTGTGGTTGACTTACCTTGCTGGGACTCTTCAGAAAACAAAACAAAACAAAACCCTACGATCTGGATAATAAAACTTAGAGAAATGCAAACTTCAGATGTAAACAGTTTGAAGCCTTAAATACAGCAAAAGAAAATTGTGAAACAGTAGGGAAGGAGATTTGCTATCAAGTATGGATGTAAAGAAGAGCTGAGGAGAAAGGAAGCAAACTAACCTAGAGAAAATGAAGCTTTGCATACAACCTTGTATGGCTGAAATACATTATATCCTCACATACCTTTTTCACTGTCACATCCTATCTACTCTTTGTGCCTTCTTTGTCCAACTTTTCCACACCCTCTCTCCCTACATGTCAGTTTTCCTTAAGTTTATCTTTTACTTTCTGAATTTCTCCCGAATACCTGCATTTATATATCCAACTGTGAGTGCCAGTTGTTTTTCTAGCCTTGTCTTCCACCTCTTGTTTTATTAGTACTTATTTTGCACCTCAGATGACCTTGCTTTTCATCACATTTTTTCCACACCAAATGCTTTGGTTGCCCTTAGTGCTCACCTTTCTATTCACAATCTATTCATATTCACAACTCCTACTCATATTTGTTCATAACAATAGCAAGGAAAAAACTGTCGGTGGAAAGTTCATCAAAAGTCAAGATCAAAATGCCTGCATGTAGTAGAACTGAACTTTTAGAGGTTTTGCTTGTTTATGTATTTATGTATTTAGCCAGTTTCTACATTGTTCAGTTTTAGTCTTGTTAAATTGTGGGCTTTTTTAAATTTTGGGGACTAAATAAAAAATTATTTTTTATTTTCATACAAAATCTCTTCTAATTCTTTTGACTTATCATTTATCTTTAGATTTTATGCTATTAATATTGATAGTGATAATTTACTGATATCAATTCATTTCATAAATTTCATCCACTTATAAACAATGTTTTGTGGAAGCTTAGAGTTAACCAGTAGTGGACCAATATCCATTTTGTACACAGGTGCAATTACCAATACTGAAACAAATAAGTAAACTAGATCCTAGTTCATCTCATGTTAGTTCAACTGGTTTAACTAACATTACAGAAAATACAAATTACAGAAACTAAAAGCACGTTAATTCTCAGAACAGGCTGAACTAGGGTATTTGTTTTTGAGGTATTTGAGCTGTTTTCTTTTTCATCATGTTTTTTTTTTTCTTTTTGCATTTTTTATTTTCTTTTCATATCAGTATATTCAAGGAAGCCTAGATTTTGGAAAATACACCTGGATTTACAGCTCAGCTTTTGAATTCATTTTCCTTTCATGGAAAAAAAAACCAAAAAAAACATTATTTGAATTTTGTTACTGGCATTGTGTTCTTAAGCAATTTAGATCCGATTACCCACAGTGTCATGCTTACTGCATTCTCATACACAGAATGACTTTCAGTCCAAGAAACACTTTCAAGACTACTCCTACCAAAACTAAAATGCTCAGGGTTTTTTTTCTGCTGGTCCAGTTTTCAGCTTCATTTCTTTCTTCAAGTCAACTGAGGGATATTTTTGCATTACCAGAAGATGCCATTTCAGTTTACCTCTTAAACTATACTTTGTCCCCAGATGATGCTGTAAAATGAATTGCATTCAGGCAGAGCATTTTCAAGCACAACTGCTTCATTTAACAGCAGCATATAACTATTCAACTCCCAATCCCCAGAGTTCTCCCTTTGCTAACAGTTATATTATCAGACTTATACTGGCAAGGTGTTTTGGAGAATGCAGCTTTTTAAAGCCAATTACCTTTCAGTGGAAAAAATAACAGTTTTCTTTATTTTAAACAAGATTACATTGGATCCCGAAGAAGTTGAGAAAAGGATGAAGTTTATTGTTAGCTTCCCAGATAAGAAAAAAAGATGAAATTCAGGGTTTTTCTGAGATTTTTGATAATATCAAATGGAGCAGAATCAAGCAGAATCATAGAATCATAGGGGCTAGAAGGGATCTCTGAAGATCATTGAGTCCTATCCCCCTGCTAAAACAGGTTCTCTAATGTAGGTCACACAGGAAATGGTCCAGGCAGGTTTTGAATATCTACCATGAGGAAGATTCCGCAATCCCTCTGGGCAATTTGTTTCAGTGCTCTGTCACCCTTAAAGTAAAGAAGTTTTTCCTCATATTCATATAGAATTTCCTGTGTTCCAGTTTGTGCTCATTACACATTGTCCTCTTGCTGGGTACTGTGGAAAAGAATCCGGAACCATTTTCTTGACACCCAAAATTTAGATATTTATAAGATAGTTTATAAGATTTTATAAGATTTTTCTTCTCTAGGATAAGCAGTCCTAGGTCTTTCATCATTTCCTTATAAGAGATCTGTTTTTTTTTATCCCAGTCATCTTTTTAGCCCTCCACTGGACTCTGTATAGTTGAAGGAATCTCTATTTTCATTCTTCACGTATTGATTAATGACAGATTAATAACACTAAATCTTTTAAATTCTGTGGAGAATAATAGAAGATGAATAGAAAATTCCATACTGATGCAGATTTCTGTGAAAGTCTACCATTATAAAAATCATAATGCAAGGATTCAAACCTGACATATTCTGCACTAATTTTTCAAACAGTCATACTTTATATATTTGTATCTTAGCTGAAAATTTTCTTACAGAATCACATGATAGGGGAATTGTAGGGGCTGGAAGGGACCTCTAGAGAGAGATGATCTAGTCCTACTCCCTTGTCAAAGCAGGCTCCCTAGATCAGGTTGCACAGGTAGGTGTCCAGGAGGGTCTTGAACATTTCCAGAGAAGGAAGACTCAAAAATGTATTTGGGCAGCCTGTTCCAATGCTCTGTCACACTTACGGTGAAGAAGTTCCCTCACACATTTATGCAGAACTTCCTATCATGTCAGGAATTTTCTGATAATGAAGAAAGACATAAAAAGATTAATTGTGCATCAAGTTCTGTGGCAGACAAAGGAACCTTCTGAATTCTGTTTCTGTGCCTTATGAGAGCCAATGTTTTCTCCTGCAGTTGACTGTACTTGTAATGAGGTGTTCCTATATTATTTAGGAAAGTCCTAATTTTGTTCTGTTTTACGTATTTGTTCTGTTTTATGTAGAATCTTAGAATGGCTTGGTTTTGAAGATATTTTAAAAATTATCTCGTTTCAACCACCCAGCCATGTTCAGGATTGCCACCCACAGAATCAGGGCCTCATCCAACCTGGCTTGGTACATCTCCAGGGATGGGACATCCACAATTTCTCTGGGCAGCTTGTTCCAGTGTCTCTCCCTCCTATTGCATAAAAAAAAATATCCTCCTAACAGAGCTAATCTAAATTTCTCCTCCTTTAGTTTTAAACCTTTCCTCCTTGTCCAATCACTATCAGATGATGCAAAAAGTCAATTTTCCTCCTGTTTATAAGGTTTCTTTAATTTCTAGAAGGCTGTAGTGAGATCTGCCTGGTGCCTTCTCTTCTCCAGGGTGAATAAGCTTATACTCCCTCAGACTATCTTCAGAGGAGAGGTTCTCCAGCCCTTTGATCATTTTTGTGGCCCTCCTATGGGTCCACTCTGCATCCTTCTTGTGCTGGAGGCCTCAGACCTAGACACAGATCCAGATGGGCTTCATAAGTAGAGGGTGACAATCATCTCCCTCCCTCTGCTAGCCACCCCTCTGTTGATGCAAGTCCAGGATATGGTCGGTCTTCCAGACAGTATGTGCACACTGCTGGCTCATGTCCAGCTTTTCATACACCAAACCCCCAAATGCCTTTCCCCAGGGCTACTCTCAAGGGGTTCTTCTCCCAGTCTGTACACATATCTGGCATTGCCACAACCCAAATGTAGCACCTTGTTCTTGGTCTTCTTAAACCTTTTCAAGCTAGTCCAGGTCCCTTTGGATGGCATCCTTTCTTTTTGTTGTATCAACTGCTCTGCTCAGTTTATTATCATCTACAAACTTATTTAGGGTGTACTCATTCCCACTACCTAGGTTATTAATAAAGATGTTGAAGAACACTGGTCTCAAAGATGAATCCTTGGGGAATTCCATTTATAACTAGTACTCACCTTGAACATAAACCCATTGCCCACAACTGTGTCTGTGACCATCCAACCAATGTCTTATCCACTGAGTAGTGTGCCTTTAAAATCTTTCTCCAACTCAGAGATAAAGATGTTTTGTGGGACCATACTGAAGGCTTTGAAGAAGTCCAGGTAGACAACATCAATTGGTTCTTCCCCACTGATGCCATCACTCCATAGAGGGCCACCTGCTTGGTCAGGCTTGGTGAAGTCATGCTGTCTCAGATCAACTCCTTGACCTAACAAAGCAAAAGTAATTTCTTAATTTTGCTGACTGAAGTAGTTGGTTTTACCAGCCAGGGATTATATCTACAGTTGCAGTAAGAGGCAGTAGTATATAGTTGGTAAGGAGGTGATGATGGGATAAAAAATGGCGTTCATTAGATCAAGAACACAGCCTCTCTGACAAACTGGAAGCTGATGACAATAATTAATCTAAAAGTATAAATATTTATTGATGTCAGTAATTTTGTTTACCATTGTCTGATCGTGTACAGTATCTTCCTTTTCAAAGTGTATTAAGAAATGGTTCCCTCACAATAACACCTGAACTTTTTAGTATGTCTTTCTATTTGTTTGGATCATGAATGCAGTGGTAATTGTACAGATGTTTATTTGGCCAAGCTTTTAATAATTTACAGCTGTTAGCAAAACAAATCATCTGCATCATTAATGGACTGTGATGTTCTGTTAAATTGTATTTTTAGGTTCTGAGAGGAAAAAAAATGAAGATGAATGTGTCAGTTTTTTAATTATATATATATATATATAAATTTTTGGAAGGAAACCCAAAGTCTAGTGATGTACAAACATACATTGTTTTATAAACTTCTCTTCAGGGTTTAGTTTTGCTATTTTATTCACCACCATGTGCAAGAAATTCATGTGCTGCTAAAAGAGGGGAATATCCCAAGATGTACAGTTTCCTTATTGTATATATATGATGGAATATCAGTTCAGTACATGATATTTTTACAAGTTGTTGAGACTAAGATGAAATATAGACGTCTTAAAGACATTTTAGGCTGGACAGAAGTGAAAAAAAGAGAGGCTAACTTTGAAACATAGCCAATAAAATGTCTTCATCTTCAGCTAAAGGCATTTTGTTTCTTTTTTTATTTTATTTTTCTGTTGCAGTTGTTTCTTCAGTTGTAGCTTTCTTGAAGGTGTATGAAAAGCTTGTCACATGATGCAAGTTTTCATCGTGATGAGTTTCCATCCAGTCACTTCAGATTAGAAGACTGATTTAATTTTTGCATTGCCCATTGCCATAAGAGTCTCAAAAGAGTATTTATGGAGATTAGACAATGGGTGTAAGCATAGTGAGGAGTAGGGTGATAATTTCAGACTGTGGTGGCAACAAAGTGGAAGACAAACCGTGTTCTGGATGGCCATGAACATCACAGAATCATAGGGGTTGGAAGAGACCTCAAGAGATCATTGAGTCCAACCCCCCTGCCAAAGCAGGTTCCCTACACCAGGTCGCACAGGTAGGCGTCCAGGCGGGTCTTGAATATCTCCAGAGAAAGAGACTCTACAGCCCCCCTGGGCAGCCCCCCAGGCTCCCAATGATGTTGGAATATTGCAAAGTTTTTGCAAGGTGGGTCCCATGAATGCTTCTACAGGAACAGAAGAAACACCACATGCAAGTTTGTCAGGATCTACTGAATTAATGAGAGGCTGAAGGTGATAGTTTCATGTATTCCTGTATTCCTGTATAGTTTTCCTGCATCATTACTGGTGATGAAATGTGGTGTTACCACTAAGAGTCTGAGTCAAAACAGCTGTCCATGTACTGGCAAGTTTCTTCATCAAAGAACAAGTTGAAGATGCAGCTCTCAGCAGGTAAAGTGATGTCCACTGTCTTTTGAGGTGATCCTTCTGGATTTCCTGGAACCCAGACGAATAATCAAGTCTGACTAATACTTCTTGATGCTGACTAAGATGAAGGCTTGAACTTCCAGACTTAGACCAAGGAAGGAGAACCTTTCTATTGCAACTTGATAACACCAGGCCCCATACTAGTTTGAAGACCTTGAAGCACACCACCAATCACCTAGTCCAGAGTTGGTGCCTCCAGAATTCCACCTGATCATCAGTTCATACTGATGAAAGATGAACTGCATAAGCAACATTTTGTAGCAAAGGCACCATTATAGCAGCTGTGAAACAGTGGGTCATCTTTGCTGGTGAAGATTTTTATGAGTGAAGCATGGAGGCTCTTGTTCATTGCTGGTGAAAATGCATAGCCTATGGTGGCGACTGTGTTGAAAAACAGTGTTTGTAGCTGCAAATATGCTCTATCCAATACTGTTCTTTTGCTCCTTGCATCTCTTGTAGTTTCCATGGAAATAAGCAGGAGGCATTATCTTTCATTTAGAAACAATAAGTACTTATTTATTTCTTTATCTTACTGTGAAAGTCAAAGTGAGAAAATTAAAAACAGTTGTCTTCAAGAGACCAAATATAAGTGCTTTATGTTAGAGTACATAAGATTGGTTCAAGCATACTCATTTCTTTAAATGCTACTCTTATCATTGATAAGCCTCAATACATTTAGGGTAACTAATCTTCAACTATTGCAAGTCCGTTTGTATTATACAAATTACGCTGTGAGAAAGGGTTGTACAAGAAGTTAAGTACATATACCTGTTAGACCTGAGTAGTCACCATGGGCACATCATGTTTGACTAAAACAACTGCCTTGTATGTTGGAATGATTGTTTATGTGGACCAGGAAGATCTGTGTCTGAAATATACCTCAACTTGTACAAGCTGTATTTTTATTTATAACAGACTAGCTGCAGATGGCAACTAGTCAATATTGCAGTCTTTCTTACTTAGTTCTTTTCATCAGTGATATGTATGATAAGATAGCGTGGACCCTCAGAAAATCTGCACAGGAGGCTGAGTTGGAAAGTTTAAGTGACACGCTGAACAAAAAAGCTTTTGAGAAACTTGAGGACCAGGACAAACCTAAAGAAGTTCATGATCCCTGCCCCTCAGACAAAATAACCCAGTCCATTGGTAGAGTCTGGAAACTGATTGTAGCAGCTCTGCTGAAAACACAGGCTATAGTGGATTTCAAGCTCAATGTGGATAGTGTGCTATCATCACAAATAAGGCAAACTGGGCCACATTGGAAGGAGTAGGGAAAATATATAAAATGAATTTATTATTCCTTTAAATTTTGCATTGAATGGGATGTAATGGGAGTATTTTGTGTCCGCAAACAGTTCAACATGGATGTTGATCCAAAAAGGGTATATCAAGAGTCTAACACGGTTAGAATCCTCAAGCACATGATCTTCAATGAGAGACTGTAAGAGAGGTGTTGACTTAGCCTGGATAAAGGAAGACTAAAGGGACACTGAATAGCAGCATTTGAAATTTGAAAGGAAACTCGAAGAATGATGGAGCTAATTCTTCTTAGCAGTGGCATTTGGTTTGATAAAAAGTAAAGCCCACTAATTCAGTTTCAGTGTATAAATTAGAAAAACATCTAGGTAGGGTTCACAAGAAAGTTTGTGTAAAACTGAAATAATTTATAAATTTGGATTTTGAAATCTTCATCCTTGTTTTTTTAATTTCTTTTTTGAGACTTTTTTAATTTCTTTTTGAGAACAATGTCACAGCTGACCTAATCTATTAGTGTTTTTGGTCCTGCTCTGAGTGAGATATAGAATAGATGGCCTCTAGATGTTCCTTGCAATCAACATTTCCATTGTACTGTGCATTCTGTGCCCTGTGTTAGTGGGCATTTGCATACCTTAGTTGTACTCATACACTAAATTGGGTGGAAAAATGTAGTCAGGGCCTGAGATTACTGTGTTTATTACACATGTAGACATGATAGTATAGGAATTCAATGATTAATTAAATATTTCCTTTTCTTCCCATGAGCATTGGAAGATGCTTACATATGGAGACAAGAACAGCTTTACCATCATAATCCCTAAACAGAAGCAAGAAACATGTTTTGTTATCTTCATTCCCTGGGATCCTTAATAATGTTAGTACAAATTAAAAACTGTTAATAGCAGAATACTGTAATTGATTAGCTTCTGTATGTTTACAGCTCTCTTTAATTGCTTAAAAATGTCATTTGTCAGCTTCATGTTCTATTGACAATGTTATTGATTTATCTGATTTGGGCTTTGTCTTTTCTCTCGTACATAAAACTCACATATGCAGTTCAAATGGGAAATGACTCTATTGATTTCCTTAACTTGAGCCCAAATGCTAAAGATTTTTGGATAAGCTTTCTCATTACTTAAGCCAAAATCAATAAGAGAGAGCATCTTTTAATGAAAGAGCAGTTTGAGCAACATACTTCAGAAATGGGGTCCTGTTCATCCTTTGCTTTACAAATCGATCGCCTTGGTTCCTTAAGTGAGGTCCAATTGGTTGACATTGTGGTTTGTCTTTGTGTGTAAACTTGCAGCTTCAGAAAAGAGAAGATGAGCTACAAAGACAGCAATAGGAAGAACTCTGCAATGGAGCAAGGATGATCTTCATACTGAGGTACTTCACTATATATTGTAAAAAATATTATATTTTATAAAAAAAAAAAAAAGCATTTAAGGCATTTTAGCCCTATCTTTGTCAGTTATTATTAATTTGTTTGATGTTATCACACTAGTTATCTCATACTCAAATGAGACAAGTGTTTACTTCAGAATTATCACGTTTTATAGCTGTTCTGCATAACGTGACAACAACAACCTGATCGTATCACTTTGTTAACTTTTAATCTGTTTTGGCTTTGTTTCAGCTCTAATCTCAAGAAATTGGACTCACCAGCTCCAGTCTGATGCTTAAAATAAAATCTGATATAAAAAATGGAGAGCTGAAGAGCTACAAAATGAACTGGGTATATCCAGATAGTTATATGGGCAGGCCAAATGTTCGTGTACTGTACTAAGATATCATTAACTTGAACTACATAAATTAAGCTGATTATGCCTTAACTTAATTAACTGAAAATGACCTATTGATGTATAGGGAGAATAAGATAGAGAGTACATGCTGCACTGTAGTAAATTTATAGGTTTTCAATTAGTTCTACTACTGACTGAGACTACTTAGAAAAGGAATTTACTTTTCCTTTATGTTTTTTAGCAGGTTTTAAAATCAGTATGAAAATGTGCATTTGTATGCTTTCAAATTATTTAAGAAATAATCTAGGAAAATTTGTTTATTCAAGAAAAACTAATTTTTACCTCACAGCTGATTAATACACACAGCTGGTTATATGATATTAATATTTTAACTTTAATAAATTATAATTATTGATTATTCATCTCCAAAATGTTAGGCATCTCCAAATACTTTAAAAATGTTACCTAATCAAATCAGTTACTGAAAATAATATTTTAATGAAATCTAAGGAAGATATTCTCCATAATTTGAAAATTTTATTATAAACTGAGTTAGAAATTTTCTTAGAAAAATGTACACTACCTCTGCTTTCTGTTAAGCTTGATTTGAAAAATGCTTTTACATTCTTAATTACCTAATATCAACTATTTTAAATAATCTCATTAACATATTTACAGATTTTGTTCAAAGAAAAATGTTGATTTGTCTAATATAGCAGATTTTTTAATGTTAAACTAGATAGTCAATTAGTATCTAGTTACAAATTGACTTCTGCTGCAGACATGTTTAATAAATCACGCAGTTAGAAACCAGAATAGAAATATATATATATATATATATATATATATATAGCTGTTAATGAGTAACACCACTGCAATGATAGGGGAGAAGTAATAAATCAAAAAATGTTGCAATTTATAACAGAATTCTTACATCAAGTTGATGATTCTGTTACTGTATTTCTTCTAGTGAGGCTCACACCTATTTTAAGAGAGAGATCATTTGAAATGAAGAAAATTGTAAAACATCTGACGAATCAGATTGCTTATTGATATACCAAAGAAAATAAAACATCACATTTGTTTTATCACTGCAAGGGAAAAAAAGTCCCTAACTAGTCACATTTGAGTCCTTTAAAAAAGTTTTCTTTGGCTCATCTGTAGGTATAAATGTTGAGAGGTAATGTTTCTGATCTACAGATTATACTTGTCTAAGTTTCATTTTTATGATTTAAATCAATGTAAAATCTGGATTTTCTATAAAGGATGAACTACATAGAAATAAATCCCTGTGACTAGGTTACAGTCTTTATTCAGTCAGTTCTCTTGAAGTGCATAAACCCAGACACCTTATTAAAATAAAAAATACATATATATACACATAGGTTATGATATATGTGCAGTCTATTTTTTTTCTATTTTTTTCTTTTTACATTAGTTTTCAGCTTTTAAAATGACAGCAATTCTTTAATATGAGTTTTCCATCTTGATGTATATCTATGATATTCAGTTACCTTATGGCATAGAATTCATTTGAGGATTTTTGTTTGAACCTGCCCTTTGTAATTCAGTGATCACCTTATTAAAATATTCCCTGAGGTTTTCCCAGGCTATATTGAAGATGACTACATTGTCTACATATGCAGCACTTACTTTTCGTTCAAATGTGGTCCATAAGCATTTGATATTTACTGGTCATGCACAGAACACATTATAGTAAATTGATATCGGTCTTTGACTTCACTATGGTTAGATATATTGGCATCCCCAACATCTGGAGCCCAGCTGCTGTATGGCTTTGAATATCACCCCCTGACCAAGCCAGCTCTATGTTTTATCATTGTTATTGATTTGTACATTGACATTGAACTTGTTTCTTGTTACGATTTCCATATTTTTTGTTGTCTTATTTATTTATTCATTTATTGTACTATTGATACTCGCCTTACCAATTTTATATCTTTCCTAATACATTTGGCTCTCAATTTTTATCTGCATTCTCCATCCAGTTAATTTATATTTGCCTCTTATCCCTCAGATCTTTCACCCTTCCCCTCTTAGACCTTCTCCCTGCCTTTATCTTTCCTCTGTAAAAATTTGCCATGCCTCAGCCTAGTTTTACTCTCTTATTTCTCACTGTCATTGCTAATTATCTTGCTCAGTTTTAAACCTTATATCTACCTCTAAGATCCGTTTCTCTAGGAAGTCTTTACTCTTCATATCAAGGATGGACAGAAATGACACTGAATCATAGAATCATAGATAAACACAATTCTGCCATGCTATTTTTCTTTACCTTTTCTCTTTCCTTAGATTTGAATAGGTTCATTCACTTCATCCATCCTGTTTCTTTTTTCCTGCTATTAAATCTCTTATCCGCTCATTCAGTCTTAAGTTACCCACAGTATTTACTTTCTTAACTTTGTTTAACTTCAGAAATATCTGCAAATGCCGATGACTGTATAATCTCTTCTCTTTGCTACTTTTTTTTCCACAATCTCACAAAAAAAACCCCACCATTTCATACTAAAGTACTACTATTTGTTTCCTGCTCCATCACTTAGATCATTGAATTTTTATTTTGACTCATGACATTCAAACTTTTGCTTTAACTTTCATGAGGTTTTTTGTTTTGTTTTGGTTTGGTTTTTTACATTTCTTCCACCTTTCATTTACTAAGTTACTTTCTGTGTTACATACATCAAATTCCTCCTTTTCTCAGTGATATGAAATAGCAGTTGACATTTGTTTCTTTGTTCACTGGTTGTCTCTACACGTTCTTCCATTATAATCCTGAAGCATGCAGTATTCTTTGTGCACACATCTTCTTAAACCTGTTGCTCTTAGTCTACATAAATTGACCAGTCAGTGATTGCTAAATTTTGCTTCATTGGAAGAAATCTGAAGCATGACCCTCTCCTCTCCTTGTCTTACTGACAAGAATCCAGATCTTTGCATATTGTTTGACCATCAAGTTTAATAGCTTGCATATTCATGTTGTCATATTATAATTACAGTGTTTAGTTCTCTCTGCTTCCTATTAATCATATTCACTTATGATTAACTTCAAATTGTATTACATATTAATTAGTTCAGAATTCATGCCTAGTTTTGAGATTTATGTGTTCATCCAGCATAAAAGGCTGCACCTGTATTTATAAAACAGCAAGCTACCTGTGTCCTTCCAAATAACTCTTTAGAATTATGTAGGAGTTTGTATGGGTATAAGCTCATTTCTTATAGGCAGCCTACATGTTTAATACTGTGAATGCTGGCAAAGCCATGGCCATTGGACTCAGTGACAAATAGGAGTTCATGGCATGTTTAATTTCTTGGCAGTAATGTACTCAAAGTGTCTTTATTTTAATGGACCTTTTATTACTACCTTAGCACTAACAATAGAAGCTCCACTAATAGCTGCAACAATTTAGATTGATATAAGTTAAACCAAATTTGTAATAATATTTTCATAAACTGAGTATAGATCTGAATGTAAGCTGTCTTATATGATTAACAGGTTTGTTTTATGCAGCAGATGTACTATATGCATAATTGTTTCTTGCTGGATCTTACATTTTTGTCAGAAATGGAGGCCTGCTGCTAAAATTGCACTTTTCTAGCTCAGTTTTAATGTACAAGATAAGGTTTACAGAATTCCAGTCATTGTCCTTGAGGGCTCTTTCAATATCACAGGCAGTCAATCAGGATATGGGAGTGCAGGTTGTCTCACTTGCTGTTCTAGGTTGTATTTCTTAGAATGTATATTTTTGGAAGAGATACAATAAAGGAACTCAGCTTTCAAGGTTACAGCTCATTACATCTGTTAACTTTTCTTGAATGTTTATATTATTGAGATAGGAGAATAAGGAGATATGACACAGAAAAATTGTTCAGTATAAAATGCGACAAAGGAAACTGCATTTGCTTTAATACTCAGTTGTCTGTTCATTTTTCTTCCTTTCCTCAACAGAAGAATATGTTGTCGTGTACTCTGACTGTATTTCTTTCCTTCTGGAAACCTTTACCTGTAGTTTTGGTCAGCTGCTCTTCAGCCTAGAGCCTCATCAGCTGCAAAGTATGGTCAACACACTCAGGATGTTATTCCTTTGGAATAATTGCTACATCTTTAATATGAGATGCTTATGCACTATTTCTTACTGCCTGTTTTCTTTACACTTAATTCTCTTCCTTTATTTTTGATTTACTTTTGAAGCATTTTTATTAAATGAGATGATGCAGGTTTAGCAAAACCTTAGAGCTTCTCAGAATCTGTTTGCCTGTGAGGTTTGTTCTTAGGTGTGCTTTAAATGTTCTTAAATTTTTGATAGTCTAGCAGGAAACCTGCCTAGAAAAATTGAAATATCTTCTCCTAGAGAAGAGCTGAATGAGATTTCACACCATCACTGGAACTCTCAATTTACATCTGATCAAGATGGGTGTTTCTTTTGATTGCCAACAAAATGCTATCTTGGATTAGGATTTTATATGCAAAGTTATCCTTCTTACATTTTTACTTGGTAAGTGATAAGAATATTAAAAATAAATATACTGAGAAATGTATCAAATGCATTGAATGCACCCTCACCAAGTTAGCAGATGACAGCAAACTGACGCAGAGGTAAATATACCAGAAGGAAAAACCACCATATGAGAGAGTTTAGAAGGATAAAACATTGAAGCAGTAAAAATCACATACATGAATGCCAGTGGAAAGCAAGCTGAATGTTAGCTAGTAGGATGCCCTCACAGCAAGGAAGGCAAAAATGTCATGGGATGCATGGACTGGTTGTTGGCTGGTGTTAAGGGATTATTTCATGGAACTTGGTGCTTATTAGATTACACCTGGACTGTTGTTTACAGCTTTAATGTCTTTCAATTGAAGAGAAAATTTTAAATCATTTAGAGGAATCTGTGATGGGTTGCCAAAAATGATTACAGTATTGGAGAACCAAATATATGAAGAAATGTTGATTTTTTTAAAATTAATTCTACAGAAAAGAAAACTTGATATGACCTAATCACAGTCTTCCAGTGCCACAAAGGGTAAATATATATAGGTATATTTATTTAGGATAAATATATTTATTCGTATTTTTTTCAAAAAGAATCTCAAAACACTTAGAACTATCACAGTAAGTAATTCTATGGTCTATAATGGAGATCAGGGTAACTTTGAATGTTATAATTGTGCCAAAATCTTTAATATTTATGGTTAGACATAATACAGACTGTTACATTATTATATATATATATTTACATAATTTTAACTAGCCTTATATTAAAAAATCCTCTAATCATGCTATTTGTTATATTCATTTCTGTGTTAAATTTACAGCAATCTGCATATGACATGAATTTGGAATTCTTACAGAACACTGCTCAAAAATTTTTACAGAAAGAATTATACTGTGACTTTCTAAAACCCATCAAAATAATGATTGCTTGTACTTTTACAAAAAACAATACTTTAAAGGTTGTAATGAGATTGAGGAAATTGAAAATATCATTTTTATTTTTTCAGAGCAAGCGGTTCATGTAAACTTGTGGATATCTGTGGCCATTTATCAATTTAATCCAAGGAAGTCTACTATAAATGCATATCAGAAACATGAAATTTAATGCTAGCAATATATAATTATTTTGGGGCTAAGTACAGGAAGGTTAAACCTCTTCATTGTGCATGACACTCCCTTTCATTTTAGATTTTTTTTCTGAATCATCTGTTTTTAAATATTTTTTCATAAAAGTCTTCCAGACATTTAGTAAATTAGAGAATTAAAGGGATTGACAAGTATAGTATGTCTTTTACATCACCAGCATTAGGTAGCAATAGACCATGATCTGTTTGAACTAGAAAAAAAAACAGAAGAAGGAAAACAGAACCTGTTTCCTAGCTCAGCAAACAAATTAAGAATGTTGAGATAAAAAAACTTTCTAAAAACACAAGTAGTTTCAGTGTGTTTTCAAGTTTCAAGTTGGACAAAAATCTAGGATGGAATTGCACAAATGAATTCAGGCAACAATTCTAGGTTTGTGTTCAATGAGATTAAAGTTGAAGAATCCAGTCTCAAATATATTTGTACTGCTAAAGTGACAAACTGAGGAGAATTGGAGGAAATTTGGAAAATGTCAAACAGCAGGACAAAAAATATCTGTAATATAAAGATGAAAGAAATGTATTGATTGAAGAAAAAATAATCAGCTTTGTATTTATTGACAATGCTAAAAATAAATTAGATAAGGAAGAAAGGAGCAGAAAGAAAAAGAAGATTGCTGATATTTAGTTCCCTATTTCTTAAGAAAATTAAGCACGTGTGATCACAATTTCTATCTCTCATATAATGACTTCCGTCCCAGGTCCAGAAACAAGACTCCAGATGGTCTCATGAGGGCAGAGTAGAGGGAGACGATCACCTCCCTCTCCCTGCTGGCCACCACTCCTTTGATGCAGCCCAAGATACTGTTGGCCTTCTGGGCTGCAAGAGCACACTGCTGGCTTGTGTCCAGCTTTTTGTCTGGCATAAACCTGAAGTCCTTCTTGGCAGGGCTGCTCTCAATGAGTTCATCTCCCAGTTTGTACTCATATCTGGGATTGTCTTGACCCAGCTGGAACACTTTGCACATGGTCTTCTTGAACTTCATTGGATTCTCATGTGCCCATTTTTTGTGTGTCAAGGTCCCTCTGGATGGTGTCCCTCCCTTCAGTTGTGTGAACCACACCCCTCAGCTTAGTGTCATCAGCAAAGCCGCTGATAGTACACTAAATCCTCCTGTCTGCATCAATGGTAAAGGTGCTGAAGATCACTAGTTCCATGAGGGATCCCTGTAGGATGTGGCTCATGATCAGCCTCCACCTGGACACCATTGACAACAACCTTCTGGCAATGACCATCCAAACAATTCTTTATCTGATGAAATCCATCTCTCTCCAATTTAGAGATAAGGATGTGGTATGGGACCATGTCAAAGGTCTTGCACAAGTCCAAGTAGACAACATCAGTTGCCATTCTGTTGTCCACTGATGCCACCACTCCATCATAGAAAGACACCATATTGATCAGACACAACCTGTTCTTGTTTTGCATATGCCTTATCATAGCTTCCAAGAGAGACTGTTTCATGATCCTCCCATGCAAAGATTTGAAGGTTACCAGCCAGATGTTCCCTAGGTATTCCTTTCTCTCTTTCATGAATATGGTAGTAATGCTTCCCTTTTTCCATTTGTCAATGGCTCTGGGCCATTTTGTCCTGGTATGGCCTGGTGCTGTAGCTGAAGAGGCAGGGGGTCCACCCACCCACACCCCAGGAGAGGGAGAAAAAGGGGGTAGGGCTTACAAATGAAACAGTGGCAATGAGCTAAGGGAGAAAGCTTAATTTACTAAATACTATAACAGAATGTGAGATAACAATACAATAATAATACAATATAATTGGAATTGAATAAATCAAATAAAATTGAGAGAGAGTATCCAAAACCAAAGGAAGGTGAGACAGCTGGGGAGCACACACTGCAGGGATGAACAGTAAAAGAAGGGCAGTCTTGTGACTTGTGAGCAGTTTTATTTCTCCAATTGAATGGAAAATGGAAACAGAACAGGGAAGTCTTCTGGGATTTGTAGTTCTTCTTTTCTGAGAACCAGGTATCCAGAAAAATCAACAATACAAGGAATTGGAGCATTAATCTTAAACTCCCAGTGCACCACTATAATATGGAATACTGATAACAAAAATCATAGAATCTTGACACCAGTCACCAGACTTCACCTGACAACTATGATTTTTCAAATATAAAGGAGAGCAGCTTGACAATTACATCAGCCAATTCCTTCAGTATCCTGGAATGACTGTCTACTGGCCTCATAGACTTGTACACATTCAGTCCCCTGAGGTGTTCTCAGACTTGCTCTGCTCTCAAACTGGAAGGGATTTTGTTGTCCTGACACCTCTTAGAAGTTCAAGGACTTGAGAGACATGAGAAGTCTGACTGAGTGTGAAGATCAAGGCTTTTTTATCTAGTGAATTTAATAAAGTTATCTGAACATATTTACTATAGCATATATGGTCTTTTCTATCTCCAACATTTTATTTTAGAGCAAAGATGCACTTCTTTTTGCTCTTGTATTCTTTCACTTTAAATATTTTTTGTGATTATTGAAAATATTTCTTGCTGTGAATATGACCTATCATTTCACAAATGGATTAACTGAATCTGTAAGATCAGTGACATTTACAGTAAGTTCACTGTAATACAAGTGAAAGCATGAGAAATTTCATTTTATCAATTATTGCTTTATTTATCAAATATTGCTTTGCATAGAAGTATGAAAGGAGAAAGTTCATTTGCAGTCATCCTGTGTCACAGAGCATGTTTAAGTTAGCATCAATCCATTTTTAAGTATCCAGATGAGAATAAAATAATTTCAGTCAATATTGAAACAGCTGACTTTTAAAAAATGTTTGGTTCTAAACCAATGGTCATTGTGTATGGCAATTTCTTAATAATAAAGGTTTTACTGTAAGAATTTCAAAATGAGTGCTCAATAATAATTTAAAAAACCCAAACTCATTTCTTTCAAAAATAGGACACTGAGTGTTTTATCAAAGAGAAACAAGAGTACCTGTTGCAAAAAATGAAACATAATGGTGTGTTTGGCAAATGTTTATTGATTTGTCAAATTCAACATGTAAGAACTATAATGGTCCTTTTTTGATCACTGTCTTATTCAAACTATGCTGACCACATATATTTTACAATAATATCGTGTCAAAGATAATTTTTTTTCAGAGCTGTGTTACAGTGAATGACTGTTGCACGAGTATGGAGGTTTCTTTCTTCTATATAATGAATTTTACTGTACTTTGTAGCTTGTCAGTGTTGGACTGAGGACATTTTCCTTATGAAGGCAAATATGTTTCACTGCCTATTTTGCTTTGTTAAATCTAATAGTTAACTTTGTTATTATGCCTATATGAATATTAACACTGTAATAAAAATCATTTTAATGGTCCTGTGATGCAGACCACATAAACCAAGAGCATCTATTTTCATTGAAGGCACGTGCTAATTTTTTATTAAGAAATACATTAAACATTGATACATCCAACCTCTGAATGAATGTTCAGAGTTGTCACGTATAAGGGTAGCTGAAGATTTATTAAGCAATATAAAATTAGGCATATACAGTAAGCTTCATAATAAATGACATTTTCAGACAGGAGATAGCCACATAGAATAGTTTCTTCCTTTGCACAGTAGAAAATGATTTGATACACAAATATATAGAAGTTGGAAATCCTAAAAGGAAAATATTCTCAGAGAAAATCCTAAATTGTTTCATGTTAAAAAAATACGTACTGTAAAGACCATCCTTCAGTGACAGAAAATCTAAATATGGTAGTTAGACAAACATCTCTTGGCAACACTTTTTTCATATGCTATCAGTAGGAATATTGCTAAGGGATGAGATAATAAATCTGACTGGCTGAGATTTTGTTATATATCAGGAAATACTTATTAAAGATTTATTAAGAAGCTCAGTATAAAAAGATTTCTGTGGTGCGTGTAAAATGTAAGTTAATGCAACAACGAAGTACCTTGGTAGAAGTAAATATGTATTAAACAGTAAGGAACAGTCTCAAGTGGCAGAAAGGTTAACTTTGTAGCATATTTAGTTCATTACTTATTCTTATCTCCGTCTTTTCTGTTGTTTTAAATACACAGCTGGAAGACTGAAAGACGATTGTTCAAGAGCACAAGCAGCCTTCAGTGGACAATCAGAGTGTGCCTACAGCTGGAGAAGCTCACTGGCGTGATGTCTTTGTTGCTCATAAATCTGATTTCACAGTACTTGAAAAGAAGGTAAGTCAAAGATTTAATACAGCTCAGCCACAAAACAGGAGTGACAAAACGATCTCATAACAAAACTATCAAAAGCAACATGCAAAGTATTTTGAAAATGATACTGTATATTGAAATCTAAATAATTTCTGGTTTTATTTTTGACTGTAGAAAACACAGTAATCAAACAAAAGTAGATTTATAAATGATGAGGAGAAAGCTTTAAGTAAAAATACCACTTTTCACCTGATTAGTTCACTGTAAAAATATCATAAATTATTATGATGTATATATATTAATATACGAGTATATTAATAATACATCTATTATGTTATTATATATATATGAGTTAATGCCTATTATTATTATAAAGAAAGATATTCCATTTTGTGGCTCATGTTTATATTGAGTCAAATTAGTAGAGTTAGGTATAGACTTCGTTAACCTTTGAAGCATGGAAAGTATGGCTGCACTGACAGAATTAAGCATTTCTATTTAAATTCAAATATTTTTTTTAAAGTAGGTGAGCAGATTTACTGCTCACAGACCAGGTTTTTATAATAGAGTATGTATGTGAGTGGCTAGAACTTTAAGTATGCAAGATAAGAAAAAGAAAAATATAATTAAAAATATTAAGATGTGACTACTTTATAAACTGAGCTGTTAGAGATAGCTTCACCATGACATTAGTATGTGTGATATCAGATTTTGTCTGTCTGCTTTGCAGAGGAAATAGAGAAAAGGTTTACTCTAATGCACATGCATCTCCATGGCCCCAGTTTTTTCTACATACAACATGCATGTAGTATAACCTAGATCATACTGTCTTTCAATTTCCAATTTCTGTAAAGAACATCAGTTGTGAAAATGATAAATTCATTAATATTTGTTTTCAGCTTGTATAAGTGTGACTTCAAAAGCTAAACTTTATTTTATAGGTGGTGAAAAACTTAATCTAATTAAACAAACAAACAAACAAACAAACAAAAAACTATACTTGGAACATTTCTACCACATTGCAAATACATGACCCACAGCTACTCACAGGTTGCACCCGGGAAAACCTCCTCTAGATGGGTTCTTGGTACACATTTGCTGAAATTGAATGTCATGACTGAACCATGGTGTAAACTAGCACTGTGCCTGTCAACAGTTTCTGCAGTATAAATAACTTTTGTTTTTGTTTGGAACTGATAGCAGTCGTTTATTTAAAATTTCTGCTATGTGCTGTTGTACTAAGAGGAAGTGATATCAGTTCTTTTTAGGGCGATGCAGGGAACACACATTGTTTTGCTTTTGTCATGCAAAACATTTTTATGTAATGTTTTTATAACTGTTTTATATAATGGTCACACAGTATATATGTATATATTTCAGTAGCCTCAAAAACTTTGTTGTCCATTTTCATGCATAAGGTAGATTAGGATAAAAGAAAAAATAATAAAGTTGATATACCGGGTGAATTAGGTGGCTATTTTGTAATTGCAAGTTTACTGTCATGCCCTGTGCTTTGTTTTCAATATCCTGTTGCTTTGCTAAACATACTCTTTTTCTCTGATCATCTTTTGGTAAGAGTCATGGCAACTGTGGAGAGAACTAGTAAATAATCCTTTAAACTGTGATGAAAGAACTCTCAAATAGAAGGTACAAAAGTACCTTCAATTCTGCTATAAATTTATATGTAATACCTCATACATACCATAATTCAAGATATATTATTATGTGTGAGAATACAGGACTCTGAATGGTAAATAATGTGACGGTTATTATTATCTCAGTTTTAAAGACTGATTCACGATTTTCCTCTAGTATGTAAGAGCTTTGTCAGACGGCAATGAAATATGGATTTATTGGCAAAGGAATTAATATCTGTTGATATAGCCAGTCAAATGAGTCTTGTCTTGTCTTTAAGCAGGAAACTTGCACTTTCTATTGATTAATTCCTTTTACATGTTTTTGATTAAAAATGAGGAAGCCGGGCCTCTATGTTTATACTCAACAAATGTGGGAGAAAATGTTTGCAAATCCAAAATAGAGCTGAGATGATATTGCCAAGCTGTGGGTCACAGTATTAATAGAGGTATGCTGACAGTTCTGTCTTGCATTTCTCAGGAGGGTCTCATCTCACTGTAAGGACAAAATTATAGATCCTTATCCTTCCATAAGTAGAAAACAAAGGAGATAATATGAATTGCTGAAGGAATCCAAATGCAAATCATGATACTAACTGCACTTGCTCCACAATAGACCTGACAAATATCAGTCAAGGTCAAGATATGAATATAAACATTTTTGCTTTTCTGTCTCCTCATCAAAAGGCAGATTGAAGCCATAATTCCTAGCTTTAATGTAGTCTTCTCCTCCCTTTTTTTCATTGTTACGCTTCTACCCATTTAAAACCTTTCATCATAAATGTCATAGCTATTATGTATTGCAGACCAAATGAATGAATGTGAAGAGTAATATCAGAAATACCTATACCTCTGTAATACTATGCCTGCTGATGAACTTTTCAGTGTACACTTTTGAGGCAGTTTGCTTTAAAAGAAAGGTCAGAATTATGGACCTTTGGCTCAGCTTCAGCTAAATTAGTAACTGGGACAAAAAAAGAAGCCTATATTTCTAAAGTTTTCATTTTTCTTTAACTGTTCTTTTACCTGTGGACAGAACAGCTACAAAATTGTGCCACTGGCAGATGTAAGCTCTTGATATTGTGATTTTGGAAATGGACACTTCTTGTGGAGATATGGAAATTATGTCTTTCAATTTTTGTAACTAATTGCAGAGTTCTCGATAAAGGTGAAGCAGAGCAGGATAGAAACTGTTTTCCTCTGGCATCTCAAAATCTTTAAAGGCATACAACAGAATGTAGACAGAGATTTGAATTACTTCTTCACAGATCAATTTAAACATTTAATAGTCCTTTGAAGCATAAAGATATTTGTTCTGTTTGATGAATTCAAGTATTTTTCCAGCTCCTTTGGTGTGTTTGTCAAGCCAGTGTTTCCAGACTGAGCCAGGAGCAAGGATGAACACAAATTCACAACAGGCACACAGTCCCACATGCATACAATGCATACAGGTACATGTTCAGCTAGTCTCATAGATCAATGCACACAGGAAACAACACTCAAACACAACACTGAAGGTTTTATCCTGTTTTCTTCACTAGCTGATCAGAATGAAAGCTAATGATTGGAAAATATGTACATATATATGTACATCTATACAGAGTGAATTCTTTCAGTAACTCCTTGAACACTCAGCCTATTCAGTACCTCTTCCCTGAATCTCCTGGACTCCTGGTTGCCTCACACAAGGACACCCACATGCAAAAAAGGTTTCTTTGGTAGCTAGTGACCTTGCCATTTTCCAAATGCCTCATTGGCCTCCACAGCTGGTTTGACCCTCCTTCTCCCTTTCACTAACCACTTTAATGACCTTTGATCTCTCCTATATCAAGGCCCAGATTTACAGCTGTTTTGATAGCTAGTTCCCAACCTCTTATCCAGCATGCTGACCCACCTAGCTTGGTACTCACTAGTTATTGTACACTAACATGTGCCCACACAGCATGCATGTATACCACTCATTTTAGTTTCTGGAACCCCAGGCAAATGGATCACTATGACTCACAATCTAATTGCAGTTGCTGGTACTCAGACCTCACTCACACACACAAACATAAATAGACAACCTCTTGCCCTGGAAAATAGTATTAAATGAAGGTTAATGAGAAGACAGAAAAGGCTGCAGTGATGGGTTGCAGGGCATGGCCATGTGAAAATACTGGTTAGAAGTTTGTTTACATGGGATGGGCCCTGATTTTTCTCTTATCTTCCTGTTTTCCCACACTTGTTCCTTCACAGTCCAACTTAGTCCCTCCCCTTTCCCACCTTTGGTCTTTCATCCAACCACTCCCTTGTGCAGTCTACAAACATTCTTCCCGGATTCCCATAATCAGGCTTGTGCTCTCCAACAATCTTAGAATGCGTCACAGAAAGGTCTATATGATCTCCAAATTCCTGTGCCTTGTATTCCAAAATAAGTACTTGAAGTCTTTAAGCAATTATCCCCTTATTTGCAAGGCATCCTGCTGAGAGTTTTCATATTTCTTGAGGAGGATGATACAAGAATTGTTGTCATTGCCTAGGCTTAGGCAGTAGATAATTCCATGTACTCTGCTTATTCTGGTGAACATACTGGGTTCTGAACATTGTACTTCTGACCTTCTCTGGGATTTTGTTTTTGTGATTTTTAGATTTTAGTTATATGACGTAATGCACTGTTTTTAAATGAAGTTAGGAAGACTTTGTGCATAAAAGTAATTCTGATCATTCTTAATACATATATTTTATTCGATGCAGTATAGCGCTTCCACATAAAAAATAATCCAAGAAGACTGGAATGGCTTTTATAATTTTGTTGTTTTTTTTTGTTGTTGTTTTATCACACCTACTTTTATCAAGTAAAAGACTTCTCATTCAGTATCAGAGCAGTGTTAACAGTCTTGTATGTGCATATAAGGTATAGGCAATTTTATTAGAAGTCTCATATTGAAAAAGGAAGAAATTACAGAATTCTTTCAGAGATTTTACTAACAAATTGTTTATTAAACATGTCCAAAATTTACTCCTAGCTTTCTTATTGAGTAAAATTGAATATTCACAATTTGTAAAGCTGCAGCATGGTCTTCAAGGAAGAGTCCACATTTCTACATAATTACAATAAATACAGTGTGTTTGTCTGGCTCCTTGGTATTTTTCAAGAATCCTCTTTTGCCTTTCTATCACTTGTGAGTGCTGTTTTCAAGACCAGTGATAGGGTCAGTAAGTTCTTCAGAAAAGCTTTAGCATTCATTCTTTTAAACTTTGGATGTGCAAAATTAAAAGCCTGAACTATCTGCCTGAACATCCAGAGTGTGGGAGGAAATGTAGCTACAAATCACATCACGTAAGCTACAATTATAAAAAAATTATTGGATAAGTAATCTTTGTCCTTGTTTACTAGTATTAATACACTGGAGCTTGTGAAATTATTTAATTTCAGTAAGGTGACTCTAGCACCATTTTTTTTGTTTGAGTTGGGTATTTATATAAACAAATATGTAATGGAAATCCTTTTCATCTAAGATAAGGTTTTGACCACTGTACTTCACAATAAGTTATATGTGTGTGTATGTAAAGGATGTTGATATGAAGTGTCATCCCAAAGAATCTTCTCCAACACAGTTCTGAAGTGTGAAGACTTAAGATCATTATTAGCAATATTAAATGCATATTTAGTTTTGAAACTCAGTCCTGTGCAGAATGAAAAATCTCTACAAATTGCACAGAATAATGCAAAATGACCACTACATTCTCCAAGTTATTGTTGTGTAGTTTCATCATATTTCTAAAGTGACGACAACATAAATGTCAAATATTTCCAGAGTGGTGTAAGCCACTTTCCCTTTACCCAATGCATTCAAAAAGGACATACATGCAAAGAGAGTGAGTTAATTTCATAAGTCATTGATGACAGCGTAACCACTGAGTAGCATAACAAAACAGAGCAACAGGTCAATTATATGTTGTCATCACTAACGTGTGAAAATACCTTCTTAATTCTCCCTCCTCCAGTCAGGACCATGTTCTTATTTACATCACAAGATTTACTCTATAATTTAATGTGTCATTTCAGGGAATTTGTAGGAAGAAAGTAAACAGACAGACATTTGATGTTGTCCAGAATGTGAAACAGACCTTTTTCCATTTTACTGGAGCAACACTTCTGTATATGCATTTTCAAATTAGAGGGAATTACAATATGAATTAATCTAAAGACAAGGAAAGCAAGACTTCCAGGTTCAGTTTCAGCTGAGTTTCATTTTCTGTCACCAAGAAATTGGAAACAAGTGGCATCCACAAGTGAATGAAGTTTATGAGGAGCAAACTGTAATTATATTAAATATTTATAGTGTGGTGACTGGATGGCTACAACTGATAATAGAATACAGAACCTTTAACCTCTAAGTGACCAATTTCATTCTGACCTCGGTCAGTTGTGACTGAAGGTTGCTACCATGTGACAGTTATCGGTGGCCTTTGTGAAATGTGTTGCTAGTCTTAGCCTAACTGCAGGTGAATAGGTGGTGATCCCTATGGACCAGGATTGAATCATGTCAGCAGGAGAATGCAGTGAACATTTATCTAAAACAGCAATGCTTTACTACCCTGAATCAGATAGCTGAGAATCCGCTTGCAATATTTTGCCTTCCTGTACATGTATGTGATGCATTGAATCTACATCTAAGTGTTTCCAATCTGAAATTTATTCACAACACACACACTCCTGCTATTTTTCTCTTCACCCATATGATTTTACATGGTTTAAAATACCATGAATTTATGTGCTAGATTAATTGTTTACAGCAATTGGTATATTTAGAGATGTTGTAGGGTGGATGAAACATGCAATAGTACAGATGCATTCAGATGTTTGGATAAACATACCTGTTTAGAGAAGTTCAAAATAAACAATTGCTTAAAACTTAACTTGTTCCTTTTAGTAATAAACTGCTCTTTAATACTGGAAAATAATTTATTTTTTTATTTGTTTTATTTGTTTTGTTATGTTTTCTTTGTGAAAATGCAAAGAGAATGTTTTTCATACAGTATTTCATTGCTGGTAAAGACACACTGCAAGAATGTTATGTTTTTAAGGTTTCCTTCCTACAGAAGTATGGAAGTACTTTGTGAGTTTTAACTATTTTATGTAAACCATTCCTTATCATCAAAGGGTTATCTTCTGACATTGCACAGGGATAGAACTGTACAGTAAATAATGAATTGTGGGATGCAGCCAGGCTTGCAGAAAATAACTATTTGAGGGATGGTGCATGAACAGAAAGCTGTAATTTTGACAGGTGGCAAGGTGTCGTGTCACCAAGCC
>NW_027072089.1:27675745-27848245 GCF_038088225.1 Cyrtonyx montezumae | reverse complement strand
CTGTAATAATATTCAGATATAACAGGTTCATGTCTCTGAGAGTATTTAGAAAATATATTATTTTAATTGTCCTGAAACAAATTGAAAGTGATATCAGAACAGTTTATTGCATATTGATTCAGTATTTGCTTATTTTACCATTTCAATTTTTTTTTCTAAGACAAAATAATGTATGCATTAAAATTAAATTAAACCATTCTGCAAAATGGATAAATACTAAAAAAACATAGGCTCTCATTTTCTTCAGGGACATTGAATAATGATACTTTCACTCTTCATATTTATGAATTACAGTATAGTATACGCAGTGGCAGCATATGGAGGTTGAATCATTTTCTGCACAGCTGTGCCCTGATATTGCTGTCGACAGATATGCATTGTAAAAAAAAAAAAAAATTAGTATTCCAGCTATTAAGGTTATACTGAATATCTTCTCAGTATGTTGTTATTGAAAAGGTGTATATGTCATGATTTTATTTTATTTTTTTTGCGTAGGTCATAGAATCTTATGGTGATTCAGTACCATTTATCTGAAATGTTGTTAGTATAGTTTTTAAGTAAATTTTTGATGGAAGAAGGAAATACTTCATTTGCAAAATCTAGCTAACACAGCACCCATGGTCCTAGCTTTATGCATATTACTAAAGAGCGAATGTATGAAAAATGGGCAAATATATATTTGTTGAATGTTCCAGCAACACAGGTTACTGAAAATTATAAACATAATGTATGCTCATTTCAGCAGCCTGATATTCTTCTGAGCTTTTGTGGAGATGATTGCTGTAAATTTTTCTGTCTCATGAGGCCATGAGCTGAATTCATTTTGTATTTGGTGCATTCTCACAAGTTACAAGTTGGCAGACACCAGATGGTGCTAGGGAGACTACTGTCAAAAATCTATACAAACTTAAGTCAAACTGAAGTTAATAGAATCTGAGGTTTTGCTGTTGAGTAGGTGTCTACTGCTGGGTAGGCAGCTCTTCCTTTTGTCATAACGATTAATATCCTTGCAAGTATATCTTCTCAGGCCATTTCTCTCTCTTTGATACAACTTTTTTTTTTTTTAATGGCTTCAGTGCTGCCTAACTAGAAGATACCTCCATATAAACAAAAATATTCCATATCATTTCTTTCAAGATCACAGTCCATCTGAAATTAATGTATTTTAAAAATTAAATGAAGCTTGCGGGACAAGTATTTGTTTTTCCCAATTTCTATACCTTGTTGGTCAGGTTGTCAGATTTACTTCATTCTCTTGAGATAGGAATCCTTTCACTCAATGTATACTGCAGTTATCTGTACCACAAGACTTTTGACCTGTACTATCTAATTACATTTGAGACTTGATTTTGTAGTTCCCCTATAGACTCATCATTACAATTTGGGTTTTGTGATACTAGAAACAACCCCAACATCATTTAGTTGTAAAGTAATACTTTCTGAATAAGGGACTCATGGAAAAACAAAATCAATTGGGTAGCGTTTTTTGTGTACCTTGTTTTTTTATTCTTATGTGGATCTTCTCTGGAAACCTGTGCATGCAGAGGAGAATATTTTAATGGAGACAGTGAGTAAAGCTCTCATAAAAGAAAATCATTATTCTTGTGGCTTTGTTAGTTCTCATTTGATGACTGGGATGTTAAATTCATGCTGTGGATGTTGATTCCAGTATCAACAAGATGTTATCTGGGGTATATATAATCTATTTTCAGAATGATAATTTCAGCATACCAGAAGAATTTGGTTAATGTAAGATATATTGGAGTTCTCATACCACAGAGAGTGGATGAAGTAGTACTGTAACTTTTGTGAGTTGTGGCAAGTCTGTGAACGGTCTTTTTAGGACTAGACATCTAAACTTAATCACATTACTTGCGAAATGTCTGAGAGTGCTTGGAATGACAGTAGTCATCCATACGTTCCAGACTCAGGGAACTGATATAACACCATGTGGACTTAATTTAAGCAGGACTTAATTACTTAAACTCAAGTAATTGTGTTTTATACTAATTAACAAACCCTCAAAGACCATCTAGGTTCAACCCCTCTGCCATGGGCAGGGTATAAATAAATATATAAATAAAACTGCAAGAACAGAAGATTTATACAAAGATGTAGACTTTAACAGTTCAGACTTCATTATTAAAGATGGACACTAATGAATAAAGATTACCATGGAAGAGTTCCAAAGGAGGCAATCATGAAGGACAAATAACTAAAGGAAAATGTCCCTAGTACCTGGAAGATGTAAATGATTTAAATAACTTTAGAATCTTCTGAATTTATGCTAGTGAGATTCATTTCTAAATTCACTTTTGAATTTGGGAGTCTGCCTGTACTCATCAGCATAAGGGAAATGTATGTACAAAGACACAACACAATTAATGGAAGCTAGAGTGATTTTGTTCATTATTAAGTAGCTATTTTTGTCAGCTTACTAACTGTCCAGATCATTTAAGATCAGTTTACTGGCTTGGTCTCCAATGGCTATGAAACTTTAATATCTAATTCACATGTTGACACTTATGTAAGAAGTATAAAATAAGGAACATGTAAAATAAAGTAACAAAATATTTCTCACTATGCTTAAGATACATACATTAAAAATAAGATCTTTCCAAACTTATCCAGGCCTTGAATTAGTTTGCTATTGACTCACTTTTCAGTGTGCTGAAAACAGTGATGTGTGTACTACTGATCAAATAATGACTACCATCTCTTCCTATTTTTCTTTTCCCCCGGGTATTTGCTTCCTCAGTTTAACAACAACTTTTGGGTTTTCCATTCAATTAAAGAGTGGAGTATACAATACACTAGTATCAAGGTGGATAACACTTGCCCAGATATTTGAACATTAATGAAATGATGAATAGTATTGATTTATTGTACTTATAAAGGATTTAGGAATAATATTTGCTCAAGAGATTTTATTAGAGCCAACTAATTTTCAGTGTTAATCAGACAATAATTAAAGATATATATGACTTGCAGGCATGATCTGTTAACTTACAGTTCTTTTAAAAAATGTGGTTCCCCCAGCCACGTTAGAAAGATGAAGGACTGCATGAATCAAAGATTCATAAGTCTAGTTATAGAGTGTCATCAGAAAATTAAAGACAGAATAAAAGATTATCTGTGATGGTTCAGAAGGAAAAGCAATGAAAGGAAGGGCAAACAGGACTATATCAAATTCATCACTTCTAGTTATGTGATGGGGCAGATATTTTGCATCAACTCCACCACAGTATATGCTGTAGACTTAGCAGTACACTTCTTCATACTAGAAGTAAATAAACAAAACCTCTTTATGTTGGTATAAAGAGAACTTTATTTTGGGCTTGTGCACATCAAAGTGTTCTTCAGAGTTGTGATTTTTTTTAATATTATTATATTATATTTATTATTTAAATACAGTAATGCCTTTGATGTTGTCAGAATCCTAATGATAACTGTTGTGGTAAACTAAATAATAAACCATTACACCAAACACAAAATACAAAATATATAAAGTAAATATATTTTCTCAGTATTTTTATTGCACCGTGTCACATAACTATAAGCAAAAAAAAAAAAAAAGTGGTTCTATTGTCCACAATTTGGGTCCAGTTTATGAGATTGTTTCTATGCATGTTGATAAAATATGCATATATTTATAAAGCTTTAATTTCATGAATATCTCCTCCTTTATGTAGACTCATTTATTTTCATAATGACAATTGTACCAGAAAAAAATACAAATGCACTAAAATATTTTAATATCTTTTCAAAATTGCTTGTCGTGTCATGATATCAGACACCCATAAAAACACATTGTTTCATTTCATAGTATACATATGAAAGGTTAAAACAATTTGACTTGGCTATTTCTCATTGCTTACAGTGAAAAGAAACTGAAATGTACAAAACTCCTATACTTGGGCAAAAAAATGAATCATCATATTAACATTTATTATTATTATTTAATTTTGCTGCTTATGTTATTTTCATTGTAACTTGGTCTGTAATCTAACGTATTTTTGTACAGTGGTTAATATTTTATTTACTGAGCCTTACTGTCTGTGTAAAATAAAAATTCAAAGTTACATATCTAGGGTAAATGATTAAACATTCTTTTTGAGAAAAATGATGGTATATTTATATTTATTATTTAAAACATTTTATATTTATTAATCTTTTTTTTTCTTATTTCTAGACAACAGATGTATACAAAGATAATATGATTTGCCTTGCAAAAGTAGATTATTATCAAAACATTATGATCATAAATTAGGAGTTGAACTAAGAAAAGCTAGAAAACAAAGTACAAATTGGACAGAGCAGAACTGAAAAATTTTTTCTCTGAAAGAGTGGTCAGGCACTGGAATGGCCTGCCTAGGGAGGTGGTTGAGGCACCATCCCTAGCGCTGTTCAAGAAGCGTTTAGATGAGGTGCTAAGGGATTTGATTTAGTAGTTCAGTGTGTAGGGATGGTGATAGGAGGATGGTTGGACTAGATGATCTTGTAGGTCCTTTCCAACCTAATATACCTATGAACCTATGAAGTTATGAAAAATATGTAATGCTATGAAGAAGAAAAAGTGAGGAAAATATATTTTGCTTAAAAAATATTCTGTAACTATGGTTAATTGATAATGCACATCCAGAGCAGATGAGGCTTTAAACAGCCTGGTCTAGTGGGAGGTGTCCCTGCCTATAGTATGGGGCTTGGAACTAGATGATCTTAAATGTCCCTTCCAACCCAAACCATTCTATGACTCTATGACATGCATTTATCCAAACTTCATTCTTGTCTTAAGATAGTCAATCTTTCAGGAAAAAACTTTGTATCTAAACTTTATTGACATTTCTTTATCTGTTAACTCCATACAGGACTACCTCTGGAGTGTATGATGATTGTTAATCATACCAAATGGTTAATATTATGTAAGCAGAAACACATCTTTCTATTTCTTTGACATTTTGCAATTCTATTTTGTCTCATTGGAAAATCCTTACTGGTAACTTACTCTTCCTCTTGAAATTCCTAAGAGATGTTTCTCCTATTCATTTGTCCCAGGCTGTGCCTCAAGTGCAGGTGCATGCTGTGACGGATGAAGCCTGCCATAATGGTGATCTTGGCAATCTTTGAGGCATTCTGTGACACCCAAGGAGATGGCAGGCAACAACAACACATTTTCAACATGTCAAAAACCAACTTTATTACAAGGTCAATCTAGCAGTGAGTACAACTGTAAGACTGCTGTAGCAGCTATAGGATGTCAAAAGCCAGATTTGGAAGGGGTAAAAAGTGTCTTCTATAAAGAGAAAGGGAAGAGATAATTGGGATAACAGTCATAGCCTTTGGTGTCTAGAGACATTTGGAATTATTCGGGATGTGGTGTTGTAAGAGACTAATATTTTATACCTTTGCCTCAAAGTTTGCTGATGAACATGTCCAAACATGGCCAAGCTAGACCTGGGCAAGGGTTGTGAAATCCTTTGTCTAAGGAACAAGCAGATAGGCATGTCCTGGGGCAACGGAAGGGAGATAAGCTGCAGCTCAGTGGCCGCTTAACACTCTTTTGTGTAGTACTCATCTCCGTGGGGAGATAGCCATCACAGGAGATGCTTGCCTGGCACTCTAGCATGGGATTTGCCACATAGGCAAGAGAAATGGAGGATAAAAGAGGGATTGACCACCATGAGATTGTTGGTGTGGTTGTTGGTTGGTGTTCTTCCGCCAGAAACCTCCTGAGCTGATCCCTGCTGCTTTTCCTGTGCTGACCCCTTGCCGCTTCTCCAGGACAGCTGCTTGCTGCTCAGGGCTGCCCGTCGCTGCTGCTGTTCTCCCCCCTTCTGCCACCCCTGCTCTTCTGCCTCGGACCGTCAGAGCCGCTTGCAACCGGACCTCCCCTAGGATCCTGGCTGGTGACTTTCCCTGCGTTGTACAAACCCTTGCTTCTTTCCTATCCTTCCTATCGCTCGCCTTCCTCACCCCACCACCCTTATTGGTAACAGTGTCCACCTTCCCCTTCCCCATCTCCCTGTTCAGTATTTGTAATAAACTGCTCAGACCAACATTTGAACCACTGCTTCTTAATCTCATGCCGGGTATACACATAATCTAAGAACCTCGTCTCCCTCCTTTATATTGGAGCGTGACAGATGGGAGCGTAGACTATTTGAGTTTGCATAACTTTCCCCTCCAACACTGCTCTTGTTGATGAGATAGCTCAGTCCAGTCTGAGACCACGTGGCATTATGGACTTTGAAATGGAGCTCATGTCTAAAATAGATTAGGTTACTGCAGAGACTGTCTGAACTTCGAAGACAACACAAGTACTTTCCTTTGTCACTGCCACACTATATTACCTTACACCAATATGTCTATTTCTTACTGAGCAAATGGGCAATAAGAGAAGCAGTTTACCTTACATGGCACCTGTTAAGATTAATTAGTTGATGCTGTGGACCTCATTCCTTCAGAGGGCCACCATAACATAGACCAACAAGAGAGGCGTGCAGAAATTAGAGAAAGGAACTGCATATGTAAACTAGACAGTTTTCTTATTCAGAGAAAGAAAGAACTGACTTAAATAGTCTGAGATTTCAGTTTCTTTTTTCGCAGTTAGATCTCTATTTGGAAGACTAATGCTCTAATAATACTTCGTACTCATTTGGAAATTTAGATGAGACATTTGGGTTTCTTAAGTAGTTTTGCATTAGACTTAAGATATTTCATAAATAAATGATGACTTAAAAAATCCGACTGCATTTCATCTTATTATAAAAAGAATGGCTATTATAGAAAGAAAAACCCCAGTGAGTTCCTGCATCAGTCCTTCAATATGTATATGATATTATTACATGATTTAACTCTAGCCTTTAATAAATCGATTGGGCTGATCCTTGGCCTCAGAAATAATACATTATATTTTTTTAATTAATTTTGAGTTTTGCATGTGTATGCGTATATATGACTGTATGCATATAAATATTTAAATATTTATACATCTGTAATTATATATGTTGTCTGTATGTAAATACTTATGTGTGTACAGCTATGAACATCTATGTATGTACATTTTATCTTCTGGATTTATTACATCTCTGTAGTGAAATGTGTTTTCCTGGAAAGCCTACAGCAGCCTCTCTGGGAACCTGTATTCTTCACAGCAATACACTATGCTGCACTGACTTTTGAACTACCAATATCAACGAGACTGCATCTAGCTCAAGTCTGACTGAGCTATCAGCGTAGGCATATTGATAGCTTCTCTGTACTTCATTTCCTGCCTGTAAAGTGAAAAGATAGCTGAGTAGATAAACATGTCAAAGACCATAAGACAAATACTGAAATACATACTAACATAATGAGACCAGGTATACATGCAACTAAGCACAAGAGAATTACTAAGCTGCGATGCATCCTGTTTTCTTTGAAATAAATAATACAAGACTAAATCTAAATCCCAAGCAAACAAAAAAGAAACAAACAAATCACTTATTAAGCATCTTCTGAGAGTCTGATTCAGCAAAGCAATTAAGCATGAGCTTAACTTGAAGTCAATAGTATTTAACCACTTCCCTATAACTAATTGTGGTCTTAAATGGTTTGGTGAATTGGTAATTTACTATAAATGCATATAAGTGAGGCATTTTACCTTTTTTTCCCCCAAAAATGGAACTTGAAGAAGAGATTTTTTGTCCTCTTGGTTTCTAATTGCTTTCTTCACATTCCGATTTTGCAACTGAGAACTGAGAACCAAAAGCCTGATGAAAAATAGTAAGTTATTTAAAAAATCAGATAGATATAAAGTGTTTTCCAGATCCCTTCCTGAAACACTGACTTACACCTTACATGTAAAGATTGCTTCTATTTGGATTTTGCTGAAGAGTAAATATTTCTCATTGTAAATATAATATATGCTAAATAACTTTTCCCCTTTTATTCACTTGTAAACTCATTGCTCTGAAAATAGTAGATGCAGAATTCCTATATAGATTTAGGCTTTCCTATATTGTTCAACTAAAAGTCACTTTTTATTCAGAAGTAAAACCCCAGTAAGATTCCTTAAAAAAGATCTTGCAGTGAGACTACACGCAGTGTAAATTTACAAAAATAGAGAAGTTTGCGTTTTTTCAACTGTACAAAAGTAAATATACTGAGATAAATACAAATGGAATAGAATACTTTTCCAGATCTTCTTGCTACCAGTAATACAAGTAGTCCATGAATGTTACATTACTAAGATCTACCATTTAGTTTCCAAGACACTGTCTATCATATCTGAAAAGTTGAGGTTGTCAGGTAAAGTCAGTTACTTCCTTACAAATATGTTTTTTTCTCACACTGAAATCTTCTTAGAATATTGAAAAATTGTCTCTAGATTGCTTTACAACTTTTGCTGGCTCCTGTCTTACGATTTTTCTTCCCCCCCCATTTAGTATTGAAAAGCTTTTCCTGTAATTGCTCACATAATTTTTTGTGATGCTGTCTTTGGGAAGTTGCACTAATCATTTAATCAGTATCAACACGTTATATTCCTCTTGCATGATTAAATTAATATAGTTGACACGTTACTTTTACATAAATCACTGACTCTTAAAAGAAAAATAAATACAGTAGTCTCATTAAATCTCTTCTGATTTCATATTATATAAAAATATCATTTTCAAAATAAGGTCAGGATTTCTCAGTGTTAATTTTAAGTAGCAGTTTCTAAGTATTACATTATAGCTAATCTTAACCAACAGGAAAAACAACAATGCAAGAGAAATGCCTCTTACACTATTCACAAAGGTAACTCGATTACACTGGTTCTGAGTAAATTTAGTTGTCACTGTCATTGTGATATGGCTCTGATCTCTTAGCAAGAGATTTGCTAAAACCTAAAAAATATCTCAAGACCGTTTTTGATTGCAAAAGAAGTGTTGCTTGACATGGTACTCAGCAATGCATGTGAGCTCATTAAGATTGGAGGCAGACTAGGCTGTACTGAAAATGCTCTGATTGAGTTTGTGTTCTCAAGAAATACAAGACTGGCAAAGAGGAAAGTCAGAATTATGAAATTCATAAGAGTAAACCTCTTTCTGTTAAAGGAATTATTGGATAAATTCTCCTGGGAAGCCATCATTAGGAATGGTGCAAAGCTGGCATCTCTTTGACAATGCCTCTCTGAGAGCATGAGAGATCTCCATCTCCCATGGCATGAGATCAAGCAAGGGAGGCAGAACAGACTGGATGAATGGGGACCCATTGATGAAGCAGAGGGATAAAAAGGCACAGGCAGTGAAAGAAGAGATATGTGGCCTGGGAAGAGTACAGGGATGCTGTTCAGATGTGTACAGGGGAGATCACGAAAGCCAAGGCATAAATGAAATTGAGCCTAGCAAGGAATGTGAATAATAAGAAGGGTTTTCTACAGCTACACTGGACAGAAGAGACATGCAAAGGAGATGGTACCCACTCTAGTAACTGAGAAGAGAGAACTGGCTTCAACAAATATGAAGGGAGTAAAGTATTCAACCTCAGTCATCACTGGCAGACAGGCTCCCAATGTCTGTCATGTTCCTGAATCTCCATACAGGGAATAGGGAAGTACAATCCTTCTCCCTGTAAACAAAGAACAAATTTGAGACCACCAGATGAGAATGAAACCTGTAAAAGGCTATGGGGCCCAGTGACTTGTACCTATGTCATCCTGTAGGAACTGCCTGATGTAATTGCCAAGTGACTCTCCATAACATTCAAAACGTTGTGGCTCAGGTAATGTCCCCTGTGACTGGAAAAAGGGAAACACTGCTCCCATTTTTAAGGGTAGAATGGCAGACTCAGGGAAGTATGGGAGATATAGACTGGTGAGCCTCACCTCTGTATTTGGGAAGATCATGGAACAGATAATCCTGGAAGCTATTTTAAAGCACATGCAAAACAAGGAGCTGATCTAAGATGGCCAGCATGGCTTCACCAAGGGCAGGTTGTGCCTAACCAATCTGGTGGCTTTCTATGATGGGGTGACATTATCACTGGACAAAGGAAAAACAATTGATATTGTCTACCCAGAATCCTGCAAAGCATTTTGTATGATCCCTGGCAACTTCCTTATCTCTAAGTTGAAGAGGTATAAGTTTGTAGGTGGTCACTATTCAGAGGATATTAAATTAATTGGATGGTTGCAGACAGAGGGCTGTGGAGGGCTATTCTTGGTTGAGGCTGGTCACAAATAGTGTCCCCCAGGGGTCCATCTTGGGACCAGTGCTCTTTAACTCTGTTGCACTATTTAGTAGCCCAAAATTTTACAAAATCTGATAGAAATATCAAAAGGGAATGGTTTTAAACTAAAAGAGAGGAGATTTAGATTGGGTGCAAGGTTAATTTTTTTACTCAGAGGGTGGTGATGTGCTGGAGCATGTTGCCCAGAGATGCTGTGGATGCCTCATCCCTGCTGGTATTCAAGGGCAGATTGGATGGGGCCCTGCACAGTCTGATCTGATGGGTGGAATGGGTCCATGGCAGAAAGTTGGATCTAACTGAATCAACATCCCTTCCAATTGGACCCATTTTATAATTCTATGATTCTGTGATTTTATGTTTAAATTTTTTGTCAGTTATGAATCCAAGCACTTTTGAAATATGAAAATCTGTTTACCTCTTTTTCAAATACATTTTGTTCTTTATCACCTTTTTTTATATATATTTACTTTACTCTTGAAGATTTTTTGCCTCTTATCATCTCTTCAGTTTCTTTTAGCTTTGTTATCTATCAGTAGTATTTAATAATTAAATAAATTTCAGAGACTGTTGGAAAGTTCAATATAGTTTTTAGTTGTGGTAAAGATTTTAAATTAGGATGTTACCAGTTGTGGATTACTTAAATTTTAACTTTAATAAAAGAAGTCTCTGACAGCTTTCTCTCTAACTGAAAATCCATTGAATTGCCAATTCCTGGGATAATAATTTTTCTTTACCTTGACAGATCAACTTGTAGATCCAATTGAAACATTTTTACACAAAATAGAGACTTAAACAGATGGGTGTAAAAGCTGTGTAAATCAATATCTAGTGCAACTGGATCATTCACAGAAGTTCATGAGATATCTTTGCCTACTCATAGTGTTAGATTGGAAATCTTTAACTAGGTTTCTTAATTTCTGTTTATTAGTTAAACACCTTTCTTAGTTCTTACGTATATAAAGAAGATTTATTTTTATTAAAATAGAAGGCTTCAGGCATGCACTTATCCTCTTTTCCTTATAGAACTGAGTCCTATATCATAAAAATGCTACAGTGACAAAATTCTGTCAAACAGTTACAACTTATCCTGCATTTATATGGTAGCAAACAGAACATGGATAGTGGCTTTGTGGACCCCAACCAGGAACACTCATTCAAAGAGATCTGGCACAACAAAAATAGAATACGTTTGGCCGATATTTTTCATAGAATTAAAATATCTGGGTAGTAAGTTTTTGACTTCTTTTTATTGTGTGCAACATGTATTTCCCACTGTTTGCTTATAGTGGTGATGAATGATTGCCCAGCTATGTTATTTGCATTTTCAGTGTTTTAGTAATTTTATAGTTGAGACACATATACAGTAAATTTTCAGGTGATTGTTAAGTTCCTGTCTGAAATTAGAATGCTTTCAAACTTTATGCTTTCACGAATAATATAATGTGAAGATTATGCAAAAAAAATTTTGCTTACATTCCTGTGCTCCACAGTATATAAGACATAATTGTTTTCTTTCAATGAACTTCAGTGTTTATCTAATTCTGTGCATTTCTTTGTCCTAATCTTCTATCACAGAAGAAGGTTTTGTAATGCCTTATGACTTCATAATGTCTTAAAGAGTTTTAGCATAGATTTGGTTTTACGTAAACAAGTATATGCATATACATGATATACATATATAATATATATAATTGCATATATTTTAATTAAAAAGTGAATATAATTGAAAAATGTAGATATCATTACTATCTCTTGGTAAATCTGTTTATAGATATATAATACTATTCAAAAACTGAAAGTCCATGAAAATCTATGTGAAACACAGTATATTTAATCATAACTGTTTTCCACTGGGTTACTCTTTACAAATCCATTGTAACTCCATATGCTACTGTCTGTATTTCAGTTTATTTCAAGGATTGTCGAGAGGAATCATTAAAAACTGATAAACAAGAAACTATTGAATTTTTATATACCAATATACCTTCAAAGTGTTTGCCCTACATTAGTGTCAGAAGAAATTATTCAAAGTTCTGAACTCCCTGAAATACTCCTGTGCCTTTTATTCATTTTTATTTAACACAAAACCTTGGATATATGGAGGTAGAATACTGAATGCTTATTTTTTGAGTTAGTACAACTGGTTATGTGAGCTCCTTATTTTACTTGGCTTCTAGAACTCTCACTCTAGATTGATCATGTTCTGTTTTCAGTCTGGTTCTAGATCTAAATTTCATGGTGTTTTTCAGTTGTTGAATATATTTCAGTATTTTGCTCACACAGTCTTTCAGGATTAATGTTACCTTTAAAACTTACTTGTAGTATATATTCCCATTTCAAGAGACTGGATACTGTCAATAATTTGATCTTTTTATTACTTACGTTAAAATTCTTCAAACTTGTCTAACCAAAATCTCTGGAAATATTGATTAATGTTATTATTCAAATTAGTTAATGGTGATGATGATTAAAGACGAGATTACATTTTCTGACACACAGTAATATATCACATCAATATACATTTCTTACCCTATATTTCAAAGCATACCACAAAATAAGTTCATATAGTAAGGAAGCAGAGCTATAGAAAACAGCACTGTTTTTAAAAAGGTTATTAAAGAGAACAGAATCTGAACTATTTAGAAAATCTTGGTGTTGTGAGTCCCCTCAGATGACATCTTTGCTCATCTTTTCTTTGTGATTTTCCTAATTTCATACTGAACCTGACAATGTAATAATGAAACTTTCAGAACATTTTTTCTGTGATATATTTGAGAAAAATGCCCACCTTTGTTACAATGAACAGTCATTATTTAGTCTTTGTACTACTAACATATTTTTTGTGATTAATGTCACAGATTTACTAGTAGATGCAGAATTTCATCAAGATACATTTCTCAGCTGTTGTTTGAATAATTTGCATAAAGTAGTAGGTTGCTCTGAAAGTAATGCCTTCTATCTATTACCATATTTGAAATGCTGGACACAGTCTTGATTTGTACACCCCAAAGATTTGAAATTCAGAACTGGTTAGAATAGTCTATAGAATTTCTAGGGAAACTGAGACCTCAGTTATGAGAAGAAAACAGGAGAAGGGATAATATTGTTATCTACACACACTCATGGTGAGAGGAAAGGATAAAAAGAGAAAGAAAAGAAGTTAAGGTCGTTTAAAGGAATTAATGATGTGAAAAATGTAATAGGTATGGACTACACATCAATAAATTCAATAAAACACTCTCTTAATAAACAGTCTGTTTTAAAAAGACTGTTTAGACTACAGAATGTAGTATGTTGTAGCATGTTTTTCTAGATTAACACACATTGCTTGGCAGTTTGTCTTAGGAAAAGATGGAAAGATTTTTTGCACGTGGCAATGACTTTCTGTGGGCATATTATGTTGTTATTCCACAATGGCAAACTTTCTGATGTCTGCATGAAAAAATAGATAAACTCACACAGTATTCTATGACTGCCTCCAGGTTTATCTGTGAATATACGTGAATTCCTTACCATTCCATAAATTTTTAATGTAACCCCATTTCTGCCTTTTATTGTCTTTTATCCTAATAAAACAATACTAACTTCCATCATCTCCTAACATCAAGACTTCTGTTTTACAATCTATGTTTTTTGGCATCTTAAAACAGTGTAATTTTTATTTTTTAAATATCATACATAAAATTTCAATTTCCTAGTCAAACTGCAAGATAATATCACATTTGTTTCTTGTCAGATTATTTAAATATATAGTATCTCTGAGATTGCATATATATATGCACGCAATTCCAAGCAAGTTTATTCTTTCTCCTTCCCTTCCCTTCCCTTCCCTTCCCTTCCCTTCCCTTCCCTTCCCTTCCCTTCCCTTCCCTTCCCTTCCCTTCCCTTCCCTTCCCTTCCCCCACCCCTACCCCTCCCCCTTCCCCCTCCCCCTCCTCTTGCAGATCATGCAGTAGGATCATCCTAATCCTGACTGAGGATATTTAGCTAAAATTTTAATATATGCTTGTGTTGGAAGTTTGCTGCAAGTTTTCCTTAAGTTTCCTTAAGTTGTGTGAATACAGATTATAGTTTATTTATGTATAAGCAAGAAAATGTCTAATAATTATAAGAAGACTTTTATGTAAACCTAACAATTTATGCAAGAAATTGCCTCAGAGGATATGCATGTTGCTACTCCCTTTTAGAGGGGGAAAGCTGCTGAAAAAAGTGTCGAAACTCATTAACTATACACTAAAAAAAATATTTTATTTTCAATAAAAACAAAATCTCTGAAAGTCTGCTGCTTAGTTTTATACAGAGTTGACTTTCCTAGTATTGCTCATCACTTGCAATTGTTCTCCATTCCAGCACAAAACTGAATATCAAATTAGGAAACTAAATCTTCACTGATTTTCTACCTTGTCCTTGAGATCAATTCCAGTCATCTGTTTTATTGTGACTTTTTCAGTTAGCGAATTGCCGTTTTTGCAAATGGGTCCACACTACCAGATCAGCTATGCTAATTATATTGCCAAGAGTGTTTACAACTACTATGTTCATGATATTTCTCAACTTTCAGAACAATTACCTTTCATACAACTGAGTAGCATTAAGATATGAAGTTGTTGCCTCTCTATTTAAACAAACTCAAAATAGTTTAATTTTGTTAATTAAACTATTTTTATCTTTAAAACTGGAATCATAATTATTTTCTCAAATAATTTAACAAGTTATAAAATACATGACGAGTTCTTTTTCAATTGGTCAATACAATTTGTCATTCGTAATGAGTCTGTAATTTACATTTTTATTGATTCTGATGATTTATACGTAGTTTTGCTTGGGATCTGTATAACACCAAGCAACTGAGTTAGTCTTTTATCTTATTTACTTTTAAAATTATTGCTAGAAAATTTCAGTTTTTAGTACTCTGAGCTCTTCCTTAGAATCTGAGATTCATAAGTAATTATAATCAATTGATAGTTAAAATGAAATGTTTAAATGAGTCCACAATCTAAACACTTTTCCATAATTAAAAGTTCTGCCAACTGGTACCACTAATTAGATTAGATGTTGCCATTAAACAAAACAGATTTCCATATAACTCTAAATCAGAGTGACAAGATTTTGCTTCCAACAGTTTTATCCTTTCTACCCAATGCAAGGAATTCTTCATTTTTATTAAGATACTGATATATATTGCTATTAAAATCTGCTTCATTATGGTATGTATAAATGTTATATTTAATTGGCAGGAGAAGTTAAAGAAGCCCAGATGCTTGGATTCAGTGTGGAGAAGTGTGGGCTGCCCCTTGGCAAGACTCAGCTGGTTCCAGTTGGATTAGGTTGATTAAGAGACCAGTTCAGCCTGACCCTGAATGTCACTAGGGGTTGAGGCTTCCACTACCTCTCTGGGAAACGTTTCAGTGTCTCATCACTCTATTATAAAAAAACTTTTCCCTTATATCCAATCTAAATTTCCCTGTGTCCTATTGCAGAAGAGCCTACATTTTTTTTTTGGTTGCACAAGCTGAATACATTTACATATATGCTGAATAGAAGAGAAATGCTAAATTTGGAGTACACTTGGATAAAATGTGTTAGATATTTAAAATGTAAATTATCTGCAGTTTGTATTCAATTGTAAAACTTATACCTGCTGTTTTTTTAGCTTCCGGGGTCTTGATTGAAACAATTCTAATATATCTTTTTGTTTTTTCAGTATCAGTGAAGAAAGGAAGCTTAGAAGTTAGATTATTAAAGCACAATTTGCAGCAGAAATAGGACAAATGTTAAAATCTTAAATGTAAAGTTCTAAAATAGTACCAAATAACTGAAGTAAATGACATGTTAAATAGCTGTGTAGTGCTCCTGAATTAAGGTAACAATGTTAAGAAAAAAAACGGTTACACCTAACTCATGATAACATAAGCCCTGATCTTTGTGGTGTCAGCTGGGTACTGAATATTGTTTTAACTGTCCTTTGTGAAGTCTGTATGCAGTCAAATTGGCAGGTTAGAGTGATTTGTTCAGCAAAACATGACTGAAATATATCTATATTGTTTTTCAAGACTATTTTCTATATTTATAAGTTTTTAGTCAAGACAAAAAGTGGAATCTTGATATTTTTCCATTATTAGTTTACTTTTTATTTACTGTAGGAAAATAGCTGAGAAGGGATAACCTCAGTTACTGCATCATTCCTTGATGTTTCAATTTTGTCTTAAAAATTAGTCCTAGAAACTAAGTAAGCTCCACCTTGAAAATAATTGAATTATTTTTCTGACTCCTTCTATCTTAAAGTAGGCACTTACAAATCAACATTAAATCAAAGGCTTCTCTGATTCAATACAATTTTAAGATTGTAGGCATGGAGTACTGGATTCACTTAAGTTAATATTCAACACCTTTCAGTACCTAAGTAGGGTCTATAAAAAGTTGGAGAGAGATTTTTAAAAGGTCACTAATGATAGGACAAGAGAAAGTGGCTTTAAACTGAAATCAGATAGATTTCATTTAGATTTAGATTAGATATTAGGAAGAAATTGTTTACTATGCGTTGTGAGGCACTGGAACAGGTTACCCAAAGAAACTACGGGTTCATGGCTAGGTTGAATGGGGCCCTGGGCAACCAGATCTCATTGAAGATGTTCCTATCCACCAGAGGATGTTGGAACTAGATGACCTCTGAGAATTCTTTCCAACCCAAGCCATTCTATGATTCTGTGATTCTATCATTCTATCATTATTAATGTTAACAATAATTTAAAACTGCTTTATCAAAGTAATGTCAAGTATATATATAAAATACTATTTTGGGATATTATTATAAAAAAGATGTGTAAATTTATGATTACCTAGTATACTTTACGCCACTTTATACCAGTATAAGGTATGACAAATCTTGTTTGGGTAATAAGTAAACAAAGAGACAGATAAACAAAGCAATAAATTGAAATAAGGTGTTTATCTTCCAATAAAACTTATTATGTGTATTATAATATTTCCAACAATGTTTATATATTTTTTGTTGTTATTAAGTTGAAACACAAGGTGTGAAATATACCTAAAATAGTAAGGGAATATATGTCCTATGCTCTAAACACAACATTTGTAAACACACATTTGTAAACACAAATATATATATATAAAACAAACAAAAAAACATGAAGACTTTAAAAATTAGCTCATATAAATTCATCAAGTTACATTCAATTAAAATTTCTTATGAATTAAAAGGACAAAGGCATACCAAGTTAATTTTAAAATATACTAACATACAGATGATAATATAGCAAATATACCAAAATTAACATATCTAAGAAGAACTATGAACTGATACTTCTGTTTCATTAATGAGTACTTACTTATGATGCATATATTTCTTCATGATGCTTTTTTTTTTTCTTAGCTTCTTCCAGTCATTTTCTAAGCTCTATATAGACTGGAAGAAGTTTTGGAAGGGAATTTTGTCAGAGGAATTGCTAAAAGTGTAATGAAACTGTCAGATGCAGTTTTCAGTAATTTAAATTTCTAATATTTGATTTTCAAATGACGAAACATCCAATAACCCAAATGACCCTCTACAAACATATACATGGAATAAATTATTTCAAATGAAAGCACAAAAATTATTTGCTCAGCTGTTCTAGTGACTAGAAAGTTAGGAACAAAAGCTGTTATTGTTCAGTGTATTTTTTCAGAGGAAATAGACAGTGGCAAACATACAGTAGTTCAACACATGAGATCAAGAGACAGAGTTTTTATAGTAAACCAAAACCAGATGTCGGAAGAGCTCAAGACCTTTACAGAAATTATTAGTTATGTTTGCCTTTGAAAGCAAGGAAAGTTTACGGAGAGTCATGTACCAGATTAAGAAAAAAACGGTTTACAAAAGCTCAGATTATTAACTCATTCAAGAAAAAAAATATTTACCATACAGACAGATTTGGTATATGGCAGTACCTTATGTATATAAGATTTGAATTTTACTTTCGTTTGATTTTGGCTATCATTGCTTCTTACTACTGAACAACTTTAGTAGTAAGAAAAATAGTAAAGATTTTAAGCCTTAAGGCCAGAGCAGTGCAATGTGATAGTAAGCCCTCAAAGTTTCAGCTACACCATGAATACTTATAGAATTGTGCATTAAAGATGATTTTGACAATTAACCTGTGAGTTTTAAATGTGTAATACTATAAAATGTGTTCGAAGGTCTTAGGGACCCATCCTATTTATAGTGCTTTTGTAGTCATTTACTTAACAGAGCTATAAATCTTGATATTCTGGAACTGAGAAATCCTCGAAGTTGCTATATTGAACCTATAAATCTGAAGATAATATACGAAGCCTAATGGGAAACACTGGAAGAGTCTGTAATATCACAGAAGTTGTAGCACTGAATCATAGAATTATGGGTTGGAGTAGAAGGGACACTAAAGTTCATCTAGTTCTACAACCCCTACCATAGGCAGGTTGACCAGAGCCACATCCACATTAGGCTTGAACACTTCCAGGGATGAGACAACCATAAGCTTCTAACAGAATGTTCCATGGCCTTACCACCCATCTCACAGTGAAGAATCTCTTTCCTATATCTAATCCAATCTCGCCTTTCTTTAGTTTCAAACTGTTATTCTGTCACTACACTTTGTCGCATACATCTATTACAAATACCTAATAATTTTGGAGATGATTCTTGAGGAGATGGTTGTATTGTGCCATTCCATATAAAAACTGTTTTATCACTGAGTCAGCGTCTTGGTCAGAATAATTGCCCAAGGTGAAATTGTTTCTTTCCCTTGAGTTCATTTCAGTGGATTTATTTATTATTATTTTCCCAGAATTAATCAAAGCAGAGCCTGTTTAGAGCTGTATTCATTTTCTTCTCTTTTCCAGGTTTATCAACAACAACACGCTAAGCTTATCTTCATAGAGGAGGTGCACCAGTGCTCTAATCTTCTTTGTGGCCTCCTCTGGACTGGCTCCAAAAGCTCCATGTCCTTCTTATGTTAGGGTCTCATGAGAACAGAGTAGAGGAGGAGACTGACCTACTACCTGCAGTAAAGGGAAGGCTATATTATTTGTAGGGATGGGATAGTCCCTCTCTACTCTTCTTGTGGTTTTGTGGTTTTGATGCTGGTATTCCACACCAGAACATCATGCAGACAGTTAAGGAGTTAATGCTGTTGTGGAGCAGCAGAGGTGCGGTGCTCTCTCTCTCTCTCTCTCTCTCACTGATGGTGCAGTTTTTATTTCTTTTTCTTCTCTCTCCCTCCTCTGTTTCCCTTGGGTCACTGTCACGGATAACACCATGGCAACTCTGCCTTTGTAAGGCCCCATCTGGAGTACTGTGTCCAGGTCTTGGTACCCCAATACAGAAAGCTGTGGAGCTATCAGAGAAGGTCCAGAGGAAGGCCATGAAGATGATCAGGAGGCTGGAGCACTTCCACTACTAAGACAAGCTGCGTGAGCTGGGCTCATGCATCCTGGAGAAGAGAAAGCTGCAAGGAGATATTGCAGCCTTCCAGTATTTAAAAGGAGGGGAATCAACTTTCTACTCAGGTAGATAGTTACAGAACAAGGTAGAATGGCTTGAAGCTTAAGGAGGGTGGGTTTAGATTAAATTTCAGGGGGAAGTTCTTCACAGAGAGAGTGATGAGGTGCTGGAACAGGCTGCTTAGACTGTGGGTGCCCCATCCCTTTAGATGCTCAAGCCCAGGTGAGATGGAGCCCTGGGCAACCTGGTCTAATACCTGAGATGGAGGACAGTGGCCCTGCCTGTGGCAGGGGGTTTGGAACTTGATGATCCTTGGGGTCCAACCCGATTCTATGGTTCTGTGATTGATTCTTTTAGCTCATAATTTCAAGGCTGTTTGGCTTTTTAAAATGTAACTAATATGATTAAAATGTATTGCAAATCAACTGGCAAGCAATCATCTTAATATGGCAATGATAATTAAAGCAAACTAAATTGTAGGGATAGGCTCTCAAAGAATGTTTCTATCAGAAACCAGCTAAAATTAACTGTAAATTAGTTTTTCCTAAAGGTTGTATTTAGTTGAATCTTAACCCATTAAGTACAGTTCCAAGTGGAGGAAATGTTCTTTGCATGGAACACGTAAACTTACTTTACTCACTATTCACCAAAAGCTTCAATCTGGTGCGAAGCCTAATAGAGAAAATAAATATTTTTATGACTTCTTCACATTGTTTCAAGCATGTAGTTTGAGTTTATGCTGGAAAATGAAACAAGTGTAGAGGAAATGGACCGGGAGAATTGGTTGATGCACAGCTGAACATGAGCAAGCAGTGTGCCCAGGTGTCCAAGAAGGCCAATGGCATCCTGGCTTGTATCAGAAATAGTGTTGCCAGCTGAAACAGGGAAATCTTCGGTATGCAGCACAAATACTGTGCTCACTTTTGGGCCCCTCACTACAAGAAAGTCAGTGGGGCCTTGCAGCATGTTCAGAGAAGTACAGTGAAGCTGGTGAGGGGTCTGGAGCACAGGCCTTATGAGAAGAGGCTGAGGGTGGTGGGATTGTTCTGTCTGTAAAAGAGGAGGCTCCAGGGGGACCTTACCACTTTCTACAACTACTTAAAGTGAGGTTGTGGTTTAGGTGAATCTCTTCTCTCATGTAACTAGCTATAGGACTAGAGGCAATGGCCTCAAGTTGTGCCAGGGGAGATTCAGATTGGATGTTAGGAAATACTGCTCCAAGGGAGTGGTCAGGCATGGAAATGGGCTGTCCAAAGAGGTGGTGGAGTCACCATCCCTGAAGGTGTTCAAGAAACATCTAGATGTACTGAAGGGCATGGTTTAGTGGGAAGTAAGTATTGGTGATAGGTGGACAGTTGGACTGGATGATCTTAGAGCAGCCTTGATAAATCTATGGTTCTATGATTCTATGACGATACACAAAACGTAGACTATACTTTGCTAAATGGATTTCATAGATCCATTTAGGCCACAAGTATTGATAATTCAACATGTTGTATTGTCTCTTTAAGTAAATACACTTCTTAACTGTGTAAATATGAAAAAATGTATACTTTAATTATATTAAGTTCTTGAATGCTTAATATATTTCTTATTATTATAGTTTTGGGAAATCTTGATGAATTTTGTCAAATAACAGTCATACAACTGTACATTCAGTTGAATTTCATTTGTAGCAATCTGCAGTTTGACCTACCTCTGCACTGTAAATAAGGTGCTGTATTATAATTTATCATTACTCATGTGATAAATTAAACTTGTTTATTTTTTTTAACTTGTTTTGTACTAATAATCTCTTTGATATTAGAGATTTTCAAACAGGAATGTTGTCATATTGAAAGATTTCTCAGAAAGGAGTCTACCTATATTTACTCTTAGCTATGCTGCCAGGCAGATCTAAGACACAATTTGAATCTGTTTCATGTCCCTTAATGCTTTCTTTTACCAGAAGAGTTAGAAAGACTGTTGAAAACTGAGGTCATAGTTTTATATTGACTTTGAGGGAAAAAATGAAATACGTACTTTTTGATTGTAGCATGGATTTGAATGAGCAACTTCGAGAAAAAAACAAGGGAAATCATTTTAGCCCTTTCTACTGGGAAGGTGTAAACATCACATGTCAAGCCACAGTGATAAATAGTGCATCTAATTGGCATCCTTGCTGATCGTTTCACTGAGATAAATGGTCAAAGAAACTGAGCTACCCTTCTGTGCCTTGAGAAGAATCTTCTACTACAGGATTAATTTACTTTTGCGGTGACTGTTTTCACACAAAATTGGCCAATACTGCTTACTGTTAGAATTCTTCTTAAAAGATTTTAATAGAATGAATGTGTAATTCTTAGCACTGAGGCTGAAAAAAAAGGTGTATCATCTTTGTTAATGGAGTACAGCAACAATTAAATTTACGGCTAATGTGCTAGGTATGGAAAGTTTTCAGACTTGGTAATAAGGATGAATTTCATCAAGTATCCTTACAACAAATCAGTAAATGTGTGGGGGTACTTTTAAAGATACTTTGAAATGTAAGTTTAACAACACAGAAACTGAGGTGATGCTACAATGTAAGATGATGTAAATACACTCTTACCCAGTAAAATGAGGTAAATTTTTTGTATTATAGGATACGTGGCCAGCAGATGTAGTTCCCATTGGTTATGTACTTGGAATTGCTTATCAGTAAAACAAGCTGATTAAGGGCTATGTGGCAGAAAAAAAGCTGTTCTGAAAATACATCTTATTGAGATCCATATTATTTGTTTTGCCTCTACTACTCTTAAATACTGAATATGAAACAAATATTTAGCCGATTTTATTATAATATACACAAGATATTGATGAAAAAGTTTTCAAACTTTCATTTTTGTTTTTATTGGGCAAATAAGCAGTATCTTCTAGAATATTGAAGACTTAGATGTATTAAAAATGCCAAAAGAAGTAAGAAAAGGTGCCTTCCAACTCTAACAATTCTATAATTCTATAAAATATCTGAAGTAGTTAAGAAATGCTAATTGTTTATGATTTTATCATGGTGTGCTTTGTATTTATTATGTACTACTACAAACCATGGTGATACACATATGTTAATTTTGTATTTTTAGTACCTTAATATAAAAAAAAAATACTGTCTCATACTAAATCCTGTTATAATTTTTCATGGAATGTAAGCATAAAGTCACATTAAATTATTCTGTGAAGATAAACCTCAGTGCTAGGTATCCTTACTCTATTTAAAAATAAATAGTGAAAAACAAGATGAACTGTATGGGAACTGTTGAATCATGGCCTGAACCACTGACTGATCACCTGAGGCGAGCACTGAGTCAGCCACAGGAGCACAGGTGCAGGCAATGCACCTGTGTGACTGGAATAGGTGGAGTCTGGCTCTACCTCTCACAGACCCCATTTAAGGGCTGACCACCACTGTGGAAGGATCTCTTGTTGGAGGGAGATCCCTCCCCTGTAGAGTTATTGGTGAGCCTTAAAGGTGAGCCTTTCTTTATTTAGTGGTTGTCTGCTTACCACCCAGATAAGCCAAGCAGAACGTACCATCCACCTCATTATTTTCTGTGGATGCTATTCTTTCGGGTTGTTCACCCTTCAGTGAACTTAAGTTGATCATAAGAGCCGGAAAAGCAATATGTTACCAGTCTTCTGCATATATGATGTTCACAAATATGTTCCAGAGAAATATTTTTAAAAATATTAAAATCTTTCCACAATCTCATTCAGTGTAACAAGCTTCCGATCAGTCTTAATGTTTTATATCCTTGAAATCTGTCCATAGTTGCAGTCTCTAAAAACAGTTTCTTACTTTGCAAAGTGTAATGCTGCATGTGTAGTGTAAATATACCCTCTAGCATTTATATCTGTATTCAAATAAATACGTTACATTCTACTTGTTTGGAAATGCTCCCCTTATGTGTAGGTTGCTCTGGAAGTAATGACTCATTTATTTACATGGAAATTACAACAGGTACGATAAGTATTCATTAACAGTATTCGATAGAACAAATTTCCAGCTACAAAACATTATTTTTCAGCATAGATATCACCGTTATCTAGGCGTTTTCACCAGTGATGAACAAGAGCCTTCATGCCATGTTTGTAAAAATTGGCATCAGTGAAGGTGTTGCTGTTGTTCTTGTGACACTACTGCTGAAATACATCACTCTTCACCTCACTGTGTTCACATCAACTGTTGATTTCCACTAATGTTCAGCAATGAGTGTCAGTGGATTTTTTTTGTTTGTGTGGAGAAATTCAGTTATACACCTTTGCTTCATTCTCCATGTCAGATGACATTTTGTCAGACTGCCCCTCTGCTACCATTTGTTGCACAGCAAGAAAATGTAATGGAATACTGATGGAATGGTTCATCCTCTACTACCATACCATAAGCATCCACCTCTGACAATGTGGATCAACATAATAAAATGAGAGGCGCTAATTTCAGAGCAGCCCTTTCATCTTTTTAAATAAATAGCTATGCTTGAAAAGAACTGTACTTCGAAAACTTTTTCATTATTTTAGTGGTTTTAGATGCTTTTTCCTTTCATTGACTGAAAAATTTGAATCCCTTCTGTTTCTTGATCTACTTTACTTTAGAGCTCTGGCAGTGGAACTACGATGGAGAAATTATGCTGAATACAGTCTGAACTACTCATAGTCTTGTTTCTAGAGTCTTTCTCAAAAAACTCAAGAACTTTGTGTTGAGATAATCATTCAGAAGAAACATCTCACCAAAGAAAAGATTGCCTTCATCATTCTGTGGTCTACAGGTTTATCAGTTTATAATGAAGGATGGGAGATGTGAAAATTGGTTTTAATCTCTTTGGGGAAAGGGAGGCATGCTAGTTTTCTCACAGTGTGGAAGAATGGTCTAAAAATTGTCATTTGTTTTAGATATAAATTCACATTAATGAACCAAACACAATGATTAAAAATACTTTTCCTGAAAATGCAGTTTGTGGTGATGTTCATGCACAGGAAAGTTAAATGCACATTATATGGTCTTTGGAGGATTTCCTGAAAACAGGCACCTTCAGATAACAGATTCACAGATCTCTGTACAGCAGTATCAAGGAACCATTTTTAGATGGAAAAAAGTTAAGAATTTGCTATTTGAGAAGTTACAATGATCTGTTAATGTCTTTATGGTTTCCCATCATGTGGATCCAAATATTTACTTCTGCTGTTAGGAATCAATATAGTAGTTTCTACTTATGTTCATAGGACAAAATTTAAATAGATCTCTTTTATTTTTCAGTGAAGGTATGTTTGGGTTCTCCAAAACTGTAGTATGAAAATTTTGTTTTTAGACAGTGTACTATGTTCACATTAGTGCTTCTGACATCATTATGTGAGAAAATAATTAGAAAATGAATAATCATCACTGTGTAACTTTTTATTGTCATAGTCTGTTTCTTCCCATCATATTGCTGTCCCCTTCAGCAAAGGCATTCTTTTTTTCTTCTACCTTGCATCTCTTCTGATTTTAATCTTTTGCTGCCTGGCATTCTCATGCTTTTTCCAGGGAAGTATGGAGAGTGACACTTTATACTCAAGCTTGATAAATGAATTCTTTGCCTTCTTGTTTCTTGGTAAGTGGACCATTAAGATGTGTGTCCTTGACTTTCCCTGTTAGTAGTATGAAAGAATTTAACAACAAGATAATTTACTTCTGAGTAAATTTTATTTTACTCCCAGCATATTGTTAATACTATATTTTGTATAAAAATTTCTCTAATATATTACGTAATTGAAAATGTAGTAGAGAGATTAAAATGTGATATGCTTCATGTTTTCATGAGTCTTGTGGAAGTCTGATGTTTTAATGTCTTAAGCTTCCATTACCACTTATAATACTTGAAGATTATAATGTGGAGAGAAAAAAAGAAAGAAACTCTTCTGAACCTGTTTTTATAATGCATATCCTTAACTGACAATAAGTAATTGGAGAAGAATTTTTGTTAAGATTTGACCTTGACATTGTTTGTGTAGGCCTCCAAAGCAATTACTGTAGAAACCGAGATGGAAAACAATGGCAAAAAGCAGACAGAAATGCTTGAGTTAGTGCAAATCACAAACATAGCTGAATGGTATTAGATGACAGTTTCCTTTTAATGAAGGAAGACATGAAGTAATTAAATCTTGACATACAATTATGAAAAATATCAGGTAACGAGACTGCTATGCAATATAAAATAAGAAAAGACGTTTTCAGAAAACTTGCCTGATGCTCTGTCATCTGAGACTGTTCTTTATGAGTGCAGGGTGAAGGTCAAGGAGGTATCTCAACTCCATCAATCCTTTGGACAGTTACAAATGACCTTTCACTTTTCATAAGGCATTCAATATTCTGAATGGGGGGGATACATTTTTCTGTGTTTAGAAAATAGCAAAATTGAAACCTTTTATAGAACACAAGTTGCATTTATGTTTGAAACTTCTGATCAGATTAATTCTTAAATATTCATTGACACCAAGATCTCATTTAAATGAATTAAATGATTGCTGTGTCTGTCTCAAGGTATACTTTTATCTGTTCATATTTGTATTGCAATAAATATTTTGTCTATTGTTTAAGATGTAGTTTGTTTTTTTCAAGCAATGTTTTAGAACACAGCAGTGCTTTCATATGTCCAGTGTCCCTCCAGTTAGCTCTTAATGCAAATTCAAGCATTACACCACATTTTTGTTACATATATATTTTGCAAGGATTAAATCTTGAAGTCTGTCTTTTTATTTTAACAAATGTACAGAAGTAGCATTGACAGAATATTAACTACTAGATAAGCATGACTTAGAGGGTTTCACTTTAATCCACGTGTTTCTGTAGGTAACAGAAGTTTGGACTTTGGTCATACATCCTTTAATTCCAATGGTATTGATTTAGATAAGTGTCAAGGATTTTACTGTCATTATTTTTATACTGAACAAACCAATGCAGGCAAGCTATCACTTAATCTGTATTTGAAAAGTCCTAAATATTTTTTTTCTTTTCCAGGTTGATTTTTTTTTCCTATCTATAACACCAAGTGGAGAAACATGGAATTTTACAGTTAAAACTATGAACTGTTGCTAGATCTGTCCTGACCTGTTATATGTAGGTAATCCTTTCACTAAATAAAAATGTTTCAATTTTGTTCCTCTGACAGTATTGTCTTCTATGTACTTCAATGGAAGCTACAAGAGACATCAAGAACACAATAACACTAGTGTGTAAAGCTAATTGTCATCTACAAAGCACTGTTTTTCAACATAGTAACTACCATGAGCTATGCATTTTTGCTACTGATGAGCAAGAGCCTCCATTCTGTGCTCATAAAAATTTGTCTGGACATCTGGAATGTGGCTTATTTTTCACGTTGCTCTCATCACTGCTGAAACACACCAACCACTATCTCATTTCAGCAAGCATCAGTGAATATCAGTGCAATTTTTTTTCTGCATGGAAGTAGCCAATTCTATGCTTTTACTTCATATGCATTTCATGTCAGACACCATTTTGTCAGTCTGCCTCCCTACTACAGTCTATCACATGACAACAAAATGTAAAAGAATATTGGTGAGAAAGTTCAATCTCTACTGCCATATCACCACTTTCTGCCACTGTGTTTACAGCCCAACATAATAAAATAGGAGGGATTACTTTCAGTGCATTCCTCATTTTATTTAAGGTCAATTAGAACAATTAGAAATAAAGCATAAGTATCTGTATCAGCCTTGAAAAGCTATTCAGAACAGAATTATTAAAACAGTGTTTAGAATCTCAGTTTGAATATACCAAAGTGACATTCACTGAATCTTGAAAATCTGTTTTCAAAAATAATTCTTGCTATGTGCTGTTTATCTTGCTCCACAGTTTCTGCTCTGAATATTTTTTCTTGTGTTCCCACAGCTACAGTCTTCAAAATTATAATTTGGTATACCTTTACTATGTAGTCAGTACCTTACACCATGTAAGATTATCTACTCAGAGCAGTGAACGTAATGAGTTAGCAGAAGTTGTGAAATATCTTTTTCTCCGTAGTTTTCTTCAAAGGTAAGTTTTGAAACAGTAACATGGAAGAAACATTTCTGAACATTCTAAAGGACTCCAGAATAAATACTGTCCAAAGTTTGGTCCTCTACTTAGAAAATCTGTATTGGCTTGCTTCACAGAAATTTCAGAAAAAATTATTTGAATCAGAATTATAGTCGTTATGAGTAAATGTCAGGAAAATATATATGAAGACATAAAAAAGATGTACTTGGAATAAAATACTGAAAGTTGCTCTTTACAATTTTAGGGAAATCTCAATTTTGACAAAGTCCAGTGAGTTTCAAAGTAAATGAAGAAATCTGTAAATTGTATAGGCATTCCTCAGTGTTATGGAGACAAATACCAGTAAAAAAAATAGTGAGTCAAAATATTAGCAAAAATAGGAAAAATAGAAATTTCATCTTTTATAAGAGTTATCAGTACTACTCTTATCTACAAAACTTAAGAACATTAAAAAGCAGAAATAACAGTAGTCTTTTTTTTTCATTCCTTTCTTTAAAAAAAATAAATAAATCCTGCAAGTGCCTTTCCTGTAATTCTGAAAATTATTTAAATATTTAAATTACTTGTTACTTGTGATGTTTAAAATCTGTACTTTAACATATAGATTCTGAGAAAACTGTTTAAAACTGCTCTTCTCTTTTCTTGTTGAGTCTTAATTTACTAATCTGTGAGCTATAATTTGGCACTAGCAAGTACAAAGTTTTAATGTATGCTACAGTTAGTCTTTCTTGAGTTAAAACACAGATGGCAATATATATTGAAACAGTGTTATAGGTAAAAATAAATAAGATGGCCAATGCCAGGCATTTCTTATTCTGCCAAGCTGTTATTCACTTAAGTGTGTGAATGTTAATTAGGCACTCAGTCCAAAATTTACACCTTAATGAACCTGTCAAATTTAAATTGGTGTCATGGCCTCAGCAGATAGCCTACTGAGCGGAGATCTTTTCTTATACATAGGTTAACATAGTAGAAATAGAAACCCAGTAGACTTGTGTTTTTTCTGTTAAGATTTCTGTCTTTGGTTTGAAAGTAAGGCTCAAACTGTGAAGTTAAGTGGAAAAGGACCAAAAGTGCACAAAAATTTAACATGACTGAAATCTAGTGAAATAAAATTAATTTAAATATATTCATGGCTTTGATTGTAGGTCAAATACTTAATAATCCACAAAAGCTGTGACTTTCTGTCAAGATATATTGAAATAATACATTATCCCCCTGAAAAAAAAAAAAGACAAACAATGGAAATTAAACACAGAAATATTACATAAATGCAAAATTATTGTGAAGATTTTACATTAACAAAAATAGGAAAACTCAATTTTAGTTCCCAGAACAACTATCACTCAGTATTACTGCAAATACAGAAAAATACATTGAAGTTAATACTGCACAGGATATGGCATAGAAACACGCAGAAAGTGCAAAGCAATGGAATTACAATTGCTGTGGGAATCATACTTCAAATTTAATGACATTTGTTTGTGTCATATCTCGATCTTAATGTTGCATTAACATAGTCATTTGCATTTAATTCTATATTACGTTCTCAGTTTAGAAGAACACATCTGCAGTTTCTGCTGTCTTTGCTTCCATCAGTGATTGAAAATTATATACTTTCCAAGTTTATTTTGACGGAATTATATATAAATTCATGATGGAACATCTTATTACCCTGGCAAGAGACCTTGATTCAGGAAGGAGCTAGTGAAAGAGTTAGGTATTGACAACTAAAAGTATTGTTTTTAAAGATGGTTTATTAACTGTGCTATTATATTATTATACTTGTACTTTCATAGATGAATATTCTGCTATGAGATATGCAGTATTTCTACATATGTTATATACGTTAAGACTACTTCTTTAATGCAAGTGGTCTAAATTCATAAAAAAATAGAAATGTGTAATCCAGGTAAATTTCAGTTTGTACCTTATTTATTTCTTTTGAGAACACAAGGCATCAAACTGTGAAGAATACAGTCATCTAGGATAAACGTTTGTAAGTTTAATCTTCTGCTACATAAAAGCACTGGTGGAACCAGGCTGAACAGCTAATAATAGATGTGGAGAAAAGTACATGGAGACAGAGTAACACACAAAATGAACATTTAATTTGAAAGTAGTCTAATAGGCAAAAAGACACATAAAATGGATTATATATACTATGTGTTAAATATTTAATAATAATTTGAATGGAATCTGAATTTACTTGAAAGTAATGTTTTTATTGAAATGGAGTTGTCCCGTAAGAAATTTACTTATTGACCATGAGTCTTTTCTTCTCACAAGAAAATAAGCAAAAACAGTTGCACTGCTCATTTCTCCCTTATACAAATACCCCACTGAAATGAGGATACAAACTGTTAACATAAAATACTGATTCTTGAAAGAAGTGAAAAAACTCTAATTGACAACAAAAGAAAAAGCACTTCCCTTTAATCTTATTTTTTTTAAACCAAGTTCTAACGTGCTTTATTGAGTATGTATAGTCTGAAAGTAACTCAACATCTCTGTTCATTCAAAAAGATTGCAAACAATGGGTGTATTGCCAGAAGAAAAGTCTACCGAGTGTGAGAGCAAAGGAAAATAAATATTGAAAAAAAATAACTTCACTAGATATGAGTAGGAAATAGGAAAATATATATATATACATATATAAAATAGTATATATAATATAGTATAAAATGCTAAAATGGAAAAATATAGATATTTGGAGTTTAAATTTATGCGGTTACATTTTTTTTTCTTCTGTTCTGCTGTTTAAATATCTCTACTCCTAGGGAGATATTCTGTACTCAGTCCACAGTTTTGAGCAATTCATCCAATATTGTTTACTGTCAGTACTCAGCTCGTCAATCCTAAATATTTGTTAAAGGCATAACATAAAATACACACAACTCTATGTCAAGAACATTAAATTTAAGACTTCCTTTGTTAAAATGTTCCAACTATTGATATATGATCAATACATAATATTACAGCAAAAATATAATTTAGGAATTATTTGAAAATAATTTATAACTTAGATAAAAATGTTTTGGTAATAGAAGTACCCTACACATAAAAAGTCCTTGACATTCTCTGAAAGACTGTCTACATTCAATATAAGAGCCAAACTCAGCTACTAATTAAATTAGTAGCACAGTCACATCCAACCCTGCTTGGTTAGAAGAAGTAGAGATAATGAAATAGTTTTTCTGTGGAACATTTTCAGTTCACAGTAGTCAAATGTGTGCTCCTACTGCATAAATTACATTTTCAGATGCATATTTTTTTTCTAAAGACACACAGATTTGAAGTTCAGAAGGGACTATTCAGTCACTTAGTCCAATTTTAATTTGTATCACAGACCGTAGAATTTCACTCAGTTACTCATATTTTTAACCTAGTAACTTCTGTTGGTTAAAAATTCCAGAAAGGCGTACAGTCTTGAAGAACTGAAGTTGTACAGCACTCACTAAGTACAGTTGTATAAAAAAAAATGTATGCTCTTTCTAACTTGAAGTTGTTTGGCTTTCCAGTGTTGGGTCTCGTTATGCCTTTCTGAAATACAGGAATCTCTAGTGCAGTGTTTTTCATTTTGTGAAATCCCTGAAAAGTGTATTCATGTTATTATTTTTTTAATAATTGAACAAAATGGTGAATAATTTTTGTCTCTTACCTGCGTGCACTCTTATATATCAAGATGATCTTGAATAGTGTCTCAGAATGGGCAGTTCTGTATATTCTGTCAATTACATTTAGGAAGGTGACTGTACTCCTTTCTCAATTGAGGCTGAAACATTACAAAGCCTACTGCTGAAGATCTTTTGAGATGGAGATCTTAGAAAAAGCTTGAAGTTTAATTTATTGCTCTCACTCATCTTTTTCTGTTACAGATTTTGTAAATAACTAAGCAAACAGAACACACAAAGAACTTTTTAAATACAATTGATGTATTAAAAAGTGGTATTTCTTACATAAAATAATCTCTTCAGGGAAAATGCTTTATACTTAAACACAGAAGAAGACAAAGCAGTAGTACATTTTTTTTAGAGCTGTGATGAAACTGAATTATGAAAGCTAAACCAAAATTCAAATGCAGTTAGAAGCTGATGAGCTAATTGCATTCCTGGCATGGAGTTAATGACTTGAAATTGAATCCATATCAACATCCATACTCTTTTAAATAAGTTTTTTGTTCCATCACTTTTTTTTTCTATAGCATCGCTGAAGAGATTTGTAATTTCAATATTTTTTCTCCATTTATTTACCAAACACTGTGTCTTGGATATTACTTCACAACGGAATGTTTTTCCTTTATTTATTTGTATGTATTCTTTAGGGATCAAGAAAAGTAATCTGTTCTACTTTGTAGATGCATTCAGTTCTATGCTATTGTTTTATTTGAAGATTGTTTATTTAAGAGCCTCATGAAAGTCTTTCCCACCCTCTTTTTACAATTCAGTTATCCTAGTCCTTTAACTCTCTTATGAGTTGTACATTTTTCATCAACAACATACGTCTGGAATTCCCATCTCTAAGAATACAATTTTTGTCCTATCTGAATGAGAATGCAAAAACATGGATGATAACTGCTGTTTTATGATGTTATACATCATCTCACAGAAAGCCCAGTCCAAGGGTGTGTTATTTGTTTGTTTGTTTGTTTTTTCCTCAAACATGTCAACATTTTTGCTTCTGCTTTACAAACAGCTGAGCACAGGTTGAGAAAAGTTCTGCAGCAAGGAGGGAAAAATTAGAGGTTGGCTGAAAACACCTGGGACAGGATAGCTTAAGAAATCCTTGATGTGCAAGATCCTAGGACTGGAGTAAAAAACATAGAATACAGTAGCACAGACTTACAATATTATCAATGTTTTTGGGTCAGTTAGGCCCAGCTCTGTGACTAAATGGGTCATGGGAGATGCATGGACCCAGGCCTTGGGATAGAGGGAAGGGGGAAAAGGTAAAAGGTAGGATCATGAGCCTAAAAACAGAAGAGGCAATGAGCTAAGGGATAAATATGTATAGTATATATTTAGTATACATCATACAAAATATGATAGTGGAATGGGAGATAACACAATATAATACAGTATAATTGTAACTGAAACTTATAAATCAATTAAAATGAGAGGAAGAGGCCAAATAAAAAAATATAAACCAAAGGCCTCACTCTAATGTTGAAGATGAGACGACTAGGGGGTACATACCACAGAGATGAGCAGGGAAAAAAACAGGGCAGTCTCATGTCTTACGAGCAGTTTATCTTTTCCTCTGAAGGGAAAATGGACATGTTAACAGTGAAGTCTTCTGGTATTTTTAGTTCTTCTCTTCTGAGAACCAGGTACCCAAAAATATGGACAGTGCTGGAGCATTAACCCTTTAGCTCCCAGTGCTATACAGTAACACAGTGTTATGATGTGGAATACCAATAACAAAAACATAAAACAATGACAACTCACTTTGATTTGTTCCTTCAACAGAAATTACAAAGAAGCCATGGTCATGTTTGTCATATGTAATACAAGCTTACTATGGATTATTTTTACAGTAGCTATATGGAAGCAAATGTGGAATATGGATCAAAAAGAACATCAGCAATGAAAAAAAACCCCACAAACATAAGAACAGTTACTTTAGTTATTTGCAGTAAGACGTATTCAGATGTGAAAAAATCTCAGTTCTGGGTAGATAAATCCTTGGGATATTTTATGCATGATCCTGGTAATTGAGAAGTAATTGTTCCTGGCTGTATTCAAACAAAAGTTGCCTCTCAAAAATATTTTCACTGAAGATCTGATATTTAATGACAGCTGAAAATACACGTGTGCAATACAACAGATAACTTCAGAAAAGCTATTAAAATTCGTATGCATACCTATCTTCTCTCCTACTCCCCTTTTTGTGTATATTTGTGTGTAGATTCAAACATAGTTTCAGTTCCATATTTAGAGCTCTCTAGTCTCAGTTAATTTTTATTTACTTATAATTCTTATGCTCTTTTTATATTATTGAGGCAATGTCCAAGAATCTAACTGAAGATTCTTTAGAACTTGAAAATAGTTAAGAGTAGTCAGTCATAGTTTTGTACCCAACCAGCAAACTCTTATCAGAATTTAGTGTCTTGAGTCCTGTGAATAGTTCTCTCCAAGGTCCTTTCCAGTGAAGTTTGACAGTTCTCCTCCTAATGAATTGTGAAATGCCATCTAAAACTTTCAAGACCCAAGTATCCAAATTGCAAAGTTTACCTTAATGTCCTGGAAGGGAATGACACTTGTTTTTTTGTTTTTTTTTCTTTTTTTTTTTTTTTAATAATACAAATAGCATGATGAATGTTATTTATCTAAGCATCATGCAGGAAGAAGTGCCTTTCTGGGATACTTCAGTGTACAACTGTAAAATCTACAGATGTAATAGCAAAGGATTCTTATTAAAAAACTTGCTCTTGCATTTTCATGAACAGCTGTGCATTGTTCATCAATGGACTGCTGTTGTAATGCCTTTTGATTCAAGATCTAGAAAACATTATAATAAAAAGGGGTGCAGTAGATGTGAAATGCTCAGAAGTGCAGTGAGAACTATAGTATTAAAGTGAATTTCACAGAAAATATCCAGAATTAGTTTAAGATGTGTGCATCTTGCCACCAACAGATTTCTCTTTAAGGCTGTAACTGGTTAGAAGCAAGCAAGCTTGAACTAACAGCCTGAATGCTGTTAGTTCGCTGTAGCTAATACTATAGACATACTGACATGGTACAACCACAAAGAATTCTGAATGTGAATTCTTTTTTAATGTTGTAGGATAGTAAAACATTAAAGGTCATTGATGTCTTTGTAAATATGGTGTCTCCACCTGATTAAAAAGTAATTCACCTGCATCAGAAATAGTGTGGTCAGCAGGACTAGTGAAGTGATTTTGCCCTTGAATGTGGCACTGTTGACACTGCACCTTGAATCTTATGTTCAGTTTGAGGCCCCTCGCTATAACAAGGATAGTGATTTGCTTATGTGTGTCCAAAGAAGCTGGTGAAAGGACTAGAAGTGAAGTGTTACGAGAAGCAGCTCAAGAAATTGAGATTGTTTTTTTCTGGAGTAGAGGATGCTCAGGGGAGACCTCATCACTGTCCACAACAATCTGAAAGAAAGTTATAGTGAGGAAAGTGTAAGTCTCTTTTCTCAGATGAAAAGTTATAGGATGTGAAGGAATATTCTAAAGTTATGCTAGGGGAGTTTTAGGTTGTAGATGAGTCTTTGCAATGGGCTGCTCCTGGATGTAATGGATTTGCCATCCCTGGAAGTAATTAAAAGATGTGTGGATGTGACACTTAAGGACATTGTTTAGTCATGGAGTTCAGTACTCAGGTTAATGGTTGGACTTGATGATCTTGAAGATTGTTTCCAACATAGATGATTCTATGTATGGGATACGCCACACTTCTCCCTTTTCTCTCCTCTCCTTAACCCTCATGGTACATCTATCACTGAGCTTCAGAATTAGTGTATTTTAAATGAAATTTTAGCAAAATATACAATCCAATAACTTTTGGCAGTGGGAGTTTTTATCAATGACCAAAGACTACTAACTAACTGCCATGGGTAATACTATAATTGTGCATTCTTGCTGTTTACCACTTACTCTAATGGCTAGATAAACATTACTCAATTAACTACAAAATAGCTACAGAATAGTTATCAGATACGTAGAAATCAGAGCTGTCTGAAATGTGGCTAATAGAATTGGACAGACTGTCATAGCAGTTTAAGCTTCTGGGACACTGATGATGCTTTCAGGCTTTGGCTATCTGTTGTTCAGAAACTGCATATTCCTTTTGCTGATTAGGTTCTATACGTAGAGGAACCTTTCTAATGAATTGGCAGGCAAGAATCTGTTTGCATCCCTTTTACACTAAGGTTTGTTTATATGTAATACTACATGCCCTGATTGTTTTGTTTGTTTGTTAGTTTTGAGGAGGTTTACTTTCCCTAGCACTGAGGAAACAGAAGCACTGTAACATGTTATGGGTAATTGCAAAAACAGTAACCCAAACTTGGAAAGCCTTGGGCTGCTTCTGTTTGTAGGTTAAATCAAGCATGAAGTCGTAGGAGCAAGAATCGTCTTTTCCCTGCACAGAGTTATCAGAGTAGGAAGGAATTGGGCTGGTGCAGAAACTGGAAAAATCAAAGCAGCTGAGTTCCCCTAGGGTGCTCTTTCCATTATCATCTAGTGAGTAGCTCTGGCTAGAAATAATGCTGCTCATCTACTGTGTTTCCTCCTCCTGGCTATAATGGATCACAGTTTGCCAGTGTGATGCATACACCTTGACTTTGGTATTAATCCACTATCATAGCTAACTATTTCCTTCTAACATGAGAGAAGGATATGTTCATCTAGGGTAGAAGTCTGAATGGAAGTACTGTTTCTTGCCATTCTGGCAGTGAGCCTTTGATTTTACACAGCTTTTAGGTGCACACTGGGACACTGGTGATGAAAAAAGCTGGTGGTTGGTTTAGACAGCTAACTGGCATTCTCACCTCTCTGACTGACAGTTCTCATTCTATATGTTTCCTTAAACGTTATTACATCTTCTGATTTCTCTTTCCCTCTCTTGTTTCTTTTTTGTATGGAATTACCATATTTTTAAACTTATTGTTCTATCCAATAGCAACATTATGCTGATTGTTTCACAGTTGCCTATATATCTCAACTATTTGTTATATCTGTGTATATCTATGTTTCTATATTTTCCTGGTTTATTATCTCTGGCTTTTTTGTTGTTGGTTTGGATTGAGTTATTTGTTTTGGCAGTGTGTAGAACAGTAAGTTTTTCTGGTTTATCTCTGCATTTGTTTCTTAATTTTCCAAATGAAATCTTTCTTACTAGAAAGAGAATTAGATAAATTAACTATCTGTTGTAAACCAATTCCCTGTGAATATTGGCTAAGGTGTGAAGCCCATCTTTTGTCACTAGAACTACTTTGTTGTATCTTGGAACAATAATATTAACAAGTGGGTATAAAGTTTGTTGTCTTTTTGTTTGATTAAAATGTTGCGAGCAATCTGCTCCTAATAATGTAGCACTAGCGTAGTATATTCTGAGTGCAGTTCAATACACACAGAATATAGTGAATATAGAATATAGAAGGTGAAAGGAACAGCAGCTATTGTGCACCTTGTTTGTTTTAATTGCCAAGGAAAGATGAAGGACATTCCTGACAGTGCTCATCGCTTATTCTTCCACTGGAGGTGACTGAGATGTATCTTTATGATATCTGCTTGTCAATCTTCTGACATTTAGGCTAAGCCCAGTGCTGTCCTGTTGAGAAGTGTCACTCTCAAGTATCATTAGCCTGTATTTAGACCCAAGATTTCATTAGACTCTGCAGTTCTGTTACACTTGGCAAATAATCCTTTTAAACTAATACAGATCCTACAAATGAACCAAGATTCACCAGTTCCCACCAGTATCTTTTTTTTTTCTTTTTTAATATCAAGGTAATTCAAGAAGAAAAAGTGTATTTACAATCTTTTCTTAAAAGGAAAAGCCTTGAAAGAGGTTGATAAATATTGCTAAAGATGGTTGTTTATAAATTAATTATTTTACTTCTATGTTATCATCAGTTTAAAAATACATTAGCAAAACAATAAAATTAATACTACAACCAATTGTATAGTTAATGTCTAATTAACTTTCTGAATTCTGAAAAATAATTAATAGAGGAAAATACAATTCCATGTCACTAGCAAATACAGTGAAGTGAGGAAACATTTAGAAATTGAATTTGTAGTATTTTCTGAGAAAGAGACCTGATCAATGGGAAACGTATATAGAAACAAATGGAACACATTTATGAAGAATTTCTTATCACTCACAACATATTTATTTTGTTTCTATAAAGCTGTGTAACCTTTTATGAAGTTTTGTCTTCCAGTGTAGCTATCTACATCTGTTAGTTGTCTAACTCAATTGCAATGAGAAATGAGAAGTAACTGAGAGATACTGTAGGAGGTAGGACCTGATGGTCTGTATCCAAGGATGTTGAGAGACTTGGCCGATGTACTTAAAAGATCTTCTGATATCTTGGAAATCATGGAAATCAGGAGAGATATCCATGGGTTGGAGAAAGTTAAATGCTGAGCTCATCTTCAAAAAATAAACCAAGACAGAAGATACCCAGGTGTTCTTTGAAATATTGCTGTTCAGTAGGCTTTTATTTTCCTTTTGTTTTTTTCTTCAAAAATCAAATATCAAAAAGTGATGTATTATGAAAAGAGGAAAGGTTGTTTTTTTTTTTTATATTAAGGACTAGTGCTGCTTGGATCAAGTGTCTAATGAAAACAAATGCAGGGGATTTAAAGGGCCTATAATTAATATAGACCATGTGAAGAGAAAAGCTAAACAGAACCTGTGTTAAAAGAATATGGAAGTTTAAATTCTTGACGTAATTGGATACAAAAACTTGAGCCTTTAGTTTAGCACTCTGTGTTCAACACAGATTGTCAGCCTGAGAAAAGTAAACATACAAGAAATAAATCATTTTAATTTGGCTTTATGTATATCACAGTTCAGACTGTTCTCATCTTCATATGGAATGGAGGGATCAAGTGAAGCTCTTATCCAGTCTGTTGGTTAATAAATTTGTACAAGAATGCCAAATAAAAATAGGTGGCAGCATCTGGAACATTTTAAAATAATAAGCACACAGGAATGTCATACTTCAGGAAAGAAATCAAATCAATTACATTTTAGTCAATATCACATAAGTAACATTTATGGTAGTGACCTCCATGAAAACATGAAGCTAGAAATTGCTTAATAGTTTTTATATGTTAATTCAGCATATAAACAATTTAAAATTAGATTTAAATTTAGTATTATTTGATTAGTATCAGTGTTGAATTTTCAACAAACACATAGAAAAAAGGAAAATTGGATTTGATTTTTAGCTTATGAACTACAGAACATCTCTTTATTTTTTTAAATAGGTATAGATTTTTCCTGCCTAAAAAATGTGAGTCAATTTTATACAAATATTGAAAGGCATGTGACACGTCTCTTGTCTACTTCATAATCAGGATTCGAATGTTGAAATACAGTGATGGGACCTGCAGTTAACTGTGTAAACTTTTTATTAACAGTGTTATGTGCCAGTCTCTATATGCGTATATAAAATGAGTTGAGTTCCCAAGATGTATATCCTATATAAAATAATTTGAGAGAGACTGTCTTCAGACTACTTTGGTGAATTAACCCATTTCTGAAAACTTTTGTAAGGCAAGTCTGGTAGGAGGCACTCAGACTGCAAAGGTTTCTGAAACATCAGTGAAATCTTAGCCAAGCTTAGCCTGCTAAAAATATAGATGACAATTTAAGGAGGGAGACTGACATAGCTGTGAGGGTCAGCTAGATACTGAAGTACCAGGTGGGAAGAATTTTAGAGGGCAAAATATAACAGCTAAGTAGTTCCTTCCTTTGTCTCTTCTGGTTGCTTAATGGCAACCCAAGGTCTCCCTCTCCTGTGTGTAAATTTTTCCAGTGGTGAGAAAACTAGTTGCAGGTCATAGTATTCAACCAGCGCTGTAGGTGCTGTTTGTAGCAAGGCAAGCATTTACCCCATCTTTTTCCCTTGTCATCAGTTAGCAGTGTTAGATGTCAACGTGCTCTCTTCTTGTACTGTACCACAAACATTTGCGTTCTTTCAACTTGAACGTTCTCTCTGACTTAATTTTACAAATACTTACAATGAGGTCTCTATTATACTTAAAATACACTTAAATCGATGATATAATTTTTATTTGTGTAAATGCTTCCTGGAAAATATTTATTTTAAACACAGACGATTTATTTAGGCAGTAAATATATGTACATGCTTATGAATTGAGTTCATTTATAAAGTTGAACTGCTATGTTTAACCAATGTGTTACTTACTACAGTTCTGGAAATTATTAAACTTACATTTTCATATTCCAGATTGAAAGAAAGATTCCTCATCTCCCTCAACTCTTTTATCAATGAATGATAACTCCCAGCTCTTTACAAAAGCTATTTAACATCACTATTAACATTCATGGTCTGTACAAATTCCAGAACACTGAAGCACAGCTGTCCATGCTGTTTTCCTGCTACATCAGATCTCATTTGCACCTTTGCAGCTGCTTGCAAACTATCCCAAAATTGGGCAATGTGTTATTTTTGTGTGTGTTTGTTTTCCAAGGGAATTACCAGCTGTAATGTTCTGTTACCTCTTTTGATGTCTTCTAAAATAAAGTCTCTAAATCACAACTGTGTGCATTGTACTGCTCTATAATGAAGCAGCTTGTCCCTAGCCATTATCAGATTATGACGTCCATTTTTCAGTACCCATTTCTATCAGATTTGTGAACAGAGTTTTCTTCCACAGTGCCTTGATGCTATACTTTTTATACCCATCATACTTTGTTATCTTCAAGTTCTTGCAGAATGAGAACCTGCTTGAAAATTTCTCTGCATGGTTTGCTATCCCTTTTGACTGACCACAGCTCCTTCATCTTGAGCACTGTCTTCTATTTCATTGCAGACCCACATGCTCTGGGCGTGGTGACCTCTTTAAATATCTCACCTATAAACCTTTCATTCTAGTGAATGCTGCATACTGTGGCAATTTGTCTGTTGGGATCATCAGTCCTGCTCTTGAGGTTCACATATGCTTTCTTCAGATGTCTTCATCCAGGAAATGCCACATCTTATTCTGCTCACAGATCATAAGATTCCTCTTTGGTTTAGGTCCCTAATCCCTTAGACTCAGGGTCTCTTTTAACTTGTAAGAATAATACTGAAAGAGGAAAAAAAAAAAGACAATAAAACTGGATGTAACGACAGCCAATCACTCAGTAAGCCCCCCTCCCCTTCTTACTCCTCCTTTACCCACTTACAATCAGCACCAGCTGTAGTGCAATTAAACTCAGCAGGTGTTCAGAGGAATTACATTTTATCACCACCATCCTTTCTCCTCCTTTGCTCCCCCTCCTCTTTCACCATTCCCACAAGACCTGACTGCCTTTCTTTATGGGTCTATAAAAAACAGTGCAAGTCAAATATATAATGGCACTAAAGTAACCAAAGAATTAGTAAAAGAAGATGAAGATATATTGAAGAAAATATGCTCACATACAGTCACAGGGAATGTTTAGAATAAAAGTGTTAATATTCGTTTACATTGACAATTTTAACTCTTCAGACCATCTTTGCTCTCTTTTCACTCTGTGTACAGCCCTTAACTTGGTTATTCAAGTTTCTGAACATCCTTGCCTGGACTCTATAACAGGATTCGTCATGTGCTTATGGAAAGCATGATAGTAACTTTGTGTAGGCTGCTCAGATACTTAGAATTACCTATGCATGCAAGTGCTCCGATGATCATATTGCTTAGCACCTTGCAGATTTAGATGTTGAATAAATACTCTTATCAATTAATGTGAACTCTTAACTCTGAAAGGGTTAAATGGAAAAACTTTAGTTTCCATATTTCTGAATACTTCTATTTGTCTTTGAAAAACTAAGTCAAAACCTCTGCATAGAAAGAAGAAAAGAAATGCTTCCTCCCTGGTGGAATCTTTTGCTGATTTTTGTGTAGGTCTTCCTCACGTTCTTGTATTAGTCTTTTTTGATCTATCTTCATCATGATTTCTAGCTAATGTTTCTATTTGTGTTCACTCAGCTTTAGCAATGTTCTGACTCACCATAAAGACATTTTCCAGACAGATAAGAGTTGAGATGATATTCTGTTATTATTATGAAAGTTCATGATCTTTCTGAAAAAAAAAAAATCTTAGGTCTTACTGCATGTTCCTTGAATATTAAAAGGATGTATAAGTACACTTATAAATTTGAAAAATTCTGTTAACTACATTATGGAAATAATTATTTTTAATTAGCTGTTTTAAATAATACAAGAACTCTAACTTTCATCTTATACTTCTTGTCTTTTCATATGTGATTGTCACTGCAGCATTTTTGTTGTGATATGACGACCTAAGAATCTAATCAAAATCAAAATCTGAAACTCTGGCTAGTAGAACATTTCTGGGATGAAAAACAGAAGAGAATTAGCTAGTAGGATCAGATGTTGCATCACATAGTACAGCTGACTTGCTGAATGTAGCTGTATCTGCCTCCGAGATTGGTACTATAGTAATGCACAATAACAGCTCTAACATTTTCAATAGTTTATGAATATACTTTTTCTAAAAGTTCATAACCATTTTTAAAAGTGTTAAAAGCATCTAGAAATTTGAGAATTTTTCATTCAAAAGGATTGTAACTGCATGCAGAGAAGAACTCATTTATAGTTTATAATTTAATTTTTTATAAGCCAAAAGGAGGCCTTTTCAAAGGACTAAGTGCAAAGGTTTAATACTGCTCACAGAATGAGTGGGTAGAGGTCCTGTATGAAAGTTAATCATGTACTTGAATACTATAAAAATGCATACAGGTGGATTAACATTGCACAGCTGCATATAACTGCTATATTTCTCAGCCTCGCACTGCTTGACTTGATATTCTTTTATCATAGTTTTTTATGCAGTTCCCTGTGTATTAAAGCAGCAAACATAAGAATAAAGAAATCAAGAGCTGTACTGATTCCTGTGTCCAGCATTAGCAGGACTGGAATCTCTGAAGCTAACAAAGCCTTTCAACAAGTGAAAAATAATGAGATAGTGAAGTTGATCAAGTAGTATAGAGGTATTTGACCCTACATTATACAACAAATTTACCCTAGAATTCGTAATTGTTTCTCAAATCATAAAAGCAAAAGAGTCCTGTGCTCTAATCTGAATTTTACATAGCAATGTACTGTTCTTAACATCCCAGCCTTCTTTATTTTTCTTTTATTTTTCTTTTGCCTTAGTCTGTCCTTTTTTCTCCCTCTATATATTCAAGAAATCAATTGGTCTAGCAGTCCTTTTTCTCCTCATGGAGATAGAATGTTTCTAAAGCTTACTTGTTTGTAAAGTTTTCAGTTTGTTTTGGAATATATAAAAAAATAGACATTTCACCACATTGCTCTCAGCAGTCTGACATTTTAGAGGGGAATTTTTAGAACCAAAAGAGATAATAGGACGTAATGTACTTGACAAAAAAATGTGATTTGCAATTATCAGCGGAGTCAGATAGAATTCACCAATACATTCTATTCTTCCATATTTGGTATATAACTTACAGGAGATGTAGTTTCTTCATTTACCCCATAGCCCAGTGGCTCAACAGTTCTCATGGTTATGAAATTCAAGTTTCATTAAAGGAATCTGAATTGCTACCCCTCACCTCTCCCTAATATAAGAGGGTGTTATGAAATGTGGAGCAGTAAAATTGTTCCAATAGGAGATTATTCGATTTTACTAGATTAGCCAACAGCATTGTTATTGGGGCACCTAATGAATGTTAATTAGCGAAGAAAATGAAATTTCAGTCTTTTCAGGATCTCTGTATGGGGAAAGAAAAATCAGCTTTTTCCTACTTAAAATATACATTTTTCCATAAAAACATCACATCTGGAGTGTAATGTGTTAATTTCAGTTCAGCTAGTGGATGATGCAAGTCAAAGATGTCAACATGATCCCATTGTGTCTAATGAGCAATTAAACAAGGTCTGGGGTTTTGATTACAAAGAGACTTTTGTCTGCCTCACAGAAATTCCTGTAAAAGCAGTAACCACTGAGTAAAATCTTTCTGAGTTATTTCTGAAAATGAAGAAAAAAATGTCTGTGAAATATTTTAAAAATGAAGTACTTGAAAAATGCTTTTTCTTTACAATTTCTTGATTTTCTTTCAGAAACTAGGACAATAGTTTCATACTGAACACTAGTACATAGAAGTGCAACTAAAACAAATTATTGGAGATGCTACCTTATGATAAGAATAAAAAGGCATGGATTTCAGTTTGGAATGGAGAAGACTTGGAATCGAATGTGAATTATAACTGAGGTGCACACTATTGTAGAAGTAGTGAATAAGCTGAATGCAAAACTGTTATTCTTGAATTCTTGAAACATGAATACGAAGCACTAAATTAAACTACTATTTGACTACCATTTGGACAGTTCAAGAGCTAATAGGAAGTATATAGGAAACTTGTAGGATTCATTTTCATGGAGAAGTAGAGTCAGTGAATCAGTCCATTCAAAAAGGGTTTTAGACAAATTCATAGACATCAAGTCCATAAATAGGTACTAAAAGCACTGAGTAGAGATGTACCCTTTTACACCTCTAGTACAGTAATTGTGGATGCTGGTGAAGGAGATGGATTGAAGAAAGTGTCCAGTCTCATGCATTCTTCCTATATAGCTTCTCGTATTATCACTGCTGGAAATAGAAAACTGGGCTTGATGGTCTGACCCTGGAAGGCTTTCTCATGTTCCTATTGGCATCTTCTGTATGACTGCAAAAGCTGAAAGAGCTGGGGGTAATGTCATCTTGAGTGACTGAGAGGTATCTATGACAAGCAAAAGCTTCCATCTTCTGGTGCTTTCTTAATTCAAAAGTGAAAATTTCTGCCTCTAATACCTGCAATGTACCAACTGACCAGCAGCATTTTTTGCCTTTTTGAATGGCAGTTTTCTGCTCTTTGTTAAAAATTTATTAACGCATTAAACCTCTTTTAAGGAATGAAGGAAACAGTGTCACATGACACATTTGAAAATTATACTGACTTGAGACTATTAGTAAGATTAAAAGGTTTGGGCTTGAATTATTATTACTTTATTTTATTTTTTTACATAGAGCTGGGACAAAAAAAATGGTTGATATTAGCTACTTGGCATTGCTTGCAATATCACTTTTATATTGGACCATATGAATGGATTGGACTGAACATGAGGACAAGACATAAATGTGCACTAAAACTTAAATTTTAGGGTCCAGTTTTAATATTATCACATAGGACACATTAAAAAATGTGTATGTAAGAGAAACAACTACAATACCCTTTTTCCAACAGTGAGGGCAAACCACAAAGTTCTATGTCCATTTGAGCAAAACAGTAAAATATCTGGAACCTAGAATCCAAAGTCTAAAATTGTGAGAGTACTGTCAAGTATCTAACCAAGCGCTGGGTCATTATTACTATTCACTGAGGTAGACTGAGTAGTGTAGATTTCCTGGCTAAATATCATTGTGTGTTAAAATTTGAATGGAAATATGTCAAGATGACTGTTCATAGTTCAGACGCTAGCAGTCATCCTAGTGACCCATCATTCATGTTTTGGTTTGTGCTTTCTCTTCATGTGATTTTATTAAAAATAATATTGCTTACTTCTGTGTGACCCCTAGATTTTTCATAGAAGCTTTTAAACAAAAGAAAGACTGGATGATAATTCCTCTGCTGCTACTTCTGCTTTTCTTCTGCCTCTTAACATATTTGCTTTGTCTTTCCTACCACTCTGTTCTAATACTGACTGTATATGCAGCATAGCATACATTTACATAATGTCCAAAACTGTTTAATCTGTTAGAATACATAGCAAACTCTCCTGTAGTGTAGGAACAACCTCCTTGAGTGCTTTCTGGGTCGTTTTCATCTCTGGTCTCTGTAAGAGGAGTCCAGGTCACCGTTTTCTTTGTTACTTGAGAAGGAAGTACCATTTTTCTCCCCTCTAATTTAAACAAGTACTTCTAACCATTTTACCTGCAATCATCTTACAAACATCTCTGGGGTTAAGCCATACCTTTTAGTCCTCCTCTAACTCAGATTGTCAATTTGGTGCAGAATCTACTAGCCGTGGATAATAAGCAAGCTAGTAACCAGGGAATATATATAATATAAATGTTCCTCTCCTCTCTCTAACCCCATCAATATTTACCTGAAACATCTGATATTGGAAATGGCATTTCTGGCTGTATTGGACAACAATACAATCTACTTACTGTATTTCTTAACTGTTATTTCCCTTATTGTTGAAGGTAGTGTGCATGTCCAGTTTTTTACTGTTTTGTTACTCTGGACGTTTAAGTAATCTCTTGCTGTAAGGATTTTCTACCTCAGTTTTTCCCTTAGGTTTTTGTTTTGTTTTGTTTATTTGTTTGTTTTTAGTACAAAATAATCATGGATCATCAGGTAGCCATCATTTTCCAGCTCAAAAGTTAAACATTTTTTATATCGCTTGAGTACCAAAATCCCCTCAGTTACAACAGCATTATACTTAGCTATATTTTTAAAAAAGCACAAATTTCATTTTACTGTAACACACTTTTAACATTCATTCCTAACAGTCCTCTTTCTTCTCATTATTACTCTACATACAACTCAGGCATTTTCTTGTCTCATTTCTGTTTGAATGCCAAACACTAAAGACAGAAACAATTTCTCTTTAATCCTTAATTTTCAATTCTGCTGTCTGTTACCATTACCGCATCAATGTGCAATTAGCAATCACAGCAAATTCTGACAATTATAGCCGGAAACATCTATTCTGTGTTGCTATTCAACAGAATTATCAACTGTAGGGCACAGCATGCTTTCAGCAATGCCTTCATGTCCCACACTCAGGAAACAAATCCAGGACATCACCAGGTGAAGTGGCAGTAAAATACGAATAACAAGTTTGGTGATGACCATCAACTCAATTAAACAGTAACCAATGAGCTACAGTGACATCTGAAACAAGAGTCAGCTTGAGAAGAAATAAGAAGAGAAAGGAAACCTGGAGATGTGTAGCAGCCAGGAGAAGAGGATAGCAGGGTAGGAGCAGAATTAATGTGTCCCTAACACATATGACCCTCTGGCACCAGGGTCTCTTCCTGGCTGGGAAGTATTTTTCCTGCCCCACAGGCATCCTCAGCACCAATATGGAAGGATGTTTGAAAAGGTATGTGTGTATTAACATTCTGTAGTATTGTGGTATATCTGTTGTGGTGCTGATATTGATTCAAATACGTAGTTCAATGACTGGCAGTTAATTATGTGTCAATAAGCCACTTTGATCCTTATTTGGCTGAAATTATATTAATTGAGCAGATTTTCCCAGCAACACATGCTAAATGCATAGAGAATGTTCGGCCAGTGTATATACAAGGTCTAAGCAAAATCAGTATGTGCAATCAGATTATTTTTGAAATTTAATTGGATAATCTAAATGCAACAAAATGTATTTATGGATTTAGGCATACAATCAGAAGTTATTAAGTTACCTCCCATCAAGCAAGTAATTGAGGACTGACAACTTTAAATTCATCTCTTTGCTACTTAAGAGCAATTTTAAATCAGCTCACAAAGTAAAATGTAACATATAATCCAAATTTTCATCACACATATTTAGTTGTAATGACATTCCCATTCTAACATTTGGAAAAAAAAAAAAAACTACAAAAAAACTGACAACAGCAAACAAACACATAAGAAAACTATTTTACCAACTTAGGATAATGTAAAAAGTTAATATTAATAATAATAAAATATTTGTCAAGCAGAGGATCTGTGTTCCATTAGACTTTGACCACTAGTACTCATTAAAACAAGCACCAATTTTTAATTAACTTCATTGGTAAACATTTAAAATTGGATTACATATATATAAATGTAAGAAGTTTGTCTGTTTAAAAATCTTTGTAATAAATGCTATAACTTTTAGAATCCTTTGGCACTGTATTATAAGGCAGACAACCCAGAACTTACTAATTTCCCAATTAACATCTGAAGATGGACAAAACTAACAATGTTATCACTCTCTATTTTGTGAGACCTTGCATATGACTCTTTAGCCTGGATCTCTAGAGAGACCATTTCCAAAAATTTTACCCCAGAATCAGTGTATCACAGAATCAAGCCCAGGGCCTGATCTTGCCTCACCTAGAAAGTCTCCAGGGATGGGGCATCTACCACATCTCCAGGCAAACTGTTCCAGTGTTTCACCACCCTCAGTGTAAGAGACTTCCTCCTTATATCTAAACTACATCTACTCTCTTTAAGTTTGAAATCATTTCCCTTTGTTCTATTACAACAGACTGTTAAGAGTCTGTCCCCTTCCTTTCTGTAGCTCCTTTTTAGATATTGAAAGGCTGCTATTAGGTCACCTTAAGCCTTCTCCAAGATGAAAAGCTCCAGCTCCCTGAGCCCGTCACTGTGGGAGAAGTGTTTCATCCTTTGGATAATTTCTGTGGCCCTTCTCTGGATGCACAGGTCTATGACTCTCCTGTACTGAGAACTCCATATCTGGATGCAGTACTCCAGGTGAGGCCTCACCAGTGAAGAGTAGAGGGAAAGGATCACCTCCCTTACCCTACTGGCCACACTTCTTGTGATGCAGCCCGGGATACAATTGGCTTTCTGGGCTATGAAGACATATTGTTGGCTCATGTCCAGCTTCCCATCCACTAGTACTGGCTGGTCTGCACTCAATTCTTTCATCCCCCAGTTTATATTGGTAGTGGATATTTCCTTGACCCAGGCTCAAGAACCTTGCACTTGGATTTGTTGAATCTCATGAGGTTCACCTGGACCACTGCTCAAGCCTGTCTAGATCACTCTGGATGGCATTCCATCCCTCTGGTGTGTCAACCTCACCCCATAGCTTGGTGTCATCAGCAAAACTACTCTCGACCCCATCGTCAATGTCATCAATGAAGACATTAGAATACTGGTCCCAGCACTGACCCTTGGGGGACACCACATATCACTGATCTCTACAGACATTGAGCCATTGACTGCCACTGTCAAGACTTGATCTTGCAGCCAGTTCTTCAACCATCAAACAGTCCACACATCAAATTCATATCTTTCCAATTTGGAGAGAAGGATTTTGTGAGGCACCATGTTCTGGGGTACCCCCTCCGCCCCTTAAACACACAGACATATCCTCTTAAAGTTTTAAATCTATGAAATATGTGAATTGTTCAATGTATCACTATTGTGAATAGTAGTAGTACAATATTAAAATTCGCTTGCTAGATAGAAATAGCCATAAAATTCTCTAAAAGACAACAATGCAATGACTGTTGAACTGTGTCAGTGAAAGCTGAACATTGCTGTTGTTGAACTGAGAACGAAGGCACATTCAGATTTTACAGCAGGTGATTAAACACTCAGAATAACTCACAAGCAACAAGTTAATTCCTGTAATCTTGTTAGAATTTGGATTTGGAAATATATTTATTATTTGTGTTTTTGAGATGTTACAGCAGTAAATTTTTGAATTCCAGAAATTCTTACAGACCCATAATTTGGCAATTAGTAGTTGAAAACTACTTTTCTGAATACTATTTTACAAGCAATTTCATGCACTATTAGTAGATCAAATATCTCTATGGATCAGAATTTTATCTGCAGCTATGGTCAGCAACAACATCTAGGACGAGTAAAGGAATTGTGCAAAAATACACTGCTTTGTTGAACCTTCGGCAGTTTGAAGCTGAGTGCTTAAATGGGTTGGAGACAGTATTATTGTATATAATAGCTCTGAGGAAGACTTTTTCCATAGACTTTCAAATTACTTTATTTTCAGAGTTCTGTGGCAGTGAGTTTCACAGCTTATTGTTGAGCAACATCCTGTACCTAGGTCAGGGTGATCTCAAGCACAGATATAGGCTGGGCATAGAATGGCTTGAGAGCAGCCCTGAGGAGAAAGATTTGTCAGTGATAGTTGATGAAAGACTCAACATGAGCCAGCAGGGAGCCCAGAAGTCTTCCTGTATCCTAGGCTGCATCAAGAGAAGTCTCTCTGCATCTGCAGGTCAAGGGAGGTGATTGTGCCCCTCTGCTCTGCTCTCATGAGACACTGTCTGGACTACTGTGTCCAGTACTAAGTCCCCCAACACAAGAAGGACATTGAGCTGTTGAAGCAGGTCCAGAATAGGGCCACAAAGATTATCAGAGATCTATAGCATCTCCCATATGGGGACAGGCTGAGAGAGCCAGGGCTCTCCTGCTTGGAGAAGAGAAGGCTCTGAGGTAACCCCATACCACGTGATATTGTGCTGAACAATATAACTGGGGGAGAGGGCTCAAGGACTTCCTGGGTACTTGTTGGCTGGTAGTGAGCAATTCCCTTCTTAACAGAGAAGTTATGTGAAGTTGTAGTATAAGCAAGCAAGGACAAAATAAAGCAAGCAAGGACAAAATCACCAAAAAAAAAAAAAAAGCAACCAACCAAACAAAAAAAGACCAGAAAAGCAATGATAAACACAGAACCATAGAATCATTTTATTTGGAAGGGTCCCTTTAAGGCTATCTAGTCCAGCTACCCTTCAATGAACAGAGACACCTATGGCTACACCAGTCTGTTCAGAGCCCCATCCAGGCTGACCTTAAGTGTCTCCCACAATGGACGCCCACCACCTCTCTGGGCAACCTGTTCCAACAGTTCACTACCCCTAACATAAAAAAATAATCCCTTGTATCCACTCTAAATCTCCCCTCTTTTGGTTTGAAACCATTTCTCCTTGTCTTACCACAGCAGAATTTGCAAAAAGTCTGTCCAGTTCATTCTTACCCCTCCCCTTTAGATACTGGAAGGCTGCTCTCAGGTATCTCTGAAGCATTCTATTCTCCAAGTTGAACAGCCCCAGCTCCCTCAACCCATACTTGTGGAGGAGGTATTCCATCCCTTGGATCTTTATTGTCCTCCTCTCAATGTGCTCCAGTAGGTCCACATGTCTCCTGTACCGAGGACTCCACATTCAGATCCAATACTCCAGTACTCACCAGAGCAGAGTAGAGGGCAGGATCACCTCCCTCACCCTACTGACCATACTTCTTGAGATGCAGCCCACAACACAGTTGGCTTTCTGGGTTTCAAGGGTACACTGCTGGCTCATATCCAGCTAATCATTCACTAGTACCCCCAAATCCTTCTTGTCAGGGCTGTGCTCCATCCTTCCATCCCTCAGATTTTACTGATAGTGGAGGTTGCCACAACTCAGGCGCAAGACCTGTTAAACGTCATGAGGCCCACTGCTGAAGCCTGTCTAGATCTCTCTGGATGGTGTCCAATTCCTCAAGCATGTCAACAGCAAGCATAAGACTTAGGAAAAGGGACATAGGAAAGGGTCATGGAAAACCAGCAACAGACTTTAAGCAGACAAAAAGTTGAGCAGAAAGGTTAACAGTCTTCTTGCTAAAATGGGTAAGATGATAGTAAAAGATGCTGGAAATTATAACAGGTTCAGAGTGAATAGGAACATCTCACTGGAGCAAAGGAAAAGTGGGAAGAGAAAGGAGAGTCAATGAAGTGTTGTGAAGTGACTACAGCCCTTGTTAGCCATCCTCCCTGTGCCACTTGTTGAGTAGGATCTAAGAGAGTCAGAAGTAAAGATGAGTCTTGGAAGAGGGGGGTAAGGAGGCAGGGAGAAAGTTTTATTCTTCTGTCTTTGTTCCTACTCTATTTTTAATTGCCAGTAAATTGAATTAGTCTTCCCCAAGTCAAGTCTGCTTTCCCCTTGATGATAATTAGTGAACAATCCTCCTGTACTTAGCCCAGGGGAAGTTTTTCCCCTTGTCTTGTTGAGGAGGGAGAGAGTGGCTTGGAGGACACTTGACAGCCAGCTGAGGTTAACCCACTGCACCTGGGGAACAGCTAAAGTTGTTTATGAGTGGAACATTTCAACTAAATTATGCAGTTAATCTTGGAAGTCTCTACTTAACTCCTCCAGGTGTTACACCTTTGATGAACCTTGCATATAAAGGTCCGGAATTTCCAAAATTCATCACAGGCTGTTTAAAAAAAATCTTTTTTTTTTTTTTTTTTAAGCAACATAATTGAGAAAACATGCTTTCTACCTCTTATTTATTTATTTATTTTAATCTTTTCTGTGCATTGCATGGATATTGTACTTTTTTTTTTTCTTTTTTTTGACAGAAAATGTACAGTTTTTCTTTTACCATAGATTTGCTTCTTCTGTATACAAGTATATGTAATAACATCAACTGTTTTTTAAGGAGCCTTGGAAAGCAAAAAAAAAAAAAAAATCCTTCATAGGATAATCATTTGTATTTCTCCTATGTTCTTTATTACAGAATATAATAATGCCATCTGAGACAGGGAACAGTCTGTTTTGTTTCCCAATAACTGCATGTATTTATTTATTTAATATACTGCACAAGGGTTAATGTAGCTATGAATGTATCACAAAATCATAGAATTGTAGGGTTGAAAGAGACCTCTAGATATTATCTAATTCAACCTCTTTCAGGTTCCCATGAGTAGATTGTGCAGGAAGATGATGAGACAGGTTTTTAGCACCTCCAAAGGAGACAATTCGACATCTCTGGGTAGCTTGTTCCAGTGCACTGTAACCCTTAAAGTAAAGAAGTTCTTCCTCCCATTTGTATGGAATTTCTTCTGTTTTAGCTTGTTCCCATTCCCCCTTGCCCTATCCACTGGGCACCACTGAATGGGAGCCTATAGCCCATCTCTCTTAAGTTAGTGTAATCATTTTTAAACTTTAATCCAGATATTTTGTTAACCACTTAGGCACCATTGTCTTTCTTACAGTGACACATTTACTAAGTTGCCAGCTGAACAATTCAGCACTCTTTAAATTTGAGTTTGGATAGGTAGTGGAAAAAAGAGAAAAAAGTGACTTGAATTGTATTGAAGATCATTACCTTTCTCTGCTAACTTCGGGTGATATATTTGAATTCTTTTACAACCTTGTTTCCCACTTGTAGGGTGAATACTCTGAATGAATAGTACCCACACAACATAATGAAGATGAACACTATATTTTTGGATAGATTATCCAGATGGTATTGAGACACCTAATGAATAAGGAAGGGCTCACCTGTCACTAAAGATCAAATCTTGCCTAAAACTCAACACCAGAGTGATCTCAAACAAGAGAACCTTCCCTATTGGTGGTCAGCCCTTAAATAGGGTCTGGGAGAGGTGGAGCCAGACTCCACCCTTCTGGTCACACAGGTGAGTCGCCTTCACCTGTACTTCTGCAGCTGACTCAGTCCTCACCTCAGGTGATCAATCAGTGGTTCAGGCTGTGATTCAGCAGTTCCCACACACCACTTATGTCAGTTAGAATTTGGTCATTGACCTTAATGTAAAGATTCATACTTACGTGTTCTGCTGGTGCAAAGAGAAGTGGAGAGAAGAAAATAAATAATCATGACATTAGGATATTGAAGAATGAAGTATATTAATTAATTTTATATTTAAAAGAAATTTTGTTCATTTTTCATTACCTTTCTCTCATTTCTTTTTATTACAACACTTGAATAATATAAAAATTTCTTCTGAAAAAAAAAAAATTCACTGTAATTTCTAAACCATTTTACTGTGTTCTAGCAGTATATTTTTGTATTGCAAATAGAAGCAAAATTCTAAATACCAAAGTTTATTGTCTTATTAAATTATCCATTCCACAATGGAATGGATGTTACACATAAGTAATTTTAAACAGAAACATTTTGCAGATGCAGATATTTATTTTTCCTTAAAAGGTAATTAAATCACAAGAACCACTGTTTAAAAATAATTAAAAATCTCCAAAGCAAAGACCCATTGATCCTTTAGACCTCACTAATTAAATGTCTTCATTTTTAATGACTGAATATTTTAAAAGGAAAAGGTCAGTAAACTGAACTAGAGGAGGCAAAATTTAGAGTTAGATACGTGAGCAGTGTCATAAATCCAATGAATAGAAATATCAACTAAATAAAGGTGAGAAAGTGAACTGAAGCAGGAATAGATTCGTATAGTACAGGTATTATATAGTTTATTTGAGTATTTAAAAATTTGCTGAGGTAGTGATTCACAATATTAAATCAAAATGATTACTCCAAAATTAATGGTGAAGGGAAATTGAACAGCATTTTCTGAAGATGACAAAAGTATCATTACTCTAATTCATTTTGGTCATTAAGACATTTTGATCCTAAAAAAAGGGTACGCATGATACTTATATTTATCATAGAAAAATCAAGATTTGGAGTTAAGAGAACTGACTTTTTTTTCCCCTCCATAATTAGCATAGACTTCAAGTCCAGAAAATCCTTGCTCCCAAATTAGCAAATATTTTTCATTCTATTTTAGCACTCACACATATCTACTTGCAACATAATGACATTTGAAGGAAAGGTTGATCTGAAAACTGATGCTGGTATGCATTAAAATGTAAGAACAATTAAATGGCTACAATGTTCTTGCTTAGAAATTGTGGATGTCGTTATTCTCTGTCCACTAGTTTGGCAAGTTCTGAATAGCCTACCTAAGTGGTGAAGTAGCTTAGGATGTGATAGTTTGATTCTTCTGTATACTATTGCTTATGCTACTGTCCAAACTAAAAAAATTAAAGTTGGAAAATTTACAGGGGAAACAGGGGAAACTAATCTTGGCATAACTATTCAAGAACCTCATCTGTTATGTGTTTTACCTGACAATGATTCTGCAGTATAATAGTTGCCCAAATAAAGAGGACTTTGAATCTACAACAGATTCAAACATACAGTGAGAGCCTTTAGAGCACAAATAAACATGATGCATGCTTTTTTTTTTTCTGGTATTTTTTAAAGACTCCTGTTCATTTTCATATCTAGAAAAATATAAAGAAAATCTTAAAGACAAGAAAAAGTGTGTGAGACAACTTGAAATAAACTATACGTTTTCCCAGAGTATACAGAAAGTACAGGACGCATTGATGCATGTGGTTTCCAAGAAAGAAAATCACAGAATCACAGAATTGCAGGGATTGGAAGGCACCTCTAGAGATCACTGAGTCCAACCCCCTGCCAAAGCAGCTCCCTAGCCCAGGTTGCACAGGTAGGCGTCCAGGCGGGTCTGGAACGTCTCCAGAGAAGGAGACTCCACCACCTCTCTGTGCAGCTGTGCCAGTGCTCCGTCACTGCACTGGGAAGAAGTTCCCATGCTCATTTGTACATAAGTTTTATGTCACACTGCTGAGAAGCGACCAACCTCATCCCTTTGCCTCCCACTCCTTATATATTTATAGATGCAGATAAGATCACCTCTGAGTCCTCTTTTTTCAAGGCCAAACTCAGATCTCTCAGCCTTTCCTCATAAAGGAGGGGTTCCATGCCCTTTATCATCTCTGTAGCCCTCTGCTGGACTCTTTCCAGGAGATTCCTGTCTTTTTTTTTACCATGAAGCTCAGAACTAGACACAGTACTGCAGGTGATGCCTCAGCAAGGCAGAGTAGAGGGGGAGGATCACCTCCCTCAACCTACTGGCCGTGCTCTTTTAAATTCACCGCAGGATGCCATTGGCCTTCTTGGCCACCAGGGCACGCTGCTGGCTTATGGCCAACCTGTTATCCACCAGGACCCCAAGGTTCCTCTCCTCAAAGCTCCTCTCCAGCAGGTCACCCCCCAACCTGTACCGGTGCATGCGGTTATTCCTCCATAGGTGCAAGACTCTACACTTGCTCTCGTTAAACCTCATCTGGTTCCTTTCTGCCCAACTCTCCAGCATGTCCAGGTGTTGCTGGATGGCAGCACAGTCTTCCAGTGTGTCAGCCATTCCTGCCAGCTTTGTATCATCAGTAAACTTGCTGAGGGATGTATTTGTCATCGATGTCTACTACAAATTCATCCACTGTCTGCAGAGCAGAAGGTTACAAAAATGGAGTTTGAGTTATAAAACTAATTTCTGGGGAGGAAAATAAGAAGTGGGAGGTATGACTTACACAATTAAAAAACTCTATCACAGTCATTTCTAACTTAAGAGATGTAAACACATACATGCACAAAAGCAGATCTAAAACTACCTTAAAGTCATATTTTTACTCTAGCCTTAAAAACTGTATTTTAGAGGGGTGGTTGATAAAGCATGAGTTCTAAAAAATAAGTACAAGTTCTGAATAAAGATATCTAAAATCAGATTCTGAGGATACAAGAACTAATTTTCAAATTACCCCAAGCCCCAAAGCTTTTAACAAAATGTAATAAAGAAACTTCTTCCTGTAGTATATAGAACATCTAAAATGAATTGGGAAGGTGGAATTACTGAGCAAGAACAAGAAATATAACGTGCAACCAAAAGTACTGGGTATGTTTCATTATTTATATTACAGATGTGCAATTGCAATAAATTTTCTTCTAAATTCCAAATACAATTAGTTCTTCTTACAAGAATAATTAGCAGTTGTGTATTTTGTAGAATAGTTTTATTTCATACTGTAAGTAATTGCTTGAAATAAAATATTGATTTTTTTTTCTGTGCATATATTAAATATATTATGTGCACATGTTAAATATATGTATTTGTTATGGTTTTATGATTTTGGTACTGGTATTCCACATCATAACATCATGCAGTGCATTTGGAGTTAAGGAGTTAATATTCCAGCTCCGTGGACCATCGATAGTTCCAGGTATGCCTGTCTCAGAAGAGAAGAACTCCATTCCCCAGGGGACTTTGCGATGCTTTACGTTCTTACGTGTTTACGCTCAGAGGGAAAGATAAAAACTGTCTGCAGTCACGGGACTCTCTCTTCCCTTCGGGACCGAGCTCAGCAGTGGGTGTTTGTTGCAGCCGTCCGCCTTCAGCGTTAGCGTAAGGCCTTCGGTTTATCGGACACTCTCTCTCTTGCTCATTTTATTTGATTCATTTGCCTCAATTCCAATTATATTATATTATATTGTGTTATTTTCCTTTCTGATATCTTATTTAGTAAATTAGCTTTCCTCCTCAGATTGTTGCCGCTGTTCTGTTCCTGGGCCCATCTCCCTTCTCCTTTTTCCCTTTTCCCCCTTCCCCGGGGTGTGGGCCCGTGGGTCCCTTGCCTCAATTGTCACGGTACCGGGTCAAACTGTCCCGCAAACCGCTGACAATATTCATTATGAATACTTATTTAATTGTATATTCAAGTTGGATCAAGATAGTGGGACTTTTCATGTAGCTGATATTATTTGATCCTAAAAAAATTATTAGCACAAAGGGCAGAAAATATTGAATAAAGTCTACTAATTCCTCACTTTTTCATACCTTGCAACCTATATGCCTTCTACTATTTTTCCCAAGATGTTGTGATATTGCTTAAAGTTCTACTAACATTAAGTTTTTTACTATTAGGTAAGTTTTGTATTTTGATTATTAAGTTGCAATTAATATAATACAAGTCAAAGGAAATCTGTATGTTTTTGCAAGAAATATAGCACAAATGTGAAGTGATACAGTTATAGGAACACAAATTCTTAGCTGTCAAAGGTATCCTTGTTCTAACTCACATAACATCCTTTACTTACCCTACTTCTCAAATTTTCCTAAGTAAACTTTTATTCTACCTGTTATCATCTGTACATTATGGTTTTACATACCAAAAAAGCTATATGTATGGATTGTGACATTTTTCTTTAATGAGATTGGAAGACATGGGTTTTGGGATGCCTTCAAAATGTATTATACAAAATACTACATAGTTACCATCAGCTATAGTATTTTTATGCGAGTAGTCTGTAAACTCTGGAGCAATAATAGTCCATATCTTAAAACTACAGCAGTGATATAGAGTTTTGTGAATTTTCTATGCATATTCTTCTCAACACTATTTTGAAACACTGGTTTCTATACTGTGCAGTTTTTGTTTTTGCTGATGATAGCCTCTTACAAGAAAAGGGCAATCAGCAACGGCATGAAGTTCAACAAAGTAAATGCCGGATGATGCACCTGGGGTGGAGTATTTCATAATGTTCTAAAGGGACACAGTGATCGTTACACAGATAATTGTAAAAAAAAAGCCAAATGTATACTATTTAAAAATTATATATGTATACTATAATTGTATCTGTTAGAGACCATGTATGCCTTTGGTTTTAATGTGACTTTCTTCCCATGCAGAATGAAGTGAGTTAAGAAAAGAGAAAAACACAACAAATGAAAGCAAGTAAAAATTTTAAAGTCCATTAGTAGGCTACATATGCCTATGTATGTATGAATACTGATTGCATATACTAGATCCTGGTGGTTAATGTGATTTAATAGTAAGATCTTAATAGAGTCACAGAATCTAAGCTGATTTCCACCTGATCCTCATTTCCTGAGAAGTTAGACCATGTTCTTGGTTTGAATATAACATACTACCTTGTGCCATACTTGTTTTCCATGGACGTTTTCCATGATTGAAGGGGTCTAGTAGAGATATAAGTATTAAACCTTGTGTGGGTATTGCACTAGGGGATGTATAGTATTTATTTGTAATTGAAACCACACTTCAAAAAGTTCCATCAAACTCCATCATGATGTTAGTTCTCCAAAAGGTATTGAAAACTTATCAAAATCAGGAGTTCTAATTCTGTAGAGACTTAGCATTATAATATTGACTGTTGGTAGTGGCCAGCATTCAGGAAGCCCGTGTCCAAAGTGGAAGCCTTGATCTTGACATCTGGCTTACCTTGATCCTCTGTGGGAAGAAATAAATTCCTAAATTTGGTTCACAACAGGTAGCAGAGAACAACGCTGCCTATGCTTCTGAATGTGGAACATTAGGAAAAGCAGTATACAGCCCATCCTCTTCTGCCTCTCACGTATCATACTTTTCTATTAATGTATTTTAGAAAGGAAAATGGGATGCTAAATTTTTTATTCAATTTTTATTACAAATATTACAGCTACTGATCTTAAAAATGATTGTCACAGACTAGCCAACTTCAAGTGAATCAAAGCCCAGTCTCAAAACAGAGTAGACCTAAACAAGTGTACCTGACAGCAACAACATGTAAGTGGCAGAAGGTATTACCAAAGCCTTCACGGATATCCCTTCTGAGATAGAAACATTTGAAAAAGTATGGGAGATCTGGTCTCCTGAAGAGTGTTTGTGTTACATTTTCTCAAACATTGGCCTGAATAGCTGCTTCTTTTGCAGAGGCTGTAGGGAAGATACAAACTATACAGCCATTGTTGGTTAAGTTTCACCACTGTGCAAAAGTGAAATAAAGATTCAATAAAAGAGCATAACTTCTGCTGAGAGTTTAGTACCATCCAGTCCTGTGGAAATTAGATAAAAGTGCTTTCAAGATGTCTGTCATTACCTCTATTTGTATTTAATCTGATTTCAGTATTTGATAGATATTGAAGAGAGAACTTGGAGTAATCTCACTGCTGACATTTCACATTAATTTGTCAAAATAAAACAGGACTCTTGTTTTTTGTCAACCTTCCTTGAGAGTGTTGTACATTTTATATTTTTTGCTCTGTGAGATGCTATTGGGTGATATTAGAAAAGAGAAAATTCAGATGTCACCACATTTATATCCTCTTTCAAACCTTGTACACATTTTTGGAGGATTCTTTGTAAGTTAGAGTGTCTGAATCACTTCACCCCTTTAGGAGAAGAGATTAACTGCTGTCAATCCCGTATTTAACTTTTCCTTGATCAAACCAAAATTTGTGTAAAACTTATAATGTCCTTAAAATTTCTGTGATTATTTTTTTCTTGAAGAGTCAGTAATACCATGAGCATCAGAATCAGAAATGAGTGATTTTGTCTAAAAAGTCATAGACACCTTTAAGAATCTTCAGAGGAACTTCCAAATTTCTCATTGAATTTCAGTGCTCACTATGTGCTTCAGCTGACAATTTAATTCTGCTGTGTTAGATGCCCTTTTCTGCATTTTAGTCTGTGAAAATGAAATGCCAGTAAAATTCTAACTATAACCCTTGTAGTTTAATATATGGGTGCTTTCAGGTTAAATATCTGTATTAATTGAATACTCTTGAAGAGAGCACTAGAAGTATGCTTCACCTAAATTTCTCATCTTGCAACCAAATTTCGCTGTCTCAGCAAAATTTTGGTAATACTTGCTTCCACTAGGTATTTCCAGGTGGTCTTGCTTAGCCCTTTTTAGGCTGTGTTTGTGACTCCCTTAAAAAGTGCCAACTACTCAGTGAAAATAATTTTAAATTTCAGTATCTGTAAATCTTCATCTCAGTTCAGTCATGGCAGTCTTAATATTGTTTGAGAATGAGTTCACACCTTTACTCAGCATTCACCTCTATTTATTAGTTATGCTGAAGACTAGGCTAGGAATTTCAGAATATTTCAGAAATATTTGGTAATTCTGTAAGAGCCACAAACTGAAAAATGCATAGTGTTCCTCAGAACTGGAAAAGTAAATATTTATTATTTTTTATTTTAATTTGACCAATTTTAAAAAATACTTCTTTTATATGTATATTTATATATTTGCATATACGTATCGTATTTAAACAGTACTAGAAAAGTACCTTGAGAAAGTATTTAAAACATAGGTGCATACTTTCATTCAAATTATGGGCATATAACCAAGTGTTACTGCATTTCAGATCAATTGTGGAAATTGTCTTTGCCAATCAAAGTATTTAATGTTGAAACAAATGCATACTAATTCCATTCAGAATAAGCAAAGATGACACCTGCAATCAGTTGTGGTATATCGGTTGACAATGGTGATCTGTCAAGCTGAGGTAACTCAATAGTGCTTAAGTATACAACCTGTCATTCATGATGTGGTGTTCTCTGATACTTTTCAACTTGTGCATCTGTATATCTACATTGTCTTTCCATTGATTTAATCTTAGATTTATTTATTTTTAACTATTTGTACATTCACAAAGATGATAAAAAATTTTAAGAACTAAAAAAAAAACTTTGACCTGGACAGGCTGGAGAGTTGAAGCAGAAAGGAACCAGAAGAGCAAGTATAGAGTCTTGCACCTACAGAGGAATAACTATATTGTTACAGGTTTGGGGATAACCTGCTTGATAGTCACTGTGAGGAGAGGAATTTTGGGGTCCTGGTGGATAACAGGTTGGCCATGAGCCAGCAGTGTGCCCTGGTGGCCAAGAAGGCCAATGGCATCCTGTGTGGCCAGCAGGTTGAGGGAGGTGATCCTCCCCCTCTACTCTGCCCTGGTGAGGCCTCACTAGTTCTGGGCTTCCTGGTACAAAAAAGAGAAGGATCTCCTCAAAAGAATCCAGAGGAGAGCTACAAAGGTAATAAAGGGTGTCACTGTCTATGGTCAATGGTAAATATAGCATCAAACATAAAAATGCTACATGAAATTCAAATGGGAAAGACAGATACAGATACAGGATAGCTGAGGTTGGAAGGAACCTCTGGAGATGGTTTGGTCCAAGTCCCCTGCTCAAGAAGAATGTCTAGATCCAGTTAGTTGCCCAGGACCGTGTCCTGATATTATTTTTTAATATTTCCCAGGAGGAACACTCCACAAATTCTTCAGTACACCTTTGCCAGTGTTCATTCACCCTTACAGTAAATGAGTGCTTCCTGATATCCAGATGGATTCTCTTTTGTTCCAGTACTGAAAAGAGCCTAGCTTCATCTTCTTTGAACCCTTTCTTCTCTTTTCTGTCTCTCCTACTGGGCAGCTCAGGACTGGTCACAGTACTCCAGGTTTGGCCTTACAAATGCTGCGTAGAGGGAAAGGATCACTTTACTTGGTCTGCTGGCAGTGCTATTTCTAATGCAGCTCAAGATACCTTTAGATCATGTTGCTTGTTTATTTTCAACTGTGAAAATAAGTTGAAATTTGGTGACAGAATCTCTAGTCCTTTTCTGCCAGTCTTTCCTGTAGTCTGACCTTCAGTATATATTGCTGTCTGGAGATGTTCTGCTGCAGGTGTAGGACTTTACACTTCCCTTTGTTGAACTTCATGACGTTTCTGTCAGTCCAGTTCTCAAGTCTGTCAGTGTCTTGCTTGAGAGTATACTCTGCCCTATCATTAATAAAGATACTTGATTGTATCTTTGCAACAGCTCTTTGAAACATATGCTTAATTGAAACCTTTATGCTGAATTTGTTATAAATCATAATTGTTGGCAACCTTTCTCTAGAAGATAAGATAGTATTTTACAGATCTTGAGCACCAGAACTAATAAGCCTGGTATGAACCATAATTTGTCAATCATATCATTCTTTTGGTCCAACAATTAAAAATGTTTGGAAATACAAATGCAAGTTAAGTTTATTACAATTTTTCACATAAAGGCTTCATGTGGTACAACTTAAACCAGTAGATGGTGGAAGCCCTGACAAAAAATCCTAATAAATTAAAATTGAATGTTTAAATAATGATAGTTCATCATCAGCAGATGCTATGGGGAAGAATTTAAATAAATAGTATAATTCTGAGATCAGTATATAGCAAATTAATCTGGCTGTCCTATTTTGATCTATGATTCTATGATTCTGTGATACTTTTTTCATTTTCATTGATATCTTGAGTAGTAAACATACACACCTTGAGAAGTAGATAATTCTGTAAGACAAGCAATAAACAGGACAATAATTGTCTGACTTTGTTTGCAAAAGATATCTAATGATGACATTTAGCATGTCATTTTCTTATGTTTCATGTCATTTTTATGACAATAGGGAATATTATAGAAATATCCTAAATCACATTTAAAGACAATATTATTTATTAGTTATGTCTTATAAGCATTTTAGAAACAAGTGTGATTTCGTTTTTACCTTTTATTTTCTGTCTAGTTACTGGATTGTTCTGGAAAATGGGTGACTGGCACTGTAAACAGTAACTGGGAATTGAGGAAGCTTCGCTGAGTGCCCCAAACTCATGTTCCTATTTCACAAAAGGAAATATTAATTAGTTTATGAATTACCTTGGTTAGAATTAAAAAGCACAGAAATTAATGGCAGGAGACAAAAGTCCAAACAGCAGAGAAATAAAGCTTAATATACAGAATAAAAATCTCAGAATTCTAAAAGTCTGATTGACTTAGGGGAAAAAAAGCTGGTATTTACTTGTTAATAGGGAAGGATGGAAAGATCCATGATAATGTAGGTGACTGCAAATGTTAAAAGGAAACTGAACAGTGCTGTGGTTCTCTGAGTATCCAGGTGGCAACTATATCTTAGACAAACATGCCTTTCCTTCTCCAGTATGTACTTCCTTTCTTGTCTTCCATGTTTCTTTAGACACTGCTGTTTTTGCAAACACTTGATGAACCAAATCAAGGTGCTTACCTGGAGATACTTTGAGAATAAATAAATAAATAAATAAATTGAATAAATGCACAAACAATGTTGCTTATTGTCTGGATGATCTTCCCAGTCTAGTTCATGGTACGGTCACACAAACAGCAGTATTTCCATATATGACCCAAACATTAGTTTGTGGTTTTGTGTCAAAAGCAAGTTTACTGAAATACCCCCTCAATAAGAGCCAGAAGGAATGCTTGACATCTTGTCAAGCATCTGACACCCCATTAGATCTGCACTGGAAAGCTCTCAGAAATACATTCAGCTATCAACAGCTTTAATTGCTTTCCAACTACTTGTCCATCCATATGGGACAATATTTTTCTCTCCTCAGATAAGCATGAAAGAAACATCAGTGTTTAGAAAGCAGCAAGAAAACAGAAATGTCTGTTTCAGAACAATCTCTACATTTGGATGGGAAATCATCACAATAAAAAAAAGAAGACTTTCAGTGAGAGACAGAAATGGCTATACATAGAAAGTGATTAGACCATATTTAGCAGTGTCTCACAGAAGTATTGTTTTTCATAAGAAAAAATGTCTCAGTATCTGTGTTAATTTAGTACAAAAATCTTGTGAGAAATTCTGCTAAGCAATTTTTCTGTTTTTCTTTTCACATTGTATCTGATAGAGCTGGGTTAGGAGGCCAGGTACCAACAACTCAGCAGAATGGGAGTGGGCAAAGAGGTGCAGAGCCTGCAAAAGATTTAGGAGGCTTTAGACTCCTATTTAAATTGTTTGTATGTGTTATTCACAACTCAGAGGCATCGAGTTGAGAAGAGACCTGAACTTAAAATTCAGAGCTAGAAACACTGATAAAATGCTTCACAGACTTGGCTTCAAATCATCACTTTGGGGTATAGTTCTGCCTACACTGAGAGGCATTGGCCCATGCAGTTATATAAGTACAGTTCAATGTGTTTCCAGGAGTCTTTTTTTCCTCAAAATACATACAGACAAGGTTAATGAGGAATCAAGGAACAATTTACAAACAAAATATTTCACAATTTGCAAGTTTAATACTTCAGCAATTGAAGGTTTCCATTAGCTTGCTGCACTAAATATAAGTAAATATTTTTTATCTACCATAGTGTCTCATATTGACAATATATACATATTTTTACAAGGAATTATATTTTCACTGAAAAAATTCCATTTTCACCAAGGATATACATATATTCTGATTAAAAGGAAGACTATACAATCAGCATGGCATGCATTAAACACAGTGGCAATAAACTGAGATAACTAAATAATAAATTTTTAAATATAATCTAATAGAGCATTTATAGTAAAGTTGCAAAACGTTTTAGTTTTGATCACTTTCAGTGGTGTGGAAGAAGATAAAATTATTTCTGACACAGTGTGCAGAAGAAACAGAAACGTTGATGTGATAAGGGAAAAACACAAGTCAGATTTTCTGACTGTTTTATAGACAGATATATATTAATATAATCTTCACACATACAAGCATGTTTGCTTAGGTGTAAGTTTTGGTTGGGCTCTTAAGACATGTCATGCTTTCAGGATGAGAGATCACCTTTTTAAGTAAGAATATGTTGGATAATAAAGCTCTTAAATAATTTCACTAGAGTACATCACCAGAATGATTTTTAATCTATAACCATGGAAATTTTGAACACATTGCCAGAGCTATTAACATTTTTTGTATGAAGATAGAAGTTGTCATCACTTCCATATTGCTATTTAGGGATTGCCTGATACTTTGAAAAGAATTTTAGCAAACAAACTGATGGCTTCAGAAGTTATTACAATGATCTGAGGAAAGAAAGCTAACCCACAGAAAGAATATCTAAGTGCATTTATTTTTGTTAAATTGAGTTCATATTTACACAATCTCTAGCAGCTGCTGAAGTAGAAAATCAGTGATAGCAGAGATCCGCTTAATCCAAGAGAAGACAATGTGTTCCAGTGATGAGGGAAAGATAGAAAAATATCATATCAGAAAAAAGCCTTTTCTTTCTAAGTATATGTTACTGAATACTTTACCAAATTATCAGGGGACAGTGTAGATTCTTTATACATCTGCAGTTTATAGTATACTAAATTTATTTCTAAATAAAAAGAATAATAAAAGAAAAGAAAAGAAAAGAAAAGAAAAGAAAAGAAAAGAAAAGAAAAGAAAAGAAAAGAAAAGAAAAGAAAAGAAAAGAAAAGAAAAGAAAAGAAAAGAAAAGAAAAGAAAAGAAAAGAAAAGAAAAGAAAAGAGAAGAGAAGAGAAGAGAAGAGAAGAGAAGAGAAGAGAAGAGAAGAGAAGAGAAGAGAAGAGAAGAGAAGAGAAGAGAAGAGAAGAGAAGAGAAGAGAAGAAAAGAAAAGAAAAGAAAAGAAAAGAAAAGAAAAGAAAAGAAAAGGAAAAGAAAAGAAAAGAAAAGAAAAGAAAAGAAAAGAAAAGAAAAGAAAAGAAAAGAAAAGAAAAGAAAAGAAAAGAAAAGAAAAGAAAAGAAAAAGAAAAGAAAAGAAAAAAGAAAAGAAAAGAAAAGAAAAAGAAAAGAAAGAAGAAAAGAAAAGAAAAGAAAAGAAAAGAAAAGAAAAGAAAAGAAAAGAAAAGAAAAGAGAAAAGAAAAGAAAAGAAAAGAAAAGAAAAGAAAAGAAAAGAAAAGAAAAGAAAAGAAAAGAAAAGAAAAGAAAAGAAAAGAAAAGAAAAGAAAAGAAAAGAAAAAAAAAGAAAAAAGTTTGCTACAGTTATTGTATATGGATACAAACATCCATAGCCTAGAAATAACATCCTAGAAAATGACTAAATTTTGAAGAACCTGTATATGATCCTAGATATTTTTCGTAGGAAGAAGTCCTAAAAAAACAGGAAAATTATTTTAAATTATTAGAAAAAACCTTAATATTTTGAAAAAATATGATTTATTAAAGTCATCTTATAGTGACTCAAGTGTTTGATTACAAGCAAAGATCAGGAGCAAGGGAGCTATGTTTATACATTTTTTTAGAGACTGTTCTCTTACACTTAAGTACTTTTTGTACTATTATTTGATATTGACTGGACATACTGATGACATTTAGGCCACTAGAAGTTAATAATGTTGACATCCTTGTAACTACACTCACAAATAACTACATTACAATATGTAATTGTTTTATAAATAAATGTAAATAAATAAATGTTAATAAATAAATGTAAAATCCAGCTGGTAGAAGAGCTGCCACAGACGAATAAAAAAAGAAGAAACAGAAATTCTCAAAGACTATCTCAAATATTCTGTCATAAAATTCCTAATGAGGAAGACAAAAGTTGTCTGTCATCAAAAGGTGATAATCCTGTCAGAAAACCAGTGGTCTGCATTGTGATTTTTATCCATTTATTGCTAGTTATTTGTCTTATCTATCATGCATATCAGAAAATCTTACGTACTTTTTAAATACTTCTGAGGAAGAAATATTTAAGTCATATTTCAAGTTTGATCTGATTTGATGGAATATCAATCTAATCTTGGACATTTCATTGGTTTTGTACTTGAATTGTTATAATATATAAACAAATATGTTGCAGAACCACAGAACTGTACTAGCTCAATCAATTCTAAATAAATTTCATCAACTAATTAAGTATATATTTTGGGGAATAAAATAGCACTGTTATCTAATTGTGTCTTTGCAGGTAAGAAAGATTCAACTCTTTAGCATAATGTGAACTATTACATTATAAGTTTAATAAATATTTCCAAAAATTATCAAAATTAATATACATATCACATGCACAAGCATGGTCCACATTTTAAATTTGGAAATTAAGCCATCTTTTATGTTTATTAAGTGAGAGATAAAGCTAAAAAAGATTTAAAAAAAACCTGCTAAAATGTACAATAATTTCTAATTTAAAATTTGGACTTGTGAAGTTGAAAAATTAATATAATGAAAAATCCTCGAGATTTCAAGAGCATAAGTAGATGGTACAGGAATTAAAAACTGAAGCTGCTAATATACCAAGAAAAAAAAATTGTTCTGTTCTTGAAATTGAAAAACCAGAGAAAACCTTGAAGTCCCTGCATCTGGATCTAATAGCTTCCCAGCAGAAACACAAATTGGAACTTGCTCAGCTAGGACATCAGATAACACAGCTTGAAAGAGATCTTGCAGATGCCCAGGAAACTTTTAAGTCAAAAGATCAGGTATGATCTTGCTATCAGAACAAACTAAACAGATATCTTTTAAAAAATCACATTGCAAAGTAGAATGTGAAGGAGCTAGTCTTGCAGTACTTCACACATACTTTTTAAGATCTCTAGACAAAATTATCACAAATTTTCTAGGTACATATTTCTCTGGTGTTTGCCTATAAATTAAAGATATGTTAGAATTTCTGACAGAGATGCTATCAAAATGTATACTGATACAAATAAATGAGGTACATTAAAAAGAGCATGGTCAGCAGGTTGAGGGAGGTGATCCTCCTTCTTTCCTCTGCCCTGGTGGGGTCACATCTTGAGTATTGTGTCCAGTTATGGGCTCCCCAGTTTGTCAAAGACAGGAAACTCCTAGAGAGCATCCAGTGGAGGGCCATAAAGGTGTTTAAGAGACTGGAGCATGTCCGTTATGAAGAAAGACTGAGACTTGGGACTGTTCAATCTGGAGGAGAGAATACAGAGGGGAGACCATACAATGCTTATAAATAAACTGTGGGAATCAAATGGATGGGACCAGGCTCTTTTCAGTGATGTGCAGCAGGGGGACAAAGGTCACCAGGCAGAAACTGGAGTAGTGGAAGTTCCATGCAAACACAAGGAAGATCATTACTGTGGGGGTGACAGAGAAGGCAGCTCAGAGATTTTGTGGAGTCGCCTTCAATGGAGATATGGAAAACTTGCCTGGATACCTTACTCTGAAACTTACTGAAGGGGACCTGCTTCAGCAAGGTCATTGGACTGGATGATCTCAGGAGGATCTCCCTTCCAACCCCTATAATTGTTTGACTATGTGATTGTGTGTGAATATAGGAATATGATTTCTGTTATGATTTTACATAACTAGCAATCCCCTTATAAATATTTTCAAGGTATTTTCAAGGTCAGATATGCACCTTGCTGTACTTTTTCTTGGTATAAGAAGTGAATAAGCTTAGGGGTCTTAATTACTCTTTTTACCCTTGCTCAGTAAATGCCTCTTGTGCTAAAAAGTTCATAAACTGAAAATATTTTGGTTGTATTTATGGTATAATACATTACTACTTCTCATAACATGCTGAAATAAGATATGTTCTTTTGAAACTTTGTCAACTTTGTAACTTAAATTAGAAATTACAGCAGTTGAAGTGCTCTATTTTTCTGTTTCTCAGTTTCTTTTTTTTTAATCATATACCAAAAGTAGAAAAATACAATCCCTCCTCATTTTCAATGAGTTTTATAAAGAGATGTACAAAATATATAGAATTACAAATATTTTGAGAATCAGTTAATGAGGAAAGTGTTGTTTACATTATATATATATATATATATATATATATCTTTTTGCTAAGCCACAAAAAGGACAACAGAAAGAATTAACCCCCAGCAAAATTCTTTCTAGTAAATAGAACCTTATTATTTACTGAATAAACACAGAGAAATGGAAACATATAACTGTGGCAGGGTATTATATGCTGTCTATTAAGTTTTACACACCTGAAAAAATGTGTTAATACAGATAATTGTTGTCATGTTAACATCACAGGTTTCAAGCTGTCTTAAACAATTTTAAATTCTCAAAAAAGAATGTTTAACATTTGAACCAAAAACAGTGCTGCACGAATAATTAAAGGCTTAAGTTAAATACATAGACAGTCATTTAAATTTAGATCTGCAATAACATTTACTATTATTCTCTAAGGCTTTGACTGTGCTTGACAGAAACAAAGTACTCTGGGATTAATTTCAAGAAATGGTGCCAACTGTGTGCAATTTGCTGTAATTAAGACATGAAAGAGTACTAAATATTCAGATTAAAAGAAGCATGATGGAGCATGATAGAGAATCAAGGTGTGGCATTGAGCCAATAACACAGTCAGTCATGAATACTCGATAGTGATTGATACTTATATCTGTAAACTTATATCTATAAACTTGAAAGACATGCTTAAGATACGTGCATATGGAAATTAAAACTATGGATCTCAACACAATGGGTTCTTCTAAATCCAGACTCTGAACTATATATGACAACTTCAAGCAACAATAAGATAGAGTCTTTGTTTTACAGAGATAAGAACTTTAAACTGTAAGAAAAAATAAAAAAGAAAAAAAGAAAAAAACCCAAACAAACCCAAGAGAATAGCATGGTATCTTTTTTTTCCAATGGCTTTGGGATATCCCTATGGCCATATTAACCTATGGCATTTGCCTGAGTACTAAATGAAAGAGCTCTGTGGCAGTTGGCACCAAGAGGTTAACAATCCCCTTATTTTATTTTACTTTATTTTTCAATTCATCAAACATTTTTCCTTTTTTTCTCAAAAAAGAAAAAAGAAGGAAAATCATTCATTTACATCAAACTGCATTTCTCTCACAATTACATCGAATATATATGTATATATTTTGCCTTTGAACTTACATGTATTGATTAATGGTACATTTATTGTAATACTGAATCTTTTTTTTCAATAGGCTATTCTAAATTAAAGTCCTTGTAACTTTTTGATCCTGGAGGAGATTGTGGATACTTGACCTAGTTGCTAATGAGGTGCTGCATAATCTCCTGTACCCCATAGCTCAAAATAGCAGGATGCAGTATAAAAAGTACACCATAAAAAGCACTATTGGAATGCTTTTTGTCTTCACAGGTAATACGCAAAAGAGATGACCTTCTGAGAAAGTCGGAAGCTGATTTCCTGCAGGCAAAGAAAGGTATCAAAGTAAAAGTGGATAAGGTGGAGAACCTTGGCAGTGTGGTCAAGAAACTAAAAGCCAGTATCGAGGACACACAGAAAGAAAGGAATCAGACAGAGACAGAAACTGCCATACTGAGAACTGAGATTCAGCAGCTAAATCAGGAACGGCAGGGTGTGCATTAGCAGTGCAGAAGGACAGGTAATAAAGTATAAAAATAGTAATATTACAGTAAAATAAATTTAGAACAGTCTAATTGAAATTTTTTCCATCTTATATATATAATGGATGTAATCAACTGAATATTAAAAGGTTTTCTGTATCGCTTTTGGGAAAATTCATGATATAGACTGTGTCCTCAGAACCAAATAAATACAACTTTAAAATGTTGATTTATATTTCTGCCATGTGGTCTTTGTATCAATTTGGTAAAACATCTATTTCAGTCATTTGTCTTCTGAACATCTACCCACTCACAAGCAATGCAAAATATGATTTTAACTTAACAAATTTCATATCATTCATAACATTTTAGGTGATTTTTGAACTAGTGTGATGAATCCCCAGAAAATACAAGTTAACAGCTTTTGCAGCAGTACTCTAATGAATATAGACTTTATTTTCAAGGAAAAATAATACACATAAAACCAAAAACAAATAGAAAAAATAAGCAATTGTTTGATTTTGTCCCAAAATTTCTTTAAATAATTTCCATTTGGTAATTTTGTTTTTTAAACTGAATTACTGCAAAACAGGAACTAGTTTTCAGAATAAGCAAATGCAAAAGGAAATTGCTATATGAATATTTTGAAGTCACAGTATAGTAGAGTTTGAAATATACTACTTTTAGCAAATAAAATATTAATGAAGTCATTTGGAACATAATAGACAGCCTGTGTCAACCCCTTAATTTTCTCTTCCACTATTCACAACATTGCCAGATACGTATTTCTGGATAAAACCCCCTAGAGGTCTGCTGCAAATTCTTTTTCAATACAACCAGATCATTGCAGATAATTGTATTACACAGGGTATTGATCCAAAATCGTTGTGCACCGGAAACATCTGAAAAAACATGATTATAGCTTTCTGTTTATTGTTCGTACATCATATAAGCAGGCTTTTGTGTGAATCACCTGTAAGAAAGGCAAGGTGGAAACATCAGAGAAATTACCTCTTTACAAGAATCTATTGATCACTTTAAATCAAAGAAGTATGTTTGACATAAGATTACCTGCCAGTTTGAACATTAGGTACACTATGTTATAGCCTGGGGCAGTTGTAAGTCTGACAAAGGGATTGTAAATAAAGCATGCAGCTGCTAGCGCCTCTGGCTTGGGATCAACCAAGGCTCAAGTCCAAGGCATAGGTAAACTTAAAATAATTTAACCCTTTTTTATCAGGACACTCTGAGTTAAAACTGACTATCAAAAATAGTGACAGAAGTAACGTTGTTTTGTGTTTAAGCAGGTGTGTTACTTGCAAAATATGCACTGTTGGATCCGTTAACAAATGAAAACTAATATAGATAAAATACATTTTTGAATACTCTTTCATCTCCAAGCAGCAGGCAACACTTCGAAACAACTTCTAACAAGTTTTATAACATTTTCAAATGTCTATTTCTAGATAATACAGAGAATGTCATTTCAAATCAAATTGACTTTTTTTAATGTTTTGAATTTGGAATAAGTTTCATTTGAATTATGATGAATTATCTTAAACAAATCAACAGCTGAAAAACTGTAAAGGAAAATGGATATGCATTGCATGTAAACTACCATTCTTTTAATTTCAAACTCAAATTGAATACTAGGAGCCCATAGATAATTAATTATACTTGAATAACTAGTCATACTGATTTCAATGTCCTACTTCAGGACTGTTATATACCAATTTATGAAAGAAATAGGTCCGAAGAACCACGACAAATAGAGTTTTTTTGTATGTAACATTTCCTGTTGAATAATGGAAGTTTAGTCTTATAGATACCAAAATTGCTCTTGCATAAACAGCTGATTTTTAAATACGAAAGAAAAACTGTTATTGCTGGTTGTTAGATGATTATTAGACTGTATTGTTATTTTATAATGTTGACATTACTAAACATTCAACTCATTAGTTCACAGAGATTCACTTGTGGTTGAAATCCAGTAAAAATGATATATGCTGCTTGTTAAAAATGTGGCTTGTCTTGTCATCTCTGTGCCTTCCTGAGGCACAAATTTAGGCAGTTTATATAACGTATTTTATTTTATAGTTACTATTGTCTTATTTTGTAAGAATTTGAGTTCTATCTCTGTCAATAAGAAAAGAACAAAGCATTTTTTTTTATTTTAAGAAATTAATCTGGATGTTCTCAGTTTAAATGTAGATATAATAGCTGAGTTTAGATCTTGCACATATGGTCAGCACTGTTGGACATTAAAGGCAATAAATGCAGAATCATTTTAACAGAGTGCAAATGTTTCTCCTTAAATAATTCTATCCATCTCAGACTGAAAAAATGGTGTTTTTTGGCTTCATTGATGCCTGGTACAGTTATTACTTTTTAATATTATATGACAACACATTAAAAACAACATTTTTTATTTTTTATCAATTTATGATCATGTAAACTCCTCTGTTATGATACTTACTGAATTGCTATTATTAAAAGCTTCTTCAGTTCTTAAATTTTCTGGTGTCAAATTTCAAAACAATTTCTATATTACTTACTAATGGGAGTGCATCCTGAAAAATGTTTGTAGTGAAGCACTCTCTATAATGATCAGTTCAATTCCAATATATCCTAAAACTAGTAACTAGATGTGCCAATGTGCCTGAAGCCATGTATTTATAGAACACTATAAAAACAAAATCATATATGTGCATTTGTGTCTGTGCATGTACGCATACATCCATACACCGTCACAAACGTGTACATGCACACACTAAGGGTCAAGAATTTAAATTAAAATATATGTACATATATCTTTTAGGAAAATGGTCAACAAAGAACAAAGGAAAAATGTCTTTGTCTTAAATCACTTATTTTTCTGAGAGAGCTGGCAGTGTACGGCTCTCATTTCTTTTGGTCTAAGGAAAGATTGCCATCTATTGGATGACCTTGGAAAACAGCAGATTTTACTATGTATGTACTCAGTAATTCATAAAAAAAAACATAATGAATTTGAAGACGCTGAGGTTAAATTGTATACATTATGATTGCAAAATGGTACAAGAGCTATTATCTTTTTAAAACTATGATTTTGAATTTCAGAATGACTTACATTAACAAAAAATGATAGAAATAGATGTTTGCTTTAGAAAGAGCTGAATACTGAATTTTTATATATACAGTATTTGGTAGCAGTTTAAATATTTTCAGAATACTGAAACGAAGATTTTTTATTTAAGTTTACTGGAATACAAGGGGAGAGTCTTAAGCCAACTGTTAATAAATTTGTGCTATATTTTCTTCTAATGATTTTGGAACAAAATTATTCTCCTGAAAACAGTATTTGTCCTGCTCTTACAGAAGGTTGTACTGCGCTGTGCATTTAAAACAAAAATATCACTCAGCTTGGATTTAAAATGTAATGCTTTTTTCTTTCCTTTTCCTTTTTTTTTTCTTTCTTTTTTTTTTTTTATCTTTCAGCCCAAGAACTTGCCAGTCAAGATGAAAAACTTCTTCTAATGGAATCCAGCTTGAAAGCAACTCAAGAGCAGCTAAGTGAGCAAATAGCAGAAACAGTTCACCAAGAACAGAACAGTAGAAAATCACAGGCTGAGCTGAATGAAGACCCTGAGAGAACGTATTATAGCTTCTGAAGAAGAAATTAGTGATTACAAGTGAGTTACTCCTTTTATAGTATTTGATAAACAGAAGACATTATAGTCAGCAGCATATTTTTTAATAAGCAGTATGTTAAGCATTTGTTTCAGGTGAGATGCAGTGTAAATGTGTTCTACAGCTACTGAATAAACTATTATATCTAAAAGATTGATTAATGTATACTTTAAAATATATTTTGCACTTTTTTATATATAATTCTCTTTTGTTAGTGGTCTGTTTTACTTTTGGAATGAAAAAGAGAAAAAGATTTTGTGGTGTTAAAGTAGAATAATATTTGTTACCTCTATCTTAATGTTATTCTCATCTTCCTATTTTTAGAGACTGAAAGTTAAATATGGGTCTTATTTTCTTCAGATTTTTTAAAGAATCTGTCTCTAAGCAAGATACCACCAAATAAAAGGAAATTCCATAATTGAACTTTTAGTCACAACAGTAAAGCAAATATGAGATTGCATACTATACTTCAGGAAAGTTTAAATAGAAAAAAGTACCTATATTAGCAGAGAAAAAAGAAACCACAAAACTGTATCTGTAAGTTCATCCATAAGTTTAAATGCTATCTCTGAAGATTTTAATTAAAAATACTGATCTTCAACAGCCAGATTTTGTAAGTTATAATGACTTTAAATTTATTTTTGTATTGTGGAACAAACTGATTCATTATTCAGGTTTTTCAGGATTAACAGCATAGTCAAAATGATTCACTACTGTTTCTTTTTGCCTTATTGTGTGCAAAGTGTTAAAATGTTATATTAAGCAATTGATAAATATAGAGACAGAAACTCTAGCTGTTTTATAATATCATAGAGCAGAGATGAATGCTTTATACAAGATAGCATGACTAAAAAAAGTTTATTCATTCAGTTGTAGATTGAACATTTAAAGCTTTAAAGCAAGCATCAAAGACTGTCTCTACAAATCTCCTCTGAGAGCAGCTTTACTAGGTTTAGATGCAATAAACATAATGTTTGAAAATCACAATATGACAATGTTATAATTTGTATGCTCAGTGTAAATGGCTTCTAGACTAGAACTTCACTCTTTCTGTATTCAAAAGTTTAAAGTCAATTTTTCTGCTGAAGACTGGGAAAATCTCTATGGGAAGAAAAAAACTCACAAGAACAAAAACATTGTCTTCAGTAATATGTCTTCATTTCTTTAAATAAAATAGCTTGGTGGTTTTCAACCTCCAGTTATACCTCTAAAGACCTTACTACTACTTCTCTAGGGAGAGTAGTGTCGCTGATTTGCTTTCCTAACCTATCTTGACTCCTTTGCTACAGTAGGCTTTCTTAACCATTTCAAGTGATTCTCCAGTTGCCACAATGCCATGTTATGCAAATTCCTGCAGATATTTATTTCAAAATTAAAAGGTTAAAATCTTCTAGGACTACTGGGTGTAACTTTGTGTGATATAGTGGTAGAAAGGGAGGGGGATGTGGGAGGATTGAAACTCCAGCTGTGTCTGATCAAATGTGTGATGAAATGCAACATTCGATACAGCAGGAATTTTGCAGAAGTGAAATAAGTTTCTCTATTGTTGAAATAGAAAGCCAAATCATAAACATTACAAGACTTTGAGAGACTTTTTTTTTCATGATTTCATAGTATGCATTGTGTGAACAAATCAAAAATTTGAATGAATTTGTTAACATACAAAAATTAACTAAGCTACCTTTTTTCTATTTGTATTCAATTTTATTTTCCTGTTCTATTTTTCTATTTCTACTTTCACCAAACTAATATGCTTGCTGGCTTTTGAAGTTTGTTAATTTAGTATATGAGCATAATGTATTTTAAATTAGGGGAATCTTCAGATAATGGCTCTATAGATGGTCAAGATTACTATTTATAGGCTCTTAGATTGAGATTTATGTTTAAGTTTGTGACACTTTTTTTTTTTTTTTTTTAAAGTACTGTGATTTTACTGCAGGATTATAGAGAAGTATTTATTGAATTTGAAAAATTAATACTGTAAATTTAAAATATTAATTTAGTTGAAATTGTAAAGACAAAAACTGAAAAACAAAATTGAACATTTTAGATATTAAATTCTCCCTTACAGATAACATTTTACTGAATACCTGAAAACAAACATGTTGTGCCAGACAGTATCTGCTGTGCTCTGTTCCTTGAGAGACAGAAAGAACAATGGATCTTTGTCCCCTGGGTGTTCTGGGACAGGGAGTGTCGTAAAGGTTATGTTCATTCACTATGAAGGGTGCAGCACGTGTTGTAAAGTAACATCCCTTTGGTGCTGACTTCTTCGAAGTCATACAGTCCTGGTCTTTACCTACCACCCTACTTAGCGATTCTGGGAAATGCAGCTGGTATCAAGGTGAGAGCTTAGGACCTTGCAAAGAATAATGCAGTGCAGTATAAATTATTGGAATTAAACTATCCAGAGAGTTAAGATTCTGTTATAGCTGTTGTGAGGCCTATGAGGAGAAATAGCATTTCTTCATGTTTATATTTCCTTGTTATATAAATATAAAGGGTATTTCTCCTGAAAGTGGTGTAAAAGGAAACTTACACCACTTCCAGGAAAGTATTGAAAAGCATTTAAAAATAATTGAGAGTGCATTATTTTTGCAAGTTTACAAAAATAATTATTTCTAAAGTAATATAAAAATATTTTATGCTAACTGTACTGGATTCTCATAATGCCTGCGTTCCAGGTGTAACCAAAAGTTTTAGGTAATCGCAAGCTTTGTTTGCTATGTACTCATTCTGGATGAAATAAACCTAAAGTTACACACACATTCCCCCCCAGCCTCCAATATAAGCCTGTTACACTTGAAAGATTTGTTCGGAATGTCCAGCGGGAACCTGGAAATCGTAATAATTTGTAGTATCGATTGTGTGAAGCTATGCAGCTGGGGCCTCTAGTGAATAGACAGGAATAGACATTTTATTGATTAACTTTTACAGTCATATTTTCAAGACTCTGCTGCAACATAATTTTCACTTCCCAGCTTTGTGCTGCCGCATCATGAAACTTGAATTCTTCTCTCTTAACATTTACCCACCTGAGGGAAACAGTATGGAGTTGTCTCTTTTAAGCTGTGCTCTGCAGAAATGCAAAACACTTGACACAGTGAAATCTTCACAATTTACCCTCTGCTGCTGCAATAAAATGAAAAATATTCAGAAGTGATGTTAGTATTACCTAAGTTGAACTGCCCATCCCATATACTAGACACTGTTGTTTGATACTTTCTAGTAAACTTGTCCACCTTTTTATTTTTATTTTCTAAGGGGGTAAGATTGTGGCAAAACAAAAGCCAAGCTCACGCCTCAAATTTTAACAGTGCTTGATGGAATTTGTCTCATAATTAAATAGGTGATTTTATTAGTTAGTGGAAAAGAATAACTGCTCCCCTGAAAATGTGAACTATTAAATACTCATTTTCAAGAGGGACAGCCTGTATCAAGTAAAATTCCTTTTAAAATACAGAAAGGGCAGTATTTCAGTATAGTTATCAATTTATCACTTAAAAACTAAATATATGTACTGAAATAGTAAAGAGACAAATCTTAGAAATTATTATTTCATATTTCTGAAGATATTCATTTCCAGAAAAGAAAAAGGAAAAAAAAGGTATTTTTCCATTTTGTAAAGAATTGTTCTGTTTTTTATGATTTTTCCCAAGTATGATTTTTGTTAAAAATTAGATGCCTAAGCCACCATTCTTTCAGGTGGATACAATTGCTATTAAAAATCTCAGTCTATCTTATTTTTCATCTAATGACTGTTTATTTTTAGTTACTTTACATGGCAACATTTGTGATTGTAATGTAGGTTTAATAAAACCTTTCACAAAATAGGACAAATATTCACATACATTGCCAGTGGTGCAAATGTGATTTAGACCTCTGACATCCCATTATTTTTTCTAAAGTTATTTTATTACTAGTGTCTTCTAAGTATCTAAACGTTTAAGATATCTGTGGTCATGTTTCCTTTTATCCATCCTCTCTCATCGGAGTGCATCCCAGTGTGCAGTGTATGCAGACACCTAGGTGGAAATACTCACATAGATTACAAAAGGTTAGTATTGTTTATAATTGTCAAATCTTTTATGTAATGAATCCTATTTTCCCATAAAAAATTAGAAAGCTGGGTGAAGAACTTTAAGGTAAGAATAAGAGCATAAAAGAATGTTGGAGAACAGGTGCTACTCAAGGCTTTAGTGTCCACTGAACCTGTAATAACCTTGAAGTAAAACCATTCTTGATCAGATGAATAACTAGAAAGTTTGTAAAAAGTGGACAGATTTCTATTTTTCTAATGGACAAACTTTATTTTCTAGCAAGATAAAAGTAACATCATGTCTTAATGGCTTCCTAGGCCTCAGTATTTCAAACATTTATGGATGTCAGCAGTTTCAAGAAACAATTACCCCGAAAACATCTGAAAAACTGTTCAAGAGTTTGGCAGATTTAAGATGAAGATTGTTTTAATATTAAGGATTACTCATTCTTTTATTTTGTAGTTGCAGTGTTGTATTATAGAAGTTATGCTGTGAATCATGAGGACTGTAGGAAATAAGTGAATCAACTGAGTATTTTACTTTAGATAAATTTAACACAAATACAAATGAATGTGATTTGTGCATGTGAGAGTGCCCGTGTGAACTCATGTGGTCTAGTTAAAGAAAAAGGAAAACAAATTCCCTCTTCTGAATGTAGAGATGTTTAAGTGAGAACAAAGTAATAATTCAGACAATTTTTTATGTTCTCAGTAGCTAAATACCTTAGTATATAGTTTCATTGCTCAATTTCATGTTTATTTTCCTATTTTTTTTTCTATTTTGAAATATGCATGCTGTTTCTTGTAGTTATAAAAAAATTCTTTTTATCAATTAATTATTTAATTAAGCAGTGTGAATTTTAAAATTTATAAGAAATTTAAAAGGTTGAAATAAGATATTTATATATTATAAATAAATTAGATATAATCTATAGTAAAATATTTCTCAGAAAGTGCAATTGCAGAAATTTAAAACTAGCTTTATTTCTTGAATTTGACCAGAAAAATCTATGTTTTACTTATAGCATACCTAAAGTATAGAGGCCAGGTTGCTCCATTCTTTACCTATTTCTCCCCAAAAACTGAAAATCTGAATAATTTTAAATGGCTTGTATTATTTAGTTAGATTTAATGCATAAGACATAAGTCATAAACCTAGAAGTATAAAGGTATATCTGAGAAATGAAATGTCCATTAACTCTTTACTTTTTTAAAATTTCTGCAAAATTAAAGTCTTGAAGTAAGAATTTGTGTTTATGAATTTCACAGTACCTTTGACACGACACAAATACATAAAAAAATAACTGAATTAGTAGCAATAATGTAGCAGATGACCATCCTAGCATAGAATGTGATCCTACACATTTGTGTCTTCCTACACAGTATAGTTACTACTGGGAAAAGCTGAATTGATTGCAACGGAAATATACCTGACAGTAAGCATTTACAGTGGCAGGCAAAATTATTTAAGAAAAGAGAATATAAAATTAAGAAAGACAGATGGACTCATAAGAGTGAAATACAAATAGTCTGAATCAGGATTGATTTCAACATAATGTGGTGGAGGAATCCCCATTTATTGATCAACTTTAAAGCCCGTGCACAGCACTTAAAAAGATAAAGTAAGCAAGGTCAGATAATCAAAGCATTTAAATAGTAAAAACAGCAACTGCCACTGTAGACTGCTAAAATAAATCCATAATACAAATTGCTTTAGCAAAAAGTGGATGAGTAGCTGATCTTCCTATTGAACTTTATAGTGTTCAGTGACCACACTGGGAAAAGGATTGGGAGAAATGCCTTGAAGATCAATATTGAGTGAGATGTAGCAGGGATTCATTCTGAACATGAAAGAATTACAAATATGAGAGTAGAGATCTTGAGGAAATGTCATCATGAAATAATTGTTATTTTAAAAATACCATACATATTACAAAGAAGTGACATTAGTTGATATTCTGTCATGATCTCTGAACACTGAAATCTTATTAGATCCACTATTTAATTATTACAAAACATGAAAACAGGAAAAAAAAAAACAAAAAAAAACCACTGAAATTACTTTGAAAAATTCAACAACTTCCATCTTCAAAAAAAAGATCTTAAAATATATTATTTTATGAATTACATTGTCACATTCATATGCAGTTAACACGCTTAAGAATTATTTTAGTTTTTCTAAATAACATTTTTGTACCTATTTTTATTGATTTGTAGAATCTAGAAGGGTCTACTACAAATGCTCCAAATTTCAATTCTACCTAAGCCTCTATAGGCCATTCATAAAAAAAAAAAAATACATAAAAATAACACAATAAAATAAAATGTGCCATCACTGTTATTTCTACATAAATTTAATCCAGCACTTTTTGAAAGGTATTTCTGAGGAAAACATCCCAAATATAGCAGAACTGCAGTAGCTCATTGTCTTCTATCTGTTGAATTAATTGACAGTTTTTATCTCATGAGAAATGCTGCATTTTCATGGGCTTTTGCCCCTTATAGATACAAATTCCTAGTTTTTTATTTTTGTTTCTTTTTTTTTTCTTTTCCTTTTTAATTTCAGGTTGATCAACATACTAATAAAAAAGGTATTACTGTCAGACAGTTATATTACCAGGGCTTGAAAATGCAGGGCTCCTCTCAAAGTATTGACTTTTCTTTTTTTATGTTGGCCTACGTCAGAGACAAACGTGGGTGGGACGGCAGTAGAGGTTACTTGTCGTTGCTGTGTGACAGATGGCAGCAGAGGGGCAGTCTGACACAATGACATCTGACCTGGACCTGCATATGAAGCAAAGGTATGTCACTGAATTCCTCCATGTTGATAAAATGGCACCTACTGACATTCATTGACACTTGCTGAATGTTTCTGGGGACCAAAGGGTGCATGTGAGCACAGTGAGGTGGTGGATGGTGTGTTTCAGCAATGGTGTCAGTGCGTCACCCCTACTGATGCAGATATTTATGAGCATAGCATGCAGGTTCTTGTTCATTGCAGACAAGAATGCATAGTTCATTATAGTAACTATATTGTAAAATAGTGTAGTTGAGAATTTACTGTATCAAATAGTGTTGCACTCTTTGTATTTCTTGGAGTTTCCATGGAAATAAATACAGGGCATTACTTTTTGAGCAACCTAAGTATCTGTATTTCAAACATATACACACACATATGCAGTTCCAAGTATTTCAGGGATATATATTTATATACAGTAGAGATAGTATTCATATTTTCTTTGAACACCTAATTCAGCAAAATATAGTAGAAAGCTCAGTCCTAAAAGTATAGTTTCTTCACTATTGTAATCTATAATGCACCTTCTTGTAATGAATAATTATTTACAACTAGTATTGGCTCCATATTTACAGTATGAATTGCTGATTGCAGCAATTTCAATACCAAATTTGTGAAACAATATTCATAGTTTTCAGAAAAAGGTCAGCTTCTTTGCATTCATTAGGAACTTGGACGACCATTCAGTATATTTTTCCTCTGGGATGCTTACAGTTATTGATTTGTATACATCTATACGAAAAATTAATTACAATTACTTTTCATTTACCACTGGAGGCTGTGTAATAATAATTATCACAACAAAGTTCAACACAAAAAAAAAAAAAAAGATTAGAGCCAGCAAATTAAATAACAATCATTTTTTTAAATTAAAATTGTTAGATTTAACTTATTTAAAATAGTATCTTTTGAATGGCCTGAGGAAATCTCTTACAGAACTTCCATCAGTAGTTACAATGCTTTTATTTTCATGGTAGTATATAGGCACTTATAGTAATTTGATATAAAGTATTCACAACTTTTCTCCCTAGGAATTATCTGTAGAGATGCTTATAAACCCAGAAAACATTTAATCACACGCTTAACTTTCCATACAGAGGGAACTTAAATCATGGAACTTAAATAATTATTAACTTCAAAATTTGGTTTAAGTGAAAGAACAAACCTGGCATAATAAATGAACTTATTTTCATGCTCACATTTTTACTGTAGTTCTTAAAGGTCTTTCAAGACCGAGAGCTACATAAAACAGAATGGAAACATTATAGTCATTGTCTGCTAACTCCTTAAGTCTGAAAAAATGTGAGTAATGCCTTCAAAAAAGCTTAAATGGGAATCGTGCCAGCAATGTGGAACCTGGAAAGTCAAGTTGTCAGACGGAGACAAAACTTTGTGGAAATGGAAAGAGAAGTAGAGAACTTAAGATTTACACATAGCAATGATGTTCAGATGGTATGCATTGATTTATTTGAAATCCTGTTTGTATTATATTGAGAAATACTGTACATGATTAGTGCATATTTCTGTGAACTTTTAACACTTCAGATGGATTAGAATGTCTTATTTTGATCATATCCATATTGTTCATTGTGATAAGATTAGATCCTGAGTCATTAAAAATTGTTTGGCTTATTTCCATTACATCCAAGCATGTTTTTAGTAGAAAAATATAGAATGCAGTTTTCCATATTGTGCATATATAACACATGTTTGAGATTAATCAAACCATAGTCACCTCTAATTAACAGCAGGGAGCAATTTCAACATGGGACAGAGCCAGATGACAAAGAAGTAAAGCGCATATTTAAAAGATGCAGCATAGTAAGAAAAAGAATATGGAGGAGAGGACTATGACTTAAGAACACTGAAAAAAAAAAAAAGAAAAAAGAAACAGGTTTTTAAACTTGTGGTTCTGTGGGTGTGATAAATACAAGCTGTTAAGTAGACAAAAGCGCAATTTTGCCTTTTTTTTAATCAAGGGCAAAATTTTTCATGCCTATACTGTTGCAAAGGTAAATATGAAGTATTCTAAGTTAGTATTCTTGCCCTTTACCTTTCAATGATTACTAAACTCCTAAAAATGAACAGGAAAAACATTCTGGAATGTGCTTTTTTGGTCTTTTCTTTTGCTATCTTGTGTCATTTGAGCTAATTTAAGCCACAGGAACATAGGTCTGCCTGAAAAAAAAAATCTTAATATTTTTTTTAAGATCTAAACCAGAAAAAAGAACTGTATCAAGGTACCACCTTTCTTTGGGACTTCAGGAATCAGAATTATTTAACAGAATGGATAACAGAATTCAAGGTCTACCCATTTTCTCCTCTCTCTCTATACACACACACATACACACACACACACACACACACAGATTTTTTTAAAACACATTCTTGGAAAATACCACATTATTTTCAGTTAAACTTTCCAAGATAATTTGGCCTTGAGCAAAAACTCAGCAAGACAAATTTCAGTATAAACAAATGAAGTTTGGCAAAGCTCTAAGCAACTGAAAACTGTGTCTTATAATGGAAAAATTATGATAGGCAGCACAGTGATAAACCAAGATATTACCATCCTGCCAATGGAGGAAAATAAATCAACAGAACTTCCTGACAACATCATCTTGCTGAAACTGATGAGAGTATGCTAAGGCTTTTTGGCTCATAGATGTCAAATTAAACTTTGAAGACAACAAGTATAATCCCTAATGGAAGAAACTTAACTTGAAACATAATGTTCCCTCGATTATAATTTTTAGATCTAGTATTATATGCCAGTCTGTTAAGGATAAGAGTCTGCAATAGCATATAAAAATGCAGGAGAATGTAAGGAAAATGTACTGTTCTTGTTCTTCCATTCTTTCAACATTTTACTCAGATTTATAGGGGAAGGCTTTGTTATCCATCATTATAGTCAATAAAATCATTCTTTCAAAATCAAGAGCTGCATCTTTAATTCTTTTTCTGTTTGTTTGTTTTGCATGAGTTGTTCTGCTTAAGAGAAGGCCACAATTCTGTATGATTGAAGTTTAAGTTAATTCATTTAAATTGTTTTGTACTTCCCTTTTTCTATGGATATTTTAGTTCTCAAAGTTCATAGCAGCCATATGTGTTCTTTTTCGAAGTCTAGCAACCTGGCAGATTACATGAGGAACCTTACGGACTTTAAAAGTCCTTTAAGGCCTGTAAAAATACCAGAAGTTATTTGCATAATTTCCATGCCTCTGTTCTTACATCTTGTTTTGTAGAATAATTTTAAGTCAGTATGTCCATGAGCCTCACAATTCAGGCAGTCAGTTTGAAGTAGAAATCTTTACTGCAGGATATGACAATATTAAGTCCATCCTTGTTCTTGTATCTTTCTCAGGAGACTTAAATGTTCTGTGGAAGATATATAATCAGTGAGTCTTATTGACAAATAATTTCTTAGAAGTTTTTGTATGGACCCTTCACACCTCTTTGATATTTTTTGCTGAAAATATATTGCCTTAATTTTAATTAATAATTAATACTTTATTACTTTAATCAGAGTTGTCTCCTTGTTCTGACACATATTGGTTATTTTTCTCTCATCCTTTTGTTCCACTGCTTCTAAAAGATTGCCTATTCTTTTATAACTGTTTGATAGTTGTTTCCTCACTGCAATTTGCTTCTATATTTTTTTGCTATTAAGAAAATACAATAGAATGTTTGCTGTTCAACATATAGATTTCTGCTAACTCTCTGATTGTTTAACATCACTGAGCAGTGTAGGCAATATTTGTCACAATACCATGGTCTACTTTCACCATGTTTTGTAAAGAGAAGTGCTTAAACTCATCAGTTGTTATTAGGTCTAGTATTTCCATATTTTGGAATGGAGCATCATGCAGTGATACTGAGGTTGGTTAGGCTTTGCAGGATTTTGAGTTATGTTAGTGGAGTAATTATTATTAATGAATAAAGCTAAGTCCAGAAAAGGAGATGTAGCCTAGATGAATAACTAGAAAATACCTTAATACCCAGCCTAACTCCATAACGTATTTTCTCATGCAGCTGGTGACCATGATACTTGAAGACAGACTTTTTTATTTCCCCAAAGTATTTCAAGGTATTTTTCTTAACACAATATGGCTGTTTGAACAGGCTATCTATTTTCTTACAGACCAGTAGATTTCCTAGCAAAGTTCAGTCATCTCCAAGCATTTTATTAGGTTTCCTGTTTAAAGTATTCATAGGAAGAGTCAGTGGGAACATTTTCAAACATGATCACTAATACTCCATTATGGCAGTTTTTTTTGTTTTAAATACCTAACTTGAAAAAATACTTCCTGCATTTCTGGAGAGACTTTGGAAAGATAATTAGCAGGCAGTTGCCAGTGAAAAATGAGGAATACTTGTTTGCTTGATAATGAGTTCTTGATAATTTCCCATACAAATTCCACAATTATTCTCTTATCCACAAGCACCAAATGTTTTTAATTATGCAGGACTGATAAGAATCTGAGTACTCTGAGGAATGAGGTAAAATTTTAAGAAGACACACAGGCTGGTATTGAAATGAACCTGAGTTTAAATATGAACAACACACTCCAACACTGAGTCCTGCATGCATGGAAGAATGACAGGTAAGACTCCTTAGTTACTTTTAGACATCTGTTTCTTCTGGTATGTTTCTTTAATACATATTAAGTCCTTGAAGAGAAATAGATTTCTTTAGCTTTGTTTTGCAGCTTTATTTTCAAACACTAAACTGAAAAAAAATGTGTAGGAAGACAAAAGACATCAAAGTAAGTATATCATAAAACATACTCGTCAATTTTTAAAGAGTAATAAAAAATATCCTCTTGTGCAGCTAATGTTTAGGTGAAGACAACAATGTAGGATTTTTCAGTACTGAAGTGGATAATTTCAGATCTTGTTTTCATCTTGTGCAAAGTCTAACTTTTGCATAAAGTTTTCTAAGTCTATGAACTCAAAATACAATGACAGCAGCGCATTTTCTTGAACACTAAAGAAGGAGAAGAAATAATAAAACAAAGATGTTTTATTTAACCATGGCTACTTATGAAAACAACAACAACAACAACAATGGATATTGCAAATACAAATGGTGCACATCGACAATCATAATTACTAAATACACTTTCCAGATCAGATAACGCATGAATATACAATATAAAAAGAGCTGAAATAGTAATTTCCTTTCTACTGCCAAAAAAAAAAACAAAAAAAAAGGATTGGTATGATCTCATATTGAATTTGTATCAATTTGAGTATTGAAAGTTCTGAAATATCACTAAAAAATGAAGTTTGTAATTATTCAGACCTACTATCAGAAACTTCTTAAGAGTGTGACAGATTAATCTTCAAAGCTCTTAGAATAAATACTTGTCTGCCAAATATTTGATGTTACTAATTCATACCTTATTAATGTGTGGAAACATACAATATTGGAACAAAAATATATTAAGTATTATTTTGAACTAGGAAACAATAAGTTGTGAAGATTTGCAGTAATATTCTTGAAAATAATGTTTCAATTTACACTTGCATTAGTGAAAAAAATAATAGTTCATGGCATTTTTTAATACTTCTATTGAGCATCACTATTACTTCAGATTGTACCGGTACATTGTCACCATTTGTAGAGTTAATCATGCAATACTGCTCCCTTCCCTCAGGAGAACGGGGTAGGAGAAAAACCCAATTGAGATAGGAGATACTAATTTATTAATAAGAATGAGAGATAATACAGTATAAATAAGAGTACTAAATCAAAACAAACTGAAAATAAAAGTGGAGGAGAAAGTCCATACGAATCTTTATCATCAAGGTCTCCACTGTTCACCTCCCGTGTAACCCAGAATTAGAAACTATGTGGAGGCTCCTAGAAAATGCAGTACATCCCAGTGTATATTCCCCTTGCAGAGTCAGAACTCATGTGAGACTGCTAGAGATAAACAGGAAACAGTTCCACAGTGCACTGTGTTACTGCATCCAACATCTTGTCCCATGATGTTGTGGAACACTGATAAAACCACAATGGAGATAGAGTTGCAGTATTTAATAAATAGTAATACTGGAAGAAAGTAAAAAGCTGGATTTTTTTTTTTTTATGTCTGAATAATACTTGTGTAATAATTTAGTTTCTACATAGCAGTTTACAATCAGAGATTTCATATTTTCATATATTTGCATATGTATTTTGAGGTATAAAATGGATTTTTTTATTAATTGGATTACAGGATAGAAAGTTATTTTGTCTTTGGTATCAACAAAGATCTTTTGTTCATTTGTTTTTACTTTTAACTTGACAAAGCTGTGTAAAAAATTAAACTGATAAAATGCCACAGTACTGAGGTAATAGCCACAATATGTGAAACATGTGAAAGGGAGACTTAGTGCTTGAGGTAATACTAGTCAATTTACGTAGAGAATTTTTCCAATGGATAAGGAATTATTTAAATAACATTAACTGTAAAATTCACTTTCAGCACAAACATAAGAAATAGTGTTGAAAATATCAAGTCAATATAAAAAACCATTTTTAAAAAATGATTTGCATGAGATTTGTCTTGTCAATTTGGAGGTAGTAATATTTAAGATAGGTGTCTATGTACCCATTACTGCCACTGGAAACTTAACCAAGTCTGTGAGTGAAATCAAGGGCTATCCATACCTTTCAGCACTTAACGGGGATGTACAAAAAAGATGGAGAGGAACTCTTTATGAGAGTCATAGGACAAGAGGAGTTATCTAACTAGATTAGACATTAGAAGGAAATTTGCCACTATGAGGACAGTGAGATACTGAAAAAGATTTTGAAACTTTCATCACCTTTCCAGGGACAGAGGTGAGGCTGATTGGACTGTATTTACCTGGATCTTCCTTGCCCTTTTTGAAATCCAGGGTCACTTTGGCTATCTTCCAGTCTTCAGACACCTCTCCCATTCTTCAAGACCTATCAAAGGTGATAGAGAGCAGCTCAGCAGTTATCTCTCCCTCAGCACACACGGATGCATCCCATCAGGGCCCATGGATTTACGTACACTGATATTACATAGGTGCTCTCGTACCATCTCCCCCATCACCAAAAGGAAGACTTCCATTCCCCAGGCCCTCTCACTTACTGCCATGGTCCAGGAGTCCCATGGAGGAGTTCCCACAGTGAAAACAGAAGAAAATATGGCATTCAGTATCTCTACCTTCTCTGCATTCCCTGTTAGCAGAATACCCCCTCATTTAGTAGGGGACTAATGTTTTCCCTTGTCTTCCTTTTACTATTCACATACTTAAAAATTAAAAAAAAAAAACTTGATATCCTTTATCTCCTTTGCCAGGTCCAATTCCAGGTTGGCTTTGGCCTTCCTCATTGCATCCCTGCAGGCCCTGACAACATTCCTATATTCTTCCCAAATGGTCAGACACTTTTTCCGCATTTCATGGACCTTTCCCTACTCTTTGAGTTTAAAAGCATGAGCTCCTTGCTCATCCACACAAGTCTCATGCCACCCTCGCCCAATTTCTTACTCACAGGGATGCACCGATCCTGAGCTTGGAAGAAGCACTTTTTAAATGCTGACCAGCTCTCACAGGCCCCCTTACAGACTTCTTGTGGTAAGTCCACTGTCTGATGGAGACCATGGTTAAATCTACAGTCTCAGAGAATACCAATGAGAGAACTGGTCACCTGAGCAAAAGGGACAGCACTTGTACACTCTGACACTCAACCCCCCCCCCCCCCCCAACACCTGCTGTTACAGTATTGTATAGGCAGCGCAGGCTGTCCTCACATTCTGACTTCCCCCCCTGTTGTCAGCAGGCAGCAACACCCTTTTCTCACCTGATATACTATGTTACCTAGCTTCCATCCTTCCTGGGGCTGAAGGTCAAAGTCAAGGTCAAGAGACAAAGAGGGGGCAGTGCCAGCTCTACCCTTTCTAGCCAAGCAGTCCACCCATAAGATGCCAGATTGTCTAGAGAACTTGTGGATGCTCCATCTCTGGAAGTGCTCAAGCACAGGTTGAGTGAACTCAGCAACTTGATCTCATGGAAGGTATCCATGATATGGCAGAGACTTGGAACTAGATGGCATTTACATTCCCTTCCAAACCATTTCATGATTCTATAAATAAGTATTGATCCAATCAAGTATTAAGGTTTTTGAGATGAGCTGAAAATCTTTCCCAGTGACGGTATTAGTCATTGTAATAAAATATGTTCACACATAGTAATCTAAATGCAGACATCCAAGTTTAGGTGAAAAAAATTAGATTGGAAAAGTTAGCTTTTTTGCAGTAATTCACTATGTGGTACAGAATTACTTTGTCTTTTTTTGTTACTAATAAGTGTACTAGGTCTTTCACACACATATATGGTGATTAATGATCAGAGCAATATCCAATATACAAGGACAAAAAATGATTAATACCAGAGAGAAATAATACATACTTTCTTTCTCTGTCTGAGTACTACAGTTTTGGGTTTGTTTGTTTAATAGTTTGCCATTTGTTTTATTGCATATAACTAAGGTGTTTTCTTAACTTTTTTCTTTTCTAGGAAAAGAATGTTGAGAGAATCTGAATAGATGTGAAAGTGGGAAAACCAATAGAATTACTTGTATGACAACATTCCTTTTCCACCTTAGTGTTGTCAGAAGGTAACAAAAATATGAATTCTCTGATGTATTATTTCACCACTGTAGTGTGCTAATTTTGGAGCTTGGCTGAGCCTTATTCGGAGTATAACAGTGTTTACTGAACTGAACTTTCTTAACATCTTTAGACTTTACATTATCAAAGTGTTTATATTGAAAACATTTAAATGTTCAGTTAAAAATATTTAGAAGTAAACTTAGGTTTGTCAAGAAGATATTGTATACGTATTCTCTGGAAATATTTTTCATATTTGCTTTCTGAGAAATGCTTTGCACTTTGAAATTTTATTACAGTGTCATTAGCTTATGTATCTTAAAAATATAGTAATTTCCTGATGAATTTCTTGAATAAATGCTTTACTAATAAATAATCTGAGAGTATAGAAAGATTTAATGTCAAAATACACAATGAAATCCTAATCAAGGAATTGAAAAGTTCACAAAGCTCAGATTATCAATGTATCGGAACACAAATTGCTTTATGCATATTGATTTTCTACCTGATAGAGGCAAATTGCTACTGGGAGCAACTGGTTCCATTAAGCTTTTGAATTAGTCAGTTCCTGTTTTCTGAAGCTGAGTAGCTTGGAAAGATACTCTCTAGGTTTCATCTTTCTGAAGACTGTATTTATTAACTTTACTTAAATAAAGAGTTCATTAGAAAGAATTTTACAGTGAAATATGTTAACTTTCTGGCCTGTTTTAATGCAGTCACACAAGTCTTTAAGTACCTGACATAAAATTACTTAATTCTGCAGATATTAATGGATTAATATGTCATAAAGCCAGAAGAAACAGTGTTACCAAAACTGAGATGTGGCCCAATGCAGGCCACAGGGCTACACTGAATTAAGTAGTACATTGTGCCCAAGTTAATGTAATTAAAATGGAGAATATTAAAATGGAGTGTATATATTTAATATATCACTGACTTTAAATATATACAATGCTAGAGAATTATGACATTTTCATAGGTTGCCTCAATAGTTAGTAAAACATATAGCATGCTTACTGTGTATCATTTTAGCATCTTTCTCAGAATGTTATATGAATCTCAACATACCTAAAAAAAATTTTTATATCAACTTTATCAATTACATTTGAAATCTCATAAAACCAACAAAGCAGACAATTTGACAAAACGTGTTTACAGTAAATCCATAACTTTGGTAATTATATTAATGCACATTTTTATCTGTATATACAGTTGATGCAGATTACTGTGGAATTATGATATTTGCTGTCCTGATATTTTGCTTGGAAGAAATAAGTAACTACTCTCCTTGAATTATTTGAACTACCATCTTAAAACCTAAAAAATATTAGCACAGAGTTAACAGATAATTAAATTAATCTGTACTGTTTTATAACCTTTAAAGTTTGCCAAGACCGAACACTGTAAATATGGTCTAGAATTTTTTTTCCAAAGCTCTTCAAAAACTCTTAGATGTGTTTTATATAGACAATTGAAAATATATTTATATTTATGTGATTACAGTCACTTTTATCCTAAGCCTAAAATACCATACATTCTTTAGTAATAACAGAATATTTCACTTGAAGGGGTCTACAAAGATCATCAAGCCCAACTGCCTGACAACTTCAGAGCTAACCACAAACAAGCATATTATTGAAGGCATTATGTAAATGCAGCTCAAGTAATATCAGGCATGGGACATCAACCATCTCACTGTGGTAATCTTTTCCAGTGTTTGATGGTAAAGAAATGTCCAGTCTAGTCTGAAACTCCCCTGGCACAGCAAAGCTGCATGTCAGTCGTGCGTCCTTGTCAGTCAGAATATACCTGCATCTTCCTCTGTACTTCCTCTTCTCAAGGAGCTGCAGAGAACGATCAAGACATCTCAGAGACAGACCTCTCCTCCACACTAGACAATCCAATTGTCTTTAACCTCTCCTCACCAGACATGTCTTTCAATCCTTTTACCTGCATTGTTACCCTTGTCTGGACACTTTTAGGTATCTTAATAAAGTTCTTATGTTGTGGGGCATACATTATTCAAGGTGAGGCTGCACCAACACTAAATATATCAGAAGACTCACCTTTTTTACTAGTTGTCTGTACTGTGTTTAATGCACGCCAAAAAGTAATTTCTCCTTTTGGCAGTCAGGGCACACTACTGGTTCATGTTGAGCCTTCTGTCATCAGGCCTTCTAGATCACTTCTAGGAGTTTCTAGATTCTTCTGAGATGCTCAGCAGCCATTCATTTCCCAATTTGGACCTGTGTCCAGCATTACCCTATACCAGGAGTAGCACCTGACATTTACCTTTGCTGAACTTCATGCCATTGTTGTTTTCCCAGTGCTCCAATCCATCTACATTGCTCTACAAGGCCTCTGCAACAAAAGAAATGACTATCTACTAGCCACATGAAGCCCCATCACTACAGCACTTTGAGTTCTACCACTGAGACAGTGCATCACACTGCATAGTGTGAACATGATGCTTATCTCACAGTTTGACCAGAAGGTTGCTATGAAGGATCATATCAAAGACTTTACTGAAATCGAGAAAGATTACATCCAGTGCCTTCCTTCATCCACCAAATGGGTGGTCGTATTATAAAAAGAAATCAAAAGACAATGACAGGGCTTTCCCTTCATGAGCCCATATTGGCTATGAATCCTGATCATAGCTTTGTTCTTCAAATGCCTCTCAGAAGCACTCAGGATAATCTTCTCCATAAATTTTTCAGGTACTGAAGTTAGGTTAACATGTCTGTTACAGATTTGTTACTTTTGCTACTTCGTTTACAGTGAGTTATCTCTATGTTTTGTATGTTTGTTTATTTGCTTTGTTTTGGGCAAAGGAGAGGTTGTGGTGGGCAGTGTGGTTTTGTCATTTACATAGAGCTATTGAAGATAATAATGCTTTTTTATATTTAAATATTTGATCCTTAGAAAGTTTCATCCTATTCTTTCATGTTTATGAGGTTTTTCTCTCTTCAGATACTTTTTTTTGTTTGCATGAACATTTACAAGTGAGTGTGTGCATGCATTTCAATGACCACGAGTACATTTATATGTGGATTACTTAAAAAATAAAATAAAATAAATTTAAAAAGAGTGTTTATTTTTACTTCAAAATATGACTTGGTAAAAATTACTTAAAGAAAAAATTAATTTGATTTATTTAATCCTTGCCTACTCATAAATTTTTAATTATTGTGCAAAATGAAATTGCATTTTTAATTCCAATTTTTTGTTAAAGTTTTTATCTTTGAAGGTGTTATTTATAATTTCTGAAAGTTAATGGATACCTTATTAAGAATAGGGTAACAGCTCCAATGCACCAACATTCTTCAGGCCTCTGAGGAAAACTAAGCTTTTTCCCTTCATCTTCAAGTCCCTGTTTTGAATGTGTTCGCAAAGTTAATTTTAGATGTTTAGAAGTCAGGTAAATGATTTTTCTGCCCTTCATTCCTCTTTTGTTTATCAAGTTTTTGAGAAAGTTGTTCCATTAGGGATGTAGAAGCAAGTGACTTCAGATCAAATTATTTAAATTACTAGATTTTATTGTTGCTGCTGTTTTCTGTTGTTCTCATTTTGTTTTGATTTTCCTCTAATAAAAGTAATTAAATAAGCTATTAGTACAGAATCTCACAGCATTTGTATTTCATCTTAATTATAAATAATTTTATATCAGTTACATTATCAGTAAACTTCTTTATATATGATATTTAATGAAATATTAATGTGTAACCTTGAACATAAAGTGTATTGACTAGTTCTGTCTTAAAATAGACAGGAGCACTAGCAGATTGTTTTAGTTTTGTTTCCTTTTAGCAAGCAACTCTATTCTGAAGGTGAAAAATTCCTTTTCTTCTTTTTAATGGAGTTTCTTTTCATTTATTTCATTTCTTCTCGTGGTTTTACAAATGAGCAGTTTCATATTTTATTACAAAATAGGTTGAGGTACATGCTTAGAAATTGTGTTGAATGGCATATTCCATCTACTTGTGGCATATATGCATATCAATGTTTTAAAAGCATATTTGCCTGGGCTTCTGATGAATTTAGTCAAACTTATATGAAAGTTTTAGTAACTGTAAAAACATATATTTGCTCTACCAAATTTTTACCTCTCCTCATTTAGACTTCATGATTTCTTCATTTTTGCATAGAGTGGCTGTTGTTTTCAAACAATATAGTTAAAATTTAGAGTAATTGAGAAAAAAAAAAACAAAGAGCTGTCTTCAGAGTGGAAAAACAGGCTGCTGTTTGTATTTTTCTTTAATACAGAATAAGACAATACATAATAAAAAGGATAATTTATTTCCTTGTTCTTTACTGTTACTGTTACTGCTGCTGTATCAATATCTATTATATTGTATATAGATTATCTGATAGCTTCTAAAAAGCAGATGTTTTAAACATTTTCTAACTGTTTTAGCTGCCGTACATTTCATTTTTTCATGTGTATTTTTATCTTTTTTAAAAGAGCACCTTGGTTTAGTTGGTAAGATGACTGTTGAAGTGCATTCAAATGATGGAACTAAGGCTACATTGTCCTCATCTGCTTCACTGTGTTCCTAATACTACTGGAAAGCAGGGAGTTAATAAAGACACGGGAAAGAGGGAAGGGAAGGGAAGGGAAGGGAAGGGAAGGGAAGGGAAGGGAAGGGAAGGGAAGGGAAGGGAAGGGAAGGGAAGGGAAGGGAAGGGAAGGGAAGGGAAGGGAAGGGAAGGGAAGGGAAGGGAAGGGAAGGGAAGGGAAGGGAAGGGAAGGGAAGGAAGGGAAGGGAAGGGAAGGGAAGGGAAGGGAAGGGAAGGAGGAAGGGAAGGGAAGGGAAGGGAAGGGAAGGGGAAGGGAAGGGAAGGGAAGGGAAGGGAAGGGAAGGGAAGGGAAGGGAAGGGAAGGGAAGGGAAGGGAAGGGAAGGGAAGGGAAGGGAAGGGAAGGGAAGGGAAGGGAAGAAGAGGGGAAGGGTCCTCAGAACAGAACTTAAGAAAAATTAGTTCAATACGTCAGAGAGTCATATGTATGAAGACGACTTCTTTTGAGCCTTAATCAGGAGTATTGCCTGTAAGTCATATAAGATCATTGTACATCATTCATGTTGCTGAATAATTTATTCTTAATTTAGTATTATCTCAGGAGATATTCAAGGCATCCACATGATATATATTATATCATAGCAATCTGAATGAGGAGTATGTGTATTTGCGTTCCTATCCTGCTTATACATTTCAAGCTGTTACATATTTCTCAGGAAGTCCATATATATAAATATACTTCTTATTTTCTACTCTATGCCAATAGATAATATGTTGCTTTTCTGAAAAGTTTTCCTTAATTAAACTTTTCCTGGTCTTCCTTACTCCTTCAGCAGGTCTGCAGTTGATGTCCATAGCACTGTGTGTTTGATATGGTATAGGAAGTTACTGTAGTAGTACAGTACAGTATAGAGACTTGAGTTAAAATTGTACTTGATTACTTTGTTTTCATCAGCCTTTCAGACTGGAAAGAACATTTTCAGTTCAGTAGCAGATGTAAATTATACTACACCAAAGGGGAGAGGCCTTGCACTGTTGTTTTGTATTTCAAAAGCTATCCTGTGACTGTAACTCAAACAATTTGATTTAAAACTTTCCAAAGGGTTCTCCCAGTACTACACTGAAAGGTCTTCTATTCATAACACTGATGAAACTAAAATTAATATTATGAATTCTCTTGTTCTATTTCAAGAATATATGGTTGTTAAACTGATACCTTACATCTGTGCAAAGAAAATAGTTTTTCACCACCTGCAACATCTCTGTTATTGAAGGCATGTCTGGTTTACTAAAGTACACAAAGATGTCTGACATTTTTTACACTAACATGACCTTTCTTCTTTGTTCTTGTCTTCTCAAAATGAGCTCCTTGTTGTACACATGTAAATTTTATCTCTTCTTTCCTTAGCACAAGATTGCCCAGTCATGGACTTCTGTACGTCAGTGAACCAACTGGCTGTATACTCTATTACTATGACAGAAAACAGTGCACTGGTAACTGCATCACAAACACAGAAAATCTGAAGGCCTTCCAAGTGTCACTGTAGCAAAGTTTACACAGCCTTTGGACTGTACATTAAAAGTGAGTGGAAAAGTTTTCTAATGATGTTAACTCTTCCACATTAAAGGGAAGTACTGTGTACTTTTGAAATAATACTAGGTATAGAAAAGCTTGTTTCTTCTTTCTCTTACTAGAAATCTTATTTCCACTCTTTTGTTTGTGTGAGAGTTCATAGAGCATATTTTATATTTATTTGTAATAACTTTAAAAGGAAGATGGTGAGCTACCGTTTGCTTATTTTCAAGTTTTTTGAAGAAGAGATAAAGGAAAAATGAGTAGAATAATTTACATCTCAGCATATTTTTTAAAGTTATACTTTACTACTTTTTCCCTGAGTTTCTATGTTCATTATCAAAGAAAAAAATGTTTACTTTTCTTAAAACCCAATCACAGAAATCCCCTGCAAATAGCAACAAGTAACTCTTTCCAGATAAGTCCTGATTTCCTTATTTTTTTATTTGTTTTCTATTTAAAGATTTTGTATTCAGTCTGCATTTTTTCTTTTATTATCTTACAACATATTAACAACTTAATTTAGATAATGTATAACACCTTCTCTGTTCAAACATGTATTGATCACTGACCCAACAATTATTATTCCTTCTCCAAAAAAATAGCAAACCACCAAAAGACATCTTCAATAAACTATAGACCTTTAGCTGAATTTTGAGACAGAATAATTCTATTTTGCCACAGTGGAAAGTCTATGTTGTAACACAGTTTTTTTGATCCCTCTTATAAGTATGTCCCCACGTGGCACAAAATACTATGTTATTGTTTATTCTGAGATACTAGATCTCCACAAAGCTGTGTTGCTTGTCAGTAAAGGGCAGAATCATCATGGTTTTGTAGTACACATTGTTTTGAAAGGCACACTTAGTAGAAGTAGATGAGTTCCCTTTTAATTTGGAAAGCTCTGTCCTTGTATTTTTATAACTGCTTTGACATTAAAATATGTAAAGAACTGCCTTTGGATGACTTCAACTTTACAGGTGACTATATGATTTCAGACATAATTCTAGAGTTCTATGCTATATTCTATGTAGCCAGTCATTCTTACATAATCATTAAAATGCCTGTTGCTCCACCTGGTTTGAAGTCTTTCCAAAATCAGAGGAAATATGTTAAATTTAAATTATATGGAAATATTTTTAAGTCTACATAACTCAGGCAGATTTTATATTATTACTTCACATAGTATTAATACAAAATTCAGAATGGACTTCTCAGAAGAGAAGAACTAAATTTCTCAGAGGACTTTGTGTTGCTTTGCATTTTTCCATTTTCCACGCAGAGGAAAAGATAAAAATTGTTTGCGTGTCATGAGACACAGGCTCTTTCCTTTTGGATCAACAAGCCATCTTGACCTTCAGGATTAGCATGAGGCCTTCAGTTTATCACTCTCATTTTATTTGATTTATTAGCTTCAATTCAAATCATATTGTATTATATTTTGTTATTTTGCATTTCTGTATCTTATTTAGTAAATCAGCTTTCCTCCACAGATTGGTGCTGTTGTTTTATTTTTAGGCCTATCTCCTTTTCCATTTTTCCCTTTCCCCCTTCCCCAGGGTGTTACTCCATGGGTCCCCCACCCCAATCATCATGGAAACGGGCCGAACCAGCCCATAAACCATTGACAATTATCTTCATCCACAAGTCTTCTTGTCTTCCTTGTATTTTTTCCCCACCAGAAGACAGGTGTAAGCAAGTGGCAAAGATGAGTGTGTGTCTGATGACCAGTGCAATCCATGACAGACTTCAAATGGACAAAGTATAGAAGTACGTATTTGTAGATATATCTGGATTTGCTTACATGTATGTAGTTGCATTGAATTCTGTTTATTACACAGTTTTTGCAATCAACCACACTATTATATTCTGAAGCAAATAATACTGCAAATTAAAGTTCACAGAAATTAGATCATGTCTCTTTCAATATGGAAAAAAATATATCTACAGAACTTTCTTTGCTCCATAAAAATCCAAGACCTGAAAAGGGTATTTGTTTGCATGGTGCTTGCAAGGTTTTGAACAATGTATTTTAAGCAGCTAAAGCAGCCTTCCATGTTTTTTGGAAATAGAAATACAATGGCAGTTTCCTATATGAGATATCATCTAATCATAAGTAAGAGATTAACAAATTAAGCAAGTCAGAGAAGACCGGAGTGATCAAACCACATACTCTAAACATCAATAAAATTCTGAGTGCATATGTGTATCTCAAAATATTTATGCATACATATGTGCATTTACTCTACTACTGAAAATGTTTCTGTTGCATTTGTTCTTTCAGGTTAAGAAAATGGAAATTTGTAGGAAAGGTGAAATCTCTGTGACATATCTGTCAAAATATTCGTTACAAATAAGGTTCTTTATACGTTTTAACAGTAGATGTTATTTTATGCATGTTTTGAAGTCAGCCTGATTATCCTTTTGTCTTTCTCAGCTTGTAAGCATTCTTCTTATTTAGTTTGACAGTATTCATTCTTTTTCTCTAATTTTTGAAACTGTTTTACTGCAGAAAAGTTAACACTCCATTGTCAAGTATTTTTTTATTCTTTTCTGATCTTTTCTAGATTTACTGCAGTGTCCCTTATTTAACATAATTAAAAATATCCAATTGATTGACCATCTTGAATTTTAAAGTAGAATTTAAGTTCCATGTAATAATTCAAGAAAGTCTATATAATTCTTTATTTATTTTTCTATTTATTTTTCTTCCACAAATGTATTCCTTTTGTACCATTTTTTTTTTCTTATGTTTTGGAATTAAGAAACAGTTATTCATGAAGGAAGCAAAATAAATAAATGTTAAATATGCTCCAAACAAGTTCTGTAAGACTTTCTCTGTGTATGAGCTGTTGAAACGGTAGCACAGAAAAACATTCTAAAATTTTTGTAATGGTTTAGTTTGGGATATACCTAAAGTTGGACTGAACAGGTATTTTTAAAAGCAAAATGTCTGCTCAGTTAGATGTGTGGTAGACTATATGAGAACTTTGAATTTAATCAAGTCAAGTTAGAGAAATGGTAATGAATGAACGTAATAATATGTTTTAAAAGGAAAAGGCAGGTACTCAAGCAAACACATTTTAGAGCTTTATCTGACAAAATGACTCAGCACAGCTTAAAGCAGTAAGAGAGAAGTTCTAAAATAGTGCCTACCTCCTTAGCCATTTGTATTATTGACAGAACATAGATTTGCAGTATGCAGAGTTGACAATTTCCAACCAGATGTTGAAGCACTGATCTACATGGCAGGAATTGTGATCATTAGTTGCCATGCTTGAAAAGGATGTGGACAGATTCAATGTGGTTAGGTGCAATCAGTCCTGAAATTAATGCATAAATGGAAGAGACACTTTTTCATTATTGCCTACTTTGGGGGAAACAGTGGGTGCAGGACTGTCAGAGTTCAGACTGATAGATATTGATACAAATCATTTTTATATGATCTGCCTATTTATTAAAATTGCTTTTCTGCTCTCTATATGGAAGTCTATGATGCATTACGTTCTGAACTTCTCAATGTTCAGATAGCTGTTCTCATTGCGAGAAATAATGAAATAGATTCATTACTTTATTCTTAAAATATTCTGATTTATTTTAGGATAGAATCTCTTCAGTGATTTCATATACCTCCTTGTCCACTTCATTTATTTTACCATGGAAAGGAACATATAATTCATGTTCCGAAGACAAAAAGTTAAATAAATGTTTTAAGAATAAGCAAGTACACAAACAGAAACAGCAGCAACAAAATGCTGAGATGATAGAAAGCTTTAAAGGTATTTTAAATGTTAGATGAAATTCAGGATGATTAATATTGTGGCAAACACAGACGAATTATGATTATAAGCAACTGTTTATTGCACAAGCACCTACAAAACAGAATACTTTATAAATGCAAAGTTTAAGGAATTCTTTCAAGTTTATACTTTGGAAAAATAAGTTCTCTCACAAGACATGAAACCATGACACAGGATGACCCAGAATACAGTTCACATTAAATGGGAATAGTATAGTAAACTGACAGGTAGAACTTAGAATTATCTATTTCTTTAGGATAATTCTTTACTTTCTAGCTTAACCTAGAAAAGCTGCTATTTGTTTGATTTAGTTTTAATTAATGAAAAGAAAAATGAAACAGCCATATTCTAGACATAGAATTAATTTAAACAATACAAGGAAAGTGGAAAAAAAAGTCCGTGATTAAACCAATCTACTATTTGAAAGAATCATTGGTTCTGCCTTGTATTGTTTTCCAAAACTCCGACAGCGAGGTCATATTTCTCCAACATCTAGTTTCATAGAGGAGAACGTTAGTCTAAGTTGCAATGAAATCTATTCCACATGTCATTAACATTTATCATCAAGATTAGCACTGAGCAACCTGAGCTGAAAATGATTTGGGCAGGATTAAAGTCAATTAACGCCTTTATTTAAAAGGAGAACATGGATGACAACTGTGAACTTGCTCAGATTTTCAAATGATATAGCCTTCCAGGATTCTGGAGTCTGCAGAATGATATTTCTTTTAACATATGTCTTTCCCCAAAAGTAAGTATGAATATTCAGAAAATCTGTGTAAGACTCACTCAGTACTGAAGGGGAATGGAAACAAGATATTTAAAATTAATCAAGGAATTTTATTTAAATATAAGTTTCCAGAAGTCATTTAAAGGCATGTGAAAACTAAGGCTACCAGCCATATATTACATGCAGAAAGTGTTAAAATTACATGGAAAATTTATTTGATAAAGTGCAAATGAAAACAGAATTATTGAAGCTAGATATTTTAGTCTTACTGTTACATCTACATCTCTCACTGCTTTCATTATGTTATAGCCTTGCAAACATCTCTTCCTACTTGCCCCTAATATTTTTAATAACACTTGTGGCCCTTTCCGTATAATCATCCACCCTCTTTTGTCTCCTTTAATGGATACTTATTCCAGTGCACCACACAGGAAAATCTTAAAATAATTTATGCTTAAAGGTAACCCTGGAAGTCTTGTAGTCCAACATTCTACTCAAAGAGGTAACAGCAGACTGCTAAAGAGAGTATCCAGGCAACTTTTGAATACCAAGATTCTACAGTCTCTTTGACCATGTTCATAGACAAGAGAAGAATTTCTTACTACTACTATAAATTCTCCACGATATACATTTTTTCTGTTCTCAGTTGTCCTAATACAATGCAATCTAAATAAGAATTTTCGTATCCATCTTCTCTATACTATTCAACTGAAAGAAAAATGTCCTGATCAATGTCTGAACAGACTTGTCCTCCTAAGACTGAATAATGCCACTTATCTCAGCTTATCTTCTCCTGTCATGTACCCGTAATCATTTTATTGCCTTGTACTAGACATGTCAATGTGCTTCTTTTACTGAAAAGTTCATAGGCCTCCAGATTTGACTTTAGAAGTGTGAAAAATTAGAGGACATAATGCAACACCTTACCTGCTGGCAGCATTCTTGTTAATCCAGCCCAAGATATTGACATTTTTTGCTGGAGGTGCACATTGCTGTTTCGTATTCAGCTTCCAGTTAACAGAACACTTAGGGTATTTTCTGCAAAGCTGCTTTTTATCCTATATTAGATTATTCCTGCCCAAATGCAGGATTTTGAACTTGATTTTGCTGAAAGTAATGAGGGTACTTTAAGCCCCTGTCTCCAGGCTGTCAAGGTCCTCCAGAACAGCAGCTCTACACTCCAGAAGAATGATTAATACAGAATTTTTACAAAGATGTTTAAATGTAGAGAGAAGAATTTTCTGTTCTCTGGACTTAACAGATAATACTTGATCATTTTACAAAGAGGTCTGATACTATTTGTGCATTTCTACCACTATGAAAATAGATCATTAAACAGAGATGGTGTTTTTTTTCTTTTGATGTGAGATTGGACCTTTAAATATAGGGTTTATTTTGTCTATTAGGTCAAAGGCCTACTCAAAGACTCATTTGTTATTTCTGTGCATGGAGAAGCAGCCATAACTGACAGTACATTTTTGTCTTTCCACAAGATTTTTTCTGCCTCTGTGTAGAGTCCCTTCAGAAGATCTTTAACCAATCAGCGCAAGGTTTTATTTCTTGTTCTTCTGTACATATATTGATGTAGCACAGCTGCAAAATCTTTGCTCATTTTTACTGAAAAAAAAAAAAATCTTGAGGTAAAATAAGAAGGTAGACAATCTTAGCTACTCATTATAAAATCTTTATTTTTTTTTAAGACAACAGTGTCACAGAAATTCCTTTTTTTGTGTCATTTGGCTTTGTGACCTAGCTAGTGTTTGTTCTTGAAGACATCAGTTCTAGCCAACAAATATTTGTACTGTATTTTAAGTTGGGTTTATCTTGCTTACTGAGTGTCATGGTTTTATGATTTTTTGTTATCGGTTTTCCACATCATATCAGGCATTGGGACTTAAAGAGTTAATACTTCAAGTCCATGAACTGCTGATTTTCTGGGTACCTGGCTGTCAGAAGAGAACTACATACCCCAGAGGACTTTGCATTCCCATTTTCCACCCAGAGGGAAAGATAAAACTGTACACAAGTGCTGAGGCTTACTCTTTTGCTGGACATCTCAGATATGGAGGTTCCCTAGACATCTCTCTTTCAGCTTTAGTGTAAGGTCTTTGGTTTCCAGACACTCTCTTTCTCATTTTATTTGATTTATTAGCTTCAATTCCAATTATATTATATTATACTGCATTATTTTGCATTCTGATATCTAATTTAGTAAATCAGTTTTGTTTTAGGCCCATCTCCTTAACCTCACCATTTTTCCACTTCCCTTTTCCATGGGTCCACCTCCCCATTAGTTACAGAACAGGTTCAAACTGTCCCACAAACTGTTGACACTGATTCTCTGTGTCTGGTGAAGAGTGTCCAAGGAAAAGAGATCCAGAGATGGAAGATTACAAAACTAGCATTACTGGAAGATTGCTGCAGACTGTCTAAATATTCAATCTGAAAATTTGGATGTTCTTTACAGAGGTAGTAAACATGCTGTATGACTGCCTATTCCTATACCAAGGAATATCCCTAAGAAAGTAGTTTCCACCTGTTTCTCATCTTTATTTTATTTTCTATAATGAGAGTATATTACAGTCAGGAATGACAGCATGGGTCTTGTTTGATAGGTGTTTAGGAAAGAATGTAGCTCTCACTTTCCTGGGGATAGAGTTGGCAGATACAAGGTGTAAATTTATGTTCCCCAACGCAAAATGTTTTCATTTGACTGGATGAAAAAAGAACAAAAATAGAAGTGGCTGCCAGTGATAGGAAAAGGGCCAGGATTTTAAACTAAAAGAGAATAGATTTAGATTATATACTAGGAAGAAATTCTCTATTATGAAGGTGCAAAGGGAGGTAAGACACCGAACAGGTTGCCCAAAGAAGCTGTGGATGTCTCACTTCTGGAAGTGTTCAGTGTCAGGTTGGATGAAGTTTTGGGTAACCTGTTATACCAGGTGGCAGCCCTGCCCACGGCAGAGGCAAGGATCTATGTCATAGATTTGTAGAATCATTATTCTGCTGTAGTTAGGAGCAAGCTTGTGATCTTCCTTATTCCTGTTCTGTGGAGATACAAGGGCAAGGAGAAAGTAGTTTTCTAATCTCTGAAAGTTTTCTTTACAATTCAAGAGTTTACCTATTCTCATCCTGGTCCACTTCATTTACAACTAAGAACTCAGGACTACACAGACCTAATTTTAAGCACTGCAAGGAAACATTTTAACTACATTACTCATAGAAATGATTTTTCTCTTGATTTATGTAATATGTATTCCTGAAGTGGATGATTTGTTTCATGGAGATCACTGTAAGGAAAAAAAACAAAAAAGTTAAAATTAAGCATTAATAATCTTACATTTTTTAGACATTTGTATCAGTTAAATAAAATAGAAATGCAGCCATATAAAAATCCATATAGTTTTAAGCTGATTAGATCAATAAAGTATGATCTCATAAAGCATTTAATTTTTGTTCTTCCTTTCTATGCTGACTTCAGAAGCAATTTCTGTACGCACTTTGCATCGAATACTGAAAAACTCTTAACTAGATTTAATCTAAGATTGTTCAAAACCTTATGTTAGTTCAAATGAACCTCTTTGTTAAGATTTAGAATTACAGATACATTACAAAAGTGATTAAAAAAAACTAAGCATAAATCTAAAAATTCTCTCCATATGGTTTAAAATAGTTAAAATATTGGCATTAACCTTCACACTGATACATAAGTTTTCAACCTTGTTTTCAAAATCTAAAAAAACAGTTAAAAGTGTTTCTAGAACTTAAACTAGCAGAACTACAGAGAAAATCATGCCACATTATCCATTTGAGTATAAAAGTAATCATAGGGCATGTGAGCTACTTTGTTTTATAATTTGATAGTCTAGAAAACACTACTAACTTCAGTAATGACAAAACATTGCATCTTCCTTTTACTGCATATTGGCAGAAAAGCAAGACATAGGCAACAAGTAACTCTTACACTATAAAATGACAGAAAAGATAACATAAAAACCCCACATACTTACATTCTGAACACCGCCATATATTGCCAGTGTCATTTTATTTTGTCATCTCACTAGTTTTAGTTTAATCTTAAAGAGAAATTAGGAACATCAATACAAAACTAACAAGACCCTGGTCCTGTCTTGCAAAATTTTGAGCAAAATTCACAACAGTGGAGCAACTGTGCATAGTTAGATGGAAGCTGGCATGGAAAAGTAGATGTTTGCTACAAAGGAAATTTATATATGGCCATGGAATGCAACTAAATTGTATGGGAAGATCTTATCACAATATTCCAGTACCTCATGTACAAAGAGGACAAAGATCCAGGTGAAAAAGTAAAAGGGCAATAGGTATAAGTTGCATAGGGAGAAGTTTTATTTTGCTATAAGAAATATTTGTTTTACAGTGAGAACAATAATCACTGGAACAATCTCTCCAACAACGTGTCAGAATCCCAACCACTGGAAGTTTTCAATATGGATTGTACAAGTTTCAAGGTTATAATTTGATAATCTCAGCTTGACACCGTTTTCTCAAGAAAGGTTGGCACTGATGGTGTTTTGAGGTCCCTTCCAGCCCAGAATCTTGTATGGTTTTGTGACTGTAGAATCCCATGTACTTCTCATTAAATAAAAACATAATTGAATTATTTGAATATATACCATCATATGCACACAATGATGTATAATTTTACAACTGAAAAATTGATACCATGCTCATTGAAAATGTTTTTAGAAAGTTACTACATATACACTTTTTCTGAAACAAAAAAAAATAGAAACACATATTTAACTCCCATGTTGTTCCAAGCTCCATCAGTAGTGAGGATGGTGAAGAATGAACAGGAAAACCCTACTTTAAAAAAAATAACCGTTGTAGAATTGAAGTCACAATTAATTTTCACATAGTTAATAAAGTCTGCTCACAAATTAAATTTGGGAATACCAAAAGAAAAAAAAAATATTTGTGATGCAGCTTTAGCTGGAAGGCAAATTTTATTTATTAATGGTATCTCTTGTAGCTTCCTTTTCCTCTCATGAGCCATGGAGAGTGCAATTTCTGCGACCCAGCTGTAATTCTTCTATAACTCTCCCACATATGTTTCAGTGTCAGTCAATCCTATCTCTCTGTAGTAGCTGACCGTCCCCCTAGCACTGCAATTCTATTCATTCAATTCATATTGAATTCTATTGCTGCATTAAAGGGATGGTTGACTAGCATGGGGACGACAGGGTTGATTGACTAGGCTTCTGTACAAGAATTACAGTAGAATTACAGCATAGATTCAGAAATTGCAGCCTGCTGCTCCATGGAGAAGACTGAATGGAATGGTTCTGGGAGAGAGGAACTGCACCTAACAGAGATATTTCTAATCATAGGAAAGTCTTCCTTTATATTAACCCTCATCAAAAAGCAATTTGGGAAAGAAATTATGAAAACTTAACTTCATTTTGAAATACAATGTTATTGAAAAGAAGGAGAATAAATTATTAAAAGATACAACCTTTGTAAAACTGCTGTTTGAAAAACTGTTTTTCTAATGATTGTATGTTATGTTGTTTCTATCACCAGTATTACTCCATAGTTTTCCTCAACTAAATATCAATGATATATTTAAAGCCAAATGGCAGATTTTGTGAGGAGAAATATGTACTTCAAAACATAGTTTTGAAAACAGTCTTCATTCCAGCATCAACTTAAAATGCACAAATATATATTTTCCTTTCTGCTGGTTTTACCAAGTTTAAGCACAGATTAAGCAGATATTTTAGGGGAAATACAGATATTTTATTGACATCTACTGTCCACAATCACTTACTTCATAAACAGACAATACTTGATTTTATTCTTTTCCCAAATGGCTTTTGAAAGTGACTTAACAGAATTTTAATGTTTCTCAGTTAACTTTTTTGTATTATCATAGTTATATTTTAAGATATCAAAATCATTACCTCATATGAGGCCTCGGCATAATCATTCAAAAGACTCTCTGACTATCATATTTATTTAATTTTCTGTGTGATGAAATTCACAATGATATTGCATATGCTATGAGAGCCACCTTTGGTAAAAGATTTAACTTACACATCTATATCGGTATTTTGAAAGCATTATTGCAGTTTGTCATAGTTTTCAGCACCTCAATGTCATTTTGTGATAGAGATCAAATATGAAATTATATAAAACTTATATTAATTCAGTGGATTCTTCCATCCAAAGACTTCAGTCTAGAATATATTTTTCAACTTGAAACTGATTACTGTTAGTTATGCTGGTCTAATAGTAAAAATCTAATATGTAAATAGTAGTAAATATCTAATATGTAATATTAGTAAATATCTAAAAATCTAATATGTAAATAATAGTAAAAATCTAATATGACTCTCATATAAAGTGTAGGCAGAAAGATACCATTTCTTAAGTTTCTTACTTGTTCAGCTCTAGTTACCAGCATGTGGTTATCCGAACTCTTTAGTATCTTATGAAGTATCAGAAAGGTTCACATAAAAACACCAAGCAGCAAGAATTATTCTTAGCTGGAAAACTAAGTCTCTTGAGTAACAGAAAAATGCCTGAGAAAAGCATTTTTTAAACCAAATTTTATAACCAAACATAATATCTGATCTTACAGTTCAATTTTTTTCTATAAATAGTGGCAAAAATTAATGATAGTTTGATATTTGCTTTTTTATTGGTTGAGTTCCAGGTTGTCTTTTTCCTCCCTCCCTTCCCCCCTTCTCCCCTTCCTCCCTTCCCTTTCCTCTTCTCTTGTTCCTCTTTGCCTTTTTTTTTTTCCTTTTGTCCAGGGTAATTTTCAGACTACATTTATAATTTTGCAGAAGATAGAAGGATTCAGGTCGCTAATGGTAATCTTTCTGTTTTTTGATAAGATCGCTTTAAAAAAGCAATCTTTATTTCCAGAATTTCTTAAACAACTTTCATCATCTCTGTCAACTAAAAATAACATAGCACTAGTAATTATTTCCATGCTATTTTTAGGTTGTTTTTCTTCTTTTCTTCTTTCCTAAAAGTTAGACCTTATTTTCCTTAGTCCCATGACCCAATATTTTAGTGTACAGTCTTCAGTTTCCTGTATAAATTCTGTTTTTCACTGCTTAATATTTTTTCCACTCATTTCTAATCTCTGCTTTCACTTCAATAAAAGTGAACTTTCATTAAATTTGTTCTATTTCTTCAGAGACGTTTCCTATTCATGGCACTTTTTTGAACAGGATAGCAGTTTTTTTTTCTCTAGGAGATATGTCAAAGGACAGGTGTAAAAAACTGTTTTTTCATTTGGTTTCTCAGAGGAGTTATGTTTAACATATAAAGGAACTCTTTAACATACACTCAGAAGTCTAATGAGAACGTGTATGGCATTATGTTTTCAGTATGCATTCCCATCTTTATTGGAAAATTTTGTTTCTCTACAGATTAACTATGCTAGAAAGTTTTATTTCTAGCACGCTTGTTATTTGAACACAGGTAGAGCTGTGCAAGGCCCCTAGTGCAGATGCAAAAATACCAGATGAAAATAGCACATACTTGTAAATACTAGTCTTTTTTTATTCAGAAAGATTTCTTCTGTGTTGACTATATATGCTGTATAGAGTAACGTTTCTCTTTGTTACAATGAGAGTGAGAAGGTGTTTCAGGTTGTCAAGTCTATGCATTGAACTCTTCATTTTCCTAATGCCTAGATCTGGTTCTGGATCAGATTTTAGAAAATAAACTCCAACATTTAACGAAGTTCCTTCTTGTAATGTAGCTGGCAGGCAACAAAACACTACACAGCCACTCACTCATTCTCCCCATATAGGACAGGGGGAGAATCAAAAAGGTGAGAGTGTGAGAACTCATGGACTGAGATAAAGACAGTCTAGTGAGTAAAGCAAAAGTCCTATCTGTAAGCAAAGCAAAACAAGGAATTCAATCACCACTTCCAGTGGTCAGGCAGCTGTTCAGCCACTCCCAGGACATCAAGGCCTATCATGTGTAATATTTTCCTGTGAAGATAAAGACAATCACTCCAAATGTTCTATCCTTCCTCCTCCTTTTTCTCCCAGCTTTTATTGTTCAGCGTGGCACCACATAGTATGGAATGTCCCTTTGTCATGTCTAGTGTCTAGAAATATCTAGTTTGGGTCAGCTGTTCTGGTTCTGTCCCTCATAGCTTCTTGTGTGCTTCCTAACTGCCTGCTGGTGGAGAACTTCATGACTGTGTAAACACTGTTGTGCATCAATTAAAACATCAATGTACTATCACCAATATTTTCATCAAAAATCTAAAGAATGGCACCATGTAAGCCAATATATCTTACTAGTCTATCTGACTAGTCTAGGATTGCCTAGAAAGGAAGTATAGCAGTTTTGAGGAAGACATTAAGGATGAAAATAAGACAAATTCCTGTGAATTTATTAAATATTATTACTTAGAATGAAAAATTTTCTTAGTTTTGGATATTTAACTGCTATTGGTAGATAATTTCACATCAGTGTTCACAAGTGCTTGTTTCTTTCTAGTTCAGTTAGGATGAGGGAACAGCATGGAACTGTGACATGGGAGAGTTGGGGTGGGGATGAGGATGTTGTGCTTCACCACCTGGAAATGGTTCTGAAACAGGCTTACCATGGCAGTGGGCATGGCACCAACTTGACAGAGTACAAGAAGCATCTGAAAAATGCTCTCATTCATATGGTCTGATTTTTAGGTGGTGCTGTATGGAGACAGGAGTTAAACTTGATCCTTATGGATCCCTTTCAACTCAGGATATTCTATGATTATGTGATTCTATGATTCTATGAAATTTACATCTTTTCTTCTAGGCATGCTTATTATAGCTGTTCATATCTCTATCAACTCTCAATTGGGCTACTGAGAGGGTTGCTGTAAAAGACCCAGCAAAGGGAGAGTGATTTGCCTAACCAAGTTGATATGGGCTGTAACAAGTTTTGGGTTCTGCACTAATTCTTTTTTTCCCACTTGACGATTATATGTGAACTTTGACTTAAAAAGCCTGATTAATAATTTACCTACAACTTTCCTTAACTGAAAGTTTTACTCAATTTTTCATAAATGAAATAGGAAAAAGTTTACTTTTCTTTCTATTTGTACTTTAAGATTCTATATGTACAGAGGTGATGCACAGTGCTTTATGCTGATTTATTTGTTAATATGCCATCGAAAGGCAGCTTGATACACAACTTGAACTTTTTCCCTCTTACTTTAATCCTATTGCTGCTGTATAAATCCCTGTTTATTACCCTAAATGCTTCTTCTCCTGCCTTGGATTTACTCTCCTAAGATATTCACAGACTTATCATGTGCCCCTTCTTCAGCAAAGAGTTAGCAAGGTATATTTATATATTACATGATTTAAAATCTATGTAGCTCTACCTGTCCTACTGTTTTGTGACAGGTTGTATTGTCTGTAATATCTTTCATTTGTTGTTAGGGTTTTAGTAAAACCTGCAGTACAGAATACGTCAGCTCTTCTTCATCTTGAGCCTCACAAAACCTGATGAAGTTAAATATTTACATTTATACTGGATGCAAAGAGAAGGACTATTAAACTATCCTATAATGTTACTCTTTTAGAAACAAAACAATGCAAAATCAACTCATTTGTGTGCATAATACTATATTCTATTACAAACACTTGTCCAGTTCACTGTTTGCTGTGATCAGTCCAATAATTGCTATTACTTGATTGATACATTATCACAATGCATAGGAACCAAGTTCAGGAACTGAGACTTATTTATGCCAAGCACTAGATTAATACAAGATAATATTTTTTTTCCAAGGAACTCACAGTCTAAACATGCCCAAACAACGAAGAACATATGACCAAGAGGAAATAGAGAACAAGACTGCAATTTGAAGTAAAAAGGAAGCAGAGTGGGCAGCAGTTTCAGCTATGAAGAGGCCTGGGGCTTTCTTAACATATCAGCTTTCTTTCTGTCATTAAGCACGTGTTTCAAGTAATTTCCTTTCAGATGCTTGCTTTAAAATAACTTTCATGTTTCATTTTCTACGTTTCTGATCTTTTCTAACATGAGATAACTCTCTGTCCTCACAGAGCCTGCTTTGCCACCTTTCTCTACCTCAATCTTTTATACATATTTGATCTTCTATCTGTAGTGTTTTCCAATCATTGCAGATAACAGCATAGCACATCAATAATATTTAAAAAATCTACAGAAATTTCAGAACAAATTTTGGAGTCAAGTGTGATTTTAAAAACTCTTGATATATCACATCTATATGGTAAGTACATGTAAGTTAAGATTTATTTTATTTTACCTTACTGAGAAAAAACAAGAAGTGGATTAATGTTTGTAAGAGAGACTATGTTAATACTGTTATCTCAGAATTCCAGGAAACTTTCCTTTCAAGAAAAAAGTTACACAGTGCTGCATCCCATCACTGTCCAGAATGTACATCTGCTGATAGACAAAGGTATTGCCTCAGCTTAGGAATTCCATGTAACAAATGGATGTTAAAGAGCACATGTTTTTTTGTTAAAACATAAGTGAACCAACCCCACAGGCACATACCTATAAAAAAGATGTTCCTCTGGGGCTTTGGGCCTCCAAAATCATATTTACAAATATTGACACTCCAAAAACAATTTAAAATTTAAAAAATACAGTTGTTGTGGCTGTATAAAAGGGATAAAATTTTCAGCTTTACAAATTATTTATTAAAAATATGAAAGCTAAATATAGATTTAATCAGCTACAAGCTTTCTATCATCAGAGAGCCCTAAGATTTGTTATCAATCTACTCCCAAAGGTGAATAGCCTCAGGAATCTAGGGAGGACTGATGTTCAGACAGTGTTGTCAGGAGATGAGTAAGAACCAGAGTAGTACTGCACTGTACTCCAGAAGTACTCTGAACATTCTGGAGCCATTAGAAAGTAGAAGGTAGGAGAGTGGCATTTGTAATGGTTGATAGAAAACAAGAGACACTTTAATTTGAAAAAATCTACTTACTGTGCAAGACATGAAGATGAGGTATGAAGTGACCAACTTTGCTACTTGTGAGAAAAATAAGATAATTTTTCATTTTTGGAAAACTGACTATCAGTAAATGTATTGGGGAAAATGTATGTTGTTCTGTGGAATTCTGTGATTTTACCATTACTTCATTAATCTAAAAGTTATGCTTGTGATATTTTTCCTTTAGAAGAAAAGAAATAATAGGTATTGTAATACCAAAGAAGTTTCAATAAAATTATTCTCAGGAGCATAAGTTGTACTATATTTCTATGGTATAAAACATATTTTACAATTTTTTATGCATTATTCTTATATACCTTGTGCACACTGGTGTGTTAGGTTGGTGTGTGTGTGCTTTCTGTTGCGTTTTTATTTGCACAATTAAAGCACATACATTTTCATTTAAATGTTTTGTACATAGCTGTGTTTTGTTGGGTTTTTTTTCTCCTTTTGTTTTGTTGATTGTTTAGTTTGTTTTACTTTTTTTACCCAAACAGCTTTTAGCATTCCTGTAAACTTAGAATGCAGCAATTCTGATCTTTTCTATAAGTGCAATATTTTATTAATCTCTCTATAGCATAAGATGTGTGCTTTCGTGAAAACTAGATCAAAGCATTAAATTTCTATTAACTAGGCATTTCCACTAAAAGTAAGTCAGCATCTGATCCTTGGAGAATTTCTAAGCATAATTTACAGGGAAAATTTTGAAATGTTGCTCTATTTGAAATGTAATAAAGTTGTATCTTATGTAAACACGTTAGGAATTTTCTGTTTCTTAGACTTGCAGTATAAGTTCTGTAGAGTGATAGGTAGAGGTCTCTGCGTGATGTTATAATTGAAACATTGTTGTATGTTACAAGATTCAGTTTTTGATCTCTTCTTCATAATAGTGACTCTTTAATCTTTTTCTCTCTGTTGCCTCATTTTGCCTTCTCAGTGTATTACCCATGCTGAATACCATTATTGCTTTTGGTTATTAACTAGGGATGGATTTGGAAAAAGTAATTTTGCACTGGCTTGATGTAGCAGAATAAGCTGTCAAACATCATACCAGGTGACAGTGTGATGTCCTTCTGTGGAGCTGCAGCACAGTATGTGTTACAGCTGGAAGGTTATAGGTAATCAGAGAGGATTACCAACGGCAGCTTTATTAAATATCTGTGGAGGTCTACAGTGGCTGTGACCAGATAATGCAAGCTTCTAGTATGAAAAACAGGAAATTATTAATAAACTGGATTGACTGTTCTGAATGCCCTTGCAAAAGTTTATCTAATTTTATTTTCAAGGGAGATTAATGTTAAGTATTAGATTTATTATTACTTAAGGTGCAGGCCTTTTATGCTTTGAAGTGATTCCCTTTTAATTTGTTATATTTCCCTGGATGTTCGATGTTATTAACATAGTTTAAACCAGAATATTTATATTCTTATTTTCTGATAAGTAAATTTCATAAGTTCGGAGTACACTGTTTTATGGTTTTTTTTTTGTTTTGTTTCTTTTGGGGATATTTTATATATATATATGTTTTTTTCATATACAATAGAGCACAGTTTAGTTCAGTGGTGACAGAAGTTAGTTTTAATGTTCATATTATTCTGTTCATCCAATAATGTGTCACATGTATTGCAAACCTTTCTTTCTTTCTTTCTTTCTTTCTTTCTTTCTTTCTTTCTTTCTTTCTTTCTTTCTTTCTTTCTTTCTTTCTTTCTTTCTTTCTTTCTTTCTTTCTTTCTTTCTTTCTTTCTTTCTTTCTTTCTTTCTTTCTTTCTTTCTTTCTTTCTCTCTTCTTTCTTTCTTTCTTTCTTTCTTTCTTTCTTTCTTTCTTTCTTTCTTTCTTTCTTTCTTTCTTTCTTTCTTTCTTTCTTTCTTTCTTTCTTTCTTTCTTTCTTTCTTTCTTTCTTTCTCTTTCTCTTTCTCTTTCTCTCTTTCTCTCTTCCCTTTTCTTCCTTCCTTCCTTCCTTCCTTCCTTCCTTCCTTCCTTCCTTCCTTCCTTCCTTCCTTCCTTCCTTCCTTCCTTCCTTCCTTCCTTCCTTCCTTCCTTCCTTCCTTCCTTCCTTCCTTCCTTCCTTCCTTCCTTCCTTCCTTCCTTCCTTCCTTCCTTCCTTCCTTCCTTCCTTCCTTCCTTCCTTCCTTCCTTCCTTCCTTCCTTCCTTCCTTCCTTCCTTCCTTCCTTCCTTCCTTCCTTCCTTCCTTCCTTCCTTCCTTCCTTCCTTCCTTCCTTCCTTCCTTCCTTCCTTCCTTCCTTCCTTCCTTCCTTCCTTCCTTCCTTCCCTCCTTCCTTCCCTCCTTCCGCCCTTCCTCCCTTCCTCCCTCCCTTCCTCCCTTCCTCCCTTCCTCCTTCCTCCCTTCCTCCCTTCCTCCCTCTCTCTTCTTCCTCCCTCTCTCTTTCTCTTTCTCTCTTTCTCTTTCTCTCTTTCTCTCTTTCTCTCTTTCTCTCTTTCCTCCTTTCCTCCTTTCCTCCTTTCCATACTGAAAATTTATAACATTTTCAGTCAAAACTAAAATTTGTTAAGACAGAAATTACAGATTTGCTTGTGATAAATCACTGAAACAGTTTTGCATAAAACTCTAAATTAAACTTGAGTGTGAAGAAATCGTATAGTCAATTTAGATACACCTTTATCTCTTTAGAAAAATTAAAAATGTAACACCTTACGTTTAGCACTCTGAAGTTTGACAAGCATTGAAACAAAAAAGGAAGTGTAAATTTTACTAATCAAAACATCTGTACTATGCAGCCATTTACATTTTCCTATCAAGACATGAGAGAAATGTTAATTTTAGACGACTCTTTTTATGACCTATAATTACTGTCATTAAGAAAGCTCTGGAGACTTGCAGAGAGCTTTGACTGAAATACAGTTTGACATGTTCTATAATTAATGCTGAATTAACGTGCTACAGTATGTGCCTCAGAAGAAAAAGGTTTCTTTTTATTCAAAGAAAAATAAAAAAAATGTATCATAGAAGTAACTATATTTGAAGTTATGTCACTGGTTCCTATAAAAAAATACATTTTTCAGTGCTTCAACATGTGGCTGTTAAATGATCTTTGAATTTAAGCATTGGTTATACATGATTCTGACCCACTGCTCTTTTTTTGAACGGCAATTTTTCTTACTAATATGCATATTTTGTTAAATATTGATTTGACAATGTCTAACATATATAAAATACATCTGTTATATATAACTGTAAAGTTATATAATAGATTATTACTATTGAACTACTATTGTTATCTAATTTTCATTATGATCTCTTGAAATGCCTTGAACATTGATATCAATTAACAATTTCTGATTTTGCTACAAAAACTGAAAACTATCAGTTTAAGTTAAACTTTAAAAAATCAAAACAATACTAGTTTCTCATAGTATAAAACAAATTATTACCCATGTAGATAATTCCACTAATTTAGAAACAATCATGTTTTAAAGGTCCAGTACTTTTCAATATAGTCCAATATAGAATTAACTAATTAATTAATTAGTTAAGATGTAATAAATTTTCAGTGGCCTGTTTTTTAGGTAATTTAAACATGAATTTTAGCAGACTTTTTTTTTTTTAATGTTGAATCTATAGGACTATTGCTCACGAACGGATGGAAAACAAATATATAAAGAACAGATATCTTACAGGATATGAACTAAATACAGGACATAAACCGATCTGAATTTCCTACCTTAAACTGAAGTACAAAAGCAAAAATTTTATATTTTAAGCATTTTCCCTGTACATGAGATAACATTTTGATTATTCACAAAGCTTAATCTATCTATTTTAATTGCTATGAATATTTCTTTAAAAGAATTTATTTGCCTTTTAAGTTGAACAATTGCATACAGTGCTACTAAATTTCAACACTTAAAATCCACACTAAATTATTCTCATAATGTAGTAAAACTCTGATTTTAAAAGTACTAAAATGTCAAAGAATTCTATGGAAAAGGATTATACAAAAGATAATTTACACACTTCTTTTTAGATTAGCTTAAATTGGTTCTTTCTTCTTTTTTTCAAAATTAAGCAAACCTTCTATTTTATGTTTCATATTAACATTTTTCATGTTTCTAATTACACTTTTTGTCTTAAAATGATTTTTTCATCTACTTCTAATGTGTTTACTTTAAAGATAAAATGAGCAATGTATGCTCTACAGAAGATATATACAATTGATTAAGAGTGCTAATGTACTGTTCTTAGTACTCATGTACAGTCATCACAGTTCTGCCAAGGTTAGCTGAGCTTTAGTGATTAATGCCCATAAAGGAACTGATCCTGAAATAAAGCTAACCCTAAAAAGAAAAAAAAAAATTATACTTTGAAATTACTGAGACTTACCAAAGATTTATTTATTCTTACAGTGGGTTTATATATGATTTATATATTTATATAATATTATAAATTAAGAACTCCAGGATTAAAACAAATCAAAAACATTTACCTACAATAGTTTTTAAGTTTTTAATATATATATTTTTAATTCACCTACCTAGATTCCTGCCATATTTTGTCTCACATGTCTTTGTACCTTCATCTCACAGATCCTTCTTACCTTTATAGCAATATGCGCATTAAGCAGTGTTTCTTTTGTAGATTCTTGGACATCCCACTATCAATTTCTTCTTCATGGAAAATTAGACACATTTTCCAATTTTCATTTTCAATTCCTTATTCTTCAAATTTGTACACACTTTCTCTTCCTTTTAATCATCATTTTCTTAACAGTTTTATACACATGCTGAATTTAATGAAGACTGGTAGTTGGTTGCCAAGGAAGCTTGTGTGTTTTTAACATATCATACTCATCCACCTGCTTACAAGTCTCTGTCATTAATTTTTATAATGGAATTGTCCCTATAAATACTCACTGTTTGTCAATTCTTGGAATTATCCCTAATCAATTTCTGAAACATTTCAGTGCTTTTAGCAGATTGAGATGGTAACAATCATCAAAGAATCACAGAATCATAGAATAATTTGAGTTGGAAGGAACGCTTAAGGTAATCTGATACAGTTCTTCTGCGATGAGCAAAGACACCTACAGCTGAATCAGTTCTCTCTCAGAACCCCATCCATCCTGACCTTGAATGTTTCTAGGGGTGGGGCATCAAACACATCTCTGGGCAACCTGTTCCAGTATCTCACCACCATTATTGTAAAAAAAACCTTCATCCTTATGTTCAACCTAAATCTCCCCTCCCCACTTTTATTTTCAAATAATTTCCCCATGTCCTATAGAAACAGACCCTTCTAAAGGGTTTGTTCCCATCTTACTTGTGTTCCCCCTTTAGATATTGAAAGTCCGTTCTCAGCTCTCCCCAGAGCCTTCTCTTCTTCATGTTGAATAGCCCCAGTTTTCTCAGACAGTCCTCATAGGGAAGGTGAAGTAGAAGAAAACAGAAGTGTTAAGAAATTAACCTTCTGCATTTGGAAAGAACTAAAATGATGGCTTAATACAGGGGATAACAAACCATTCTCCACTACATCAAAAATTGATGACTTTGTTAAACTACATCTGCCTGATATAAACATTTAAAATCAGTTGGCTAGAATAATTTGCATAAAAGAGTAGCAAAAGAGCTAGCAAGAGTAATCTCTAATTAATTTTTTTCCATGTCCTGGAATATTAATTAAATAAATCTATGAACATGGAAAAGTATTTATTTTTCTCAAAATTAATGGCTAGCAGATTGGCACTGGTTTATCATTAACTGTCTAATATTAGGAAGATCTTGATAAAATTATTCAATTGAATAACAGATCAATAGGATTTTAAGACAAACACTTCTTTGACTTACCTAATTAGAATTGTGATTTCTAAGGAAAGTGTTTAGATCTACTAATTTAGATTTTTGAGACAACATTTCACTTGGTAATAAATGAGATTCTGTCTAAATATGAACTTTAAGAACATATTAGGTATAAAAATTCTGCAGTTGTTAGTTTTGATCAGCAGATCTGGTAGGGAATTGTATGGATACAAAATTGAAAATCATCTTATTAATGGTTGGGAAGCAAAGATCATGTCACCAGCGATAAATATTCTAGATGAACCTAAGCTGGAAAAATGTTAATGATTGATAATGTACACCTAAATAGGAAGTTGTGCTGTAAGAAATTATATCTGTTATATCTAAAGCATGGAGGACTAAGTCTTGAAAAGCAGAGACTTGGAGAACAGTCTAGTGCTTATGTGGGTTAGCACCTCTAATGTAATGGTACAGTGACAAAATAAAGTTGCACATTAGTTATCAAATAGATTCCATTTTGGAAGTATTAGCAGAAGAGTTTTGGAAAATAAGGCAGTGGTTTTGTTTTTGTATAAGATAATGGTGGGATTGATAATAGAATGCTTCTTATATTCATATTGTGAAAGACAGTGAAAAATCGGGCATGGCTTGGGAAACAAATGTCAAAATTAAAAGTCTGAAAAAAATCCTATAACAGTACACTAGTATAATTCAGTCCAATTTTTTCAAAAAGTCAATTCTGAGGTAGTATTTACAAACACACTAAAAGAAAATCACAGGAAGTCAAAATTTTTTAATTAAATTAAAAGAAGAAAATGATGATTTAGCTTGCACAAAAGTGATGAAGGTGTTGACTGTGATTAGAATAGAGATAGGGAAAATTAAGAATCTAAGTTTGCACACAAGCTCTTTCAGGTTACGAAACTAGATTGAAGTGGATATGGAAACTGGCAATAATCTTGCAAATAAGCATGTGGAAATTGAGGCCAACTCTGAGAAATATAGATCTTAGCACCAATAAAGGGGCAAAGAATACATAAAACATGATAAGAAAATTTTCAGCAATTAGTTATACTTTCATTCCAGGACTGAAAATTTGCCTTCTGTTTTCTTGACTGGGTAAGCAATTACATAGCCTTCATAAATTTTTTTTGCTACTTTTGCTTTTTTTTTTTTTTATTTTGATATACAGTAATTCTTCCATATTTTGATCAGCATAGCTAGTGCAGGATAGGTAGAGGTCAAACAGAAGATAACAGAGGTAAAAATGACATGGGCAATGACTAACTGAAGCATGAGAACTGCTGCAGAACTCAGAGATTTTATCCCAACCTTGCTTTTGGAGTTGATACATTCTGTTACTAAAATATGCCAGGTTCTATTACTAAGACCATAGATGAACAAAGTGAGTGAGTTTCCTCACTTTTTTTCATATAAAGTCATTGTATAGTTTGATGGTATAACATTATCTAAGGTTTTCTATGCTTTTCATTTAGAAAGACAAGTGAGGTATACAGTGGCCCACTGTTGTATGAATAACTTATAAATAAAGAGTAGGTGTATAGTAGTCTGTTTTTGCAAAGAGCAAAATCCTACTCTTGTGTTCTAACTTTGTGAATAACAAAAAAAAAGTAACAGCAAAAGTTGTTTTTTTCACTTACCACTTCCCTACTAGTAAAGTACCTAATTCTGTTTTTTAAATATTCAATACAATGTGTTTTGTTGAGTATAATAACTATTTACAGTGTTTTTTTCCTTGAAAATATCCAAACATGAATCATAGTGGCATCATAGTATTTTTCTTTGCCTTTTAAAATTAAAATAATCTTTTGTCACTATTCCATATTCTTTCCTGGACTGAACAGGAGTCATTATTGAGAATGAAACTACTATCAGTAATCACAGATGAATGAAGATGTGTCCAAATGTATTAAGAGCAGAAACAGGGATATTCCAATGCTCAGATAATGAATGTAAGCTGTCTCTAGAGGAAAAGTTCCTGGTCTATGCTCTGGCAGTGTTCCAAGTCTGAAGAGAGAAAGTAAATCCATATGTGTATTGAAAATAATGTAGGGAAGATATAATTCAAATGGGAGAGTTGTTTTCCTTTGCAACTTAAAAATATGAAGTGAAGCATGTGGACTTCTGTGAGATTATTCAAACTGAAAAAGAAAAAAAACAACAACAAATTAATGGAAAAAATATTTGTATGAATAAAAAACTCTCTAAGGATGTCTTTATAGTTGAAAAAACATAGAATGTATTGTCAAATGTTGAGGTAATTAATTTATTTTCATTTCTTCTTAGAAAAAAATACAGGTTCAGCTGTGTTTCAAGAAAAAAAATGAAACAGTTATAAACATTATTTCCTGGTAAAAGTGATAATGAGTTGCATTTATTTAAAAACAAACACATTAAAAACAAGCATACAAAAAGAAACTACTGCTGTTCTTAATACCTTTATAGGATAGTTGCATACCCAAATGATATTATTTTGTCACCACTGCATCAAAATACAAAACCATGTTTGAATAGCTGTGTCCATATAAAAGGTTTGATCTGACATTAACAAGTTTGTGAAGAGAATAAAGAAGACTGTATTACACCTTGTCAACACTTTCTATTTACTCCTTGATATTTTTTATATTGAGTATGTTTTGCTCAAAGTTATGGCATGATAAAGAGGACTGCAGCTTCACGTTATTTCTTAACTGTTACCTGTATTCAAGAACATCAGCACATGACTCAGTTTCTTGTACCACTGAGGCAGAATGCATATGAAGGAATTCAGCTAGATTCTGTTCTTTGTATTTATTATAGGAGCACCCACAAGGTGCTATGTGTTTTCAAATCATATTAAATCACAGTTATTTCCCATGTACACATGTACATTCTAAAAGTTATTAATACGGTTTTAATAGTGGGTTTGATTTACTTATGTATTATTTGAATCAGGTGAGAAGCAAATTTTTCCTCATCAGAGTCTTTATTATTATCAATCAGTGGCCCTTATAAGTAAATCAAGTTAGATTAGCCCATAAAAATTATATTTACTGTTCTTCCTTGATATTTCTTTCACAGTGTATCAGCTATAATGAGACTACCATATAAATGGTATTTAGTTGCATCTCTTAAAAGCAAAACTAGAGAGCTGATGGCAACCAAGTTTACCTTGGAAGTAATTCTCTTGGTAAAACAAAGGAATTTTTGGTATTTTTCTTTTCCCTTAACATACAGGATAATTTTTTAATGTTACCCTTGGTTTTATTTATTTATTTTTTTTCAGGTCAAAATCACTTTAATAAATATGTCTAGTGTACAAAATAAAATTTTGTAACAAATTTATACTCTGCTGCTTTCCTGATACAGATCTGTGACAGTAGACAAATCATGTTTTATAGGGAGCTGGTATGGAGCTGTAGTACAATATGATTCCAATTATCTTGTAGGTAGCAGCATTACAGTAGCCATCTTATTCTGCTAGATCACTACAGGGAAAGGGGAAAGGAGTCAAGCTTTTCTTCCTTTTGTCCCTTTTCTCTGAGGGTAACTACTAAGCAATTGGTCAATGAGGACCTTGAAGTCAACTAGCAAAATAGACTTCCTAACTTTCAGAAAAGACAACTATAACATGTTTGTCTGTCTAGATACCCCTCCATTTCCTTCTTTAATCCTCTCAGCAGAATAAGCCTCTTTTGCCCCTGAGGACAATTGGTAAAAATCCTATTCTTCCAGCATATCAATCTTCAATAGGAAAAGCGCAGTTTGAGATACTAGCTAATTTCCCTTATGTTTATGGTGTTGAAGCCAAATGCTTCTTGATCCTGAGAAGAAATTATTATTGTTTTTAATATATATGTTGTAGTTTCTTACTTATTTATTTTCACTTATTTGTTTACTTGCTTCGGATTTTGTTTTGCTTTCTTTTTAATTTCACTCTCTTTTTTTGGATAGGGGAAGGGAATTGCACAGTTTCAGCTTTATTCCAGTATGTACACCCACTGCAGTTTGCTGTCCAAGCCTTCTCTGTCCCTTGACATCCTTATAACAAAGCTAAGGAAGTGTGGGATAAATGAGTGGTCAGTTAAGTGGGTTGAGAACTGGCTGACTGGCACAAAGCAGAGGGTTGTCATTGGCGGTGCAGAGTCCAGTTGGAGGCCTGTAACCAGCGGTGTCCCCCAGGGGTCCATGCTGGGTCCAGTCTTGTTCAACATCTTCATCAATGACCTTGATGAGGGGACAGCAAGTCTACTGATGATACGAAGTTGGGAGGATTGGCTGACGCGCCTGAATGCTGTGTTGCCAATTCAGCGAGATCTGGACAGGCTGGAGAGCTGGGCAGTCAGACGCCGGATAAAATTTAACAAAAGCAAGTGTAGAGTCTTGCACCTAGGGAGGAATAATTGCATGCACCAGTACAGGCTGGGGGATGAGCTGCTGGAGAGGAGCTCTGTAGAGAAGGACCTGGGTGTCCTGGTGGATGACAGGTTGACCACGAGCCAGCAGTGTGCTCTTGTGGCCAGGAGGGCCAATGGCATTCCGGGATGCATTAAAAAGAGCGTGGCCAGCAGGTCAAGGGAGATGATCCTCCCCCTCTACTCTGCCCTGGTGAGACCTCATCTGGAGTACTGTGTCCAGTTCTGGGCTCTCCAGTATAAAAAAGACAGGGATCTCTTGGAAAGAGTCCAGCAGAGGGCCACAAAGATGGTGAAGGGCCTGGAGGATCTCCCCTATGAAGAAAGGCTGAGTTAACTGGGTCTCTTTAGCCTTGAGAAAAGAAGACTGAGAGGGGACCTGATCCAGGTTTATAAATATCTGAGGTGTGGGGAACAAAGTGGCGGGGACAGACTCTTTTCAGAAGTGTGTGGAGACAGGACAAGGGGGAATGGACAGAAAAGGCAGCACAGGAGGTTCCGCATAAATGTGCGCAAGAACTTCTTTATGGTGAGGGCTGCCCAGGGGGGCTGTGGAATCTCCTTCTCTGGAGATATTCAAGACCCACCTGGGCGCATACCTATACCTGGTGTAGGGAACCTGCTTTGGCAGGGGGGTTGGACTCGATGATCTCTTGAGTTCCCTCCCAACCCCTATGATTCTATGACCATTACTTTGATATCTACATGATCCTGACATGACAAAGGAGTCATGACAATTGGCTAACAGCTATGAAACCTCTACTTTTAATCAAATAATGAAAAAGCATTGCAAAGTTTTTATGTAAATACTGTGCAGAGTCAATTTTTACTTTGCTAAGGAATAGACCAAAAAAAATAAAATAGCGTCAAACACATTACAAATCTCTAAATTAGTTTTAATAACAAATATTGCATTAGCAATCTTCAAGAAAAGAGGAGACCTTAAAAGGTTCTAGCTGTTAATGGGGTGATAGTTAGCTGTAAGTACATGTACATTATCAAAGTATTACACCTGAAGGGTAACTATCTGCCTATTGTTTCTCACTTAAATATAAATTCATATCCTGAACTCGGCAGAAATGAAAAGACAGAAGATTGTGCTTTAAAAGGAGTTGTGTTTTTTCGTTTGTTTGTTTGTTTTTGTTTTTTCCCTTTTTTTTCTCTATTAGAAACTGGAGTAGATATCTTGGGAAAGAAAATCAAGAAACAGCAGATGTCATATGTCACTTTTACAGTTATTGATACAAAGCAAGTAACAGTTTGAATCCGCTGAGATTTAGTATTGTATGTTTATGGGTTTATTTAAATTGTTAAAATGGTATACTTTTATGTCTTTAAATATTTTATGATTCATGGCATTTATGTTTTAGAGTCTTATCCATGTGCCTCATTTAATGGTAGATTTTTTCAGTAGCTTTTATTTATTTTAGGATAGAAGTAAATTGTACCTTTAAACCACAGGTGACAGAAAGAAAAAATAATGGGAAGATGGAAGAGTAAATGTATTTGTGAGATGACTAAATGCTGACTGCATAAAGAAAAGACACAGCTGTGCATCCAAGGATTTGCAAATAAGTAGAATAATGGGAATTAAGATGATTTTGATTTCAACTGTGATTGTAGGATAAGCTTATCTAAAGATATAAAGTTTTGTCTTCTTAAATAGAGTTTTATATTGTAACAACTTTTTTTGTGTCATTTTCAATAAAGAAGATGCATACAGCATTTTTTAATGCTATACATAGTTTTGAATATGTACATGAATGAACTGAGTTTTAATATGTCACATGAATCCATCTTTTCATGGCCACTAAGACTTTGCTATAGATTTTATTGGAAAGGTAAGAAATAGAAAAATTGTCCATTGCCATCTTCACACTGAGCAATCTGGGACTGTAGACTGTACCATGCTTTTTATTTTTATTATTCTTGCCTGATAGTAATTACTCTTGTGATTTGGAAAGGTCACGAATTCTGGAAAAATTGGAGAGAGAATTCTTCTTTTTGAGGAAAAAGCATGTCCTGAAAGGAGGATTACGTGAGTAAGTTGACAGCTCTGCAGTATTCAGTGTACAATAGTGGGATCTGCAGATCACACAGAGATAGAAAAATTACTATGGAGAAAAGACGATAGCCAGCAAAGCTTCAGATGAAAAAAGAAAAGAAATCCTCTAGAGAGGGACCAGTGAGATTTTGCTGAAGTTTGTTGCAAATCAGAATGACATTCTGTGGCAAAGCCAAGAAATCAAGCCTGGATAGCAGACCTTCTTACAAGAATTAACTGAGCAAGGAGAGTTGATCTTATACATTTCTTATTTTGGCTTTGTATTTTACACTTATCTTGATTTTATACTGTTTAAGAAAAAAAAATGGCATTTAATAACATAATAAAGACTAGGCATCCATTTTTCTTTGGAGAGTCTCATGCAGTGGAACATCTACATGAAGGGTCATAAGGAGAGTCCAGGAACTACAGCCCATCAGCCTCACCTTGGTGCCAGAAAGGGTTATGGAGCAGATTTATCTTGACTGATGTCATGGTTTTATGATTTTTGGTATTAGTATTCCACATCATAACATCATGTGGTGCATTAACAGTTAAAGAGTTAATGCTCCAGCTCCGTGGATCATCGATAGTTCTGGGTATATCTATCTCAGAAGACAAGAATAACTACATTGCCCAGAGGCCTGTGCGGTGCTTTGCATTTTTATGTGTTTCCATTCTGAGGGAAAGATAAAAACTGTCTGCAGTCACGGGACACTCTCTTTCCTTTGGGATCAACTCAGCAGTGGGTGCTCGCTGCTGTCTCACCTTCAGCGTTAGCGTAAGGCCTTTGGTTTATTGGACACTCCCTTGTGCTCATTTTATTTGATTTATTAGCTTAAATTCCAATTATATTGTATTATAATGTGTTGTTTTGCTTTCTGATATCTTATTTAGTAAATTAGCCTCTCCTCAGATCGTTGCCACTGTTTTGTTTCTAGACCCATCTCCCTTTTCCCTTTTCCCTTTCCCCCTTCCCCTTTCCTGGGGCGTGAGTCCACAGCTCCCCCCACCAATTGACACGGAACTGGGCCGAACCTGCCCGTAAACCGTTGACAAGCGAGATCATCTTGTGTAAGAAGTTAACAGTCCATGGTTTGAACAGGTACAGACTTTGCTGGGTAAAGAACTGACTGCATGGCTGGGCCCAGAAGTTGGTGGTGAATTCAGTTAAGTCCAGCTGGTGATTTGTCACAAATGATGTTTCCCAAAGGTCAGTATTGGGGAATGTCCTGTCATGTTTATTGATGACCAGGATGAGGAGCTTGAGCACACCCTAAGTAAGTAGGCAGATGACACCAAGTAGGGAGGAAGCATTGATCTGTTTGAGAGTAGAAAAGCCCATCAGAGGGATCTGGAAAGGCTGGATGACTGGGCCAAGGCCAATGGGATGAGGTTCAACAAGTCCAAGTGCCCAGTCTTGCACTTTGGCCACAACAATCCCTGGCAATGCTACAGGCTTGGTGCAGAGTGGATGGAAGACCATGTGGAAGAAACGGACCTGGGGATGTTAGCTGATGTTTGGCTGAATATGAGCCAATGGTGTACTGAGGTGGCCCAGAACGCCACTGGCATCCTGGCTTATATCAGAATATATATTTATATACATCACAATACTGTTGCCAGCAGAAGCAGGGAAGAGATTGCCCTCCTGTAACTCAGGTACTATATTCAGTTTTGGGGTCCTTACTACAAGAAAGACATCAAGGCCTTGTAGCGTGTCCAAAGAAGGGCTACGAAGGTGATGAGGAGTCTGGAGCACAAGTCTTATGAGGAGCAACTGAGGGAACTGGGATTGCTTAGTCTGGAGGAGAGAAGGCTCAAGGGATACCTTATTTCTCACTACAACTATCTGTAAGGAGGTTGTGACAGTGTGTGAGTTGGGTATAGTTAGCGACTAGAAGGACTGGCCTCAAGTTGCACCAGGGGAGGTTCAGTTTGGATGTTAGGAAAATTTATTCCCCAAAAGAGTGTTTAGATGTGGAATGGGCTGCCCAGAGAGGTGGTGGAGTCACCATCCCTGCAGGTGTTTAATAAAAATTTAGTTGCTGTACTGGGGGATGTGGTTTATCAGAAAGTTGGACTGGATGATTTTGGAGATCTTTTCCAACCTAGGTGATTCTACGATTCTCTGATTCTGTGTCAGTGAAATTGGTCCTACCATATCTTGGGCTAGTTATGTGACTGAACGTGTTTTAACAGGAGTAGCCACCATTTGAAACTAAACTTCTAAGGCTGTGATTCATGACAATCTTTTATCCATGGAATTATGGGATATGCATTGTCTGTTTTTTGAAGGACCAGTTTTGATTAATACACTATTTGCTTCACAAGCCATCCTGCAGTAGATTCACAGATAAGTCATTGTTTGCTATGAAGTGTGGTTCACATAGTACAATATCCCCTCACTGTATTCTACTCAAGACATTTGTGCTCATAAACAGTTATTTATTCTGTAAAGTGAGAGGAAGCTGTAAAGCCCTTTCACTGGAGACTGTGGTGCTTAAAAGGAAGGCATTCAATACAGCTTGTATTTGAACTGACACCTAAGCAAATAACCAAATCTGCCTGCAGTTCAGATATGTTTCCTGTAAAAATGAAAGTGCCCAGTCTGCAACTTAGTTTGCAACTTCAGCAGATCTAATTCAGATAAAGGGTGAACTAATGCTAAGCTGAATTTAGCAAGCCTAGCATACAAGCCTAAATTCCAACATAAAACACAGGGTTAAAGTATGTAGTCTGTTGTTCCAGTGGTATCTAATGTTATGGATGCACCAGATCTGCCAAGCTACTCCCAGCACTGATCCTCTGGGCAGCATGGATGGGCAGACCTGTCACCTCTCCTCTTGAAGCCAGCTCACTGTGCTGCCAAAAATATGAGACTTCTGAGACCAAAAAGGAAACAAACCAAAAGGAAACAGAGAGACTTCAAGTCTAATCCTTGCTCCCAGAACAATTTTTTTTCTTTTTTTTTTCTTCTTTCTACTGACTGTTTAATATAAACATGCAGATAGTTCAGGAAAGAGGAACAAAAGTTCTAAAAACTAATCTTTCTGTTCTTCCACTTATCCATAGTTTTTATTTTATTTTATTTGCCCCCACAGCATGATTTTGCTGCTGAATTCTCTCAGGCAAGTAGGCAACTCTACTGATACATTATGGATTTGTTAAAACATGAATTAGAAATCATGCTTCTTTCAATGACCTCAAAGGAAAACCTGGATTTTATTAAAAACATGCAGCTGAATTGTTACTAGCTTTTCATCTTTATTCCCCAAAGCATAGCAGCAAAGAAAACTTCACTGTTTAAGGGGAAATCGCACAATATGGGTTTGCACAAGCAACATAATAGTTCCTTTTCCAAACTTCTCAGAGCCCATTGTGTCAGTCTTTCTCAAAAATAAGTCTTTGGTCTTCCTCCATATTATTTGCATCTCCTTTACATTTCTGCAGGAAATATCCTTTATTATTATTATTTCTTTTTAACAAACAGTGAAATTTGTTGAATCAGGAGTTCTAAGTAAAGGTTATCATACTTACTTCCCCCTTCTCTTTTGCCCATAAGCTTTCTCCTTCAGTAAAACTTTAAGACACATATTTCCAGAACTTAAGCTAAGAATATTTGCATGCTGCTGTGTCTTAATAGTGGAGAAATTTTATTTCAAGTTATTAATGTAAATTTACCTATTCAAGACTCAGTTGGTACATATTTAATTCTTCATTTCAAAGATCATACAGTTTTCCAGTTCTTAAGGAAGTAACAAAACACTGAACCCTCTATTTTATTCCCTGGTTTCAAGAATATACTTAGATGTACTCTGTATCATTTTTCTTCACCATGAGTCAGAAAAGAAAAAGAAGAATGAGAACAGGTAGTGACATACTAATAAGGCACTGCATACCTTTTACTTCCTTTATACCCGAAAGCAAATAAAGGTAAACAGTAGATTTGTACTTGTGTTTATTCCCTTTAAGAGACATGTTCAAAGGGACATTGAAATTTTCAGTTGTATTAGATATGCCCCAAACTGCTTCCCTTGTTCTTAGTTTCTGGTGGAAAGAGAGAAAAGAATATTTATTGTGCATTTGAGGAGTGTATCTAAGTGCTAGGTTCCTGTGCAACAATTAAGGGAAACCCTGAGCAGTTCGATTTGGTTTAATCTATTATGGGGAGACTTAACACATAATGAACTGACACCAGTGTACATGTTAAGATGGATATATATTCAGAAGTCTTGTCATCTTTTCACTGTACATAGTAGTGCAAGTACTTGTGTTTAACAAACATTTTTTTAATCAAATGAATCTAAATCAATATTAAATGGTTTTCCCACAGGAATTTGGATATTTGTGCTTAATCACACAGGCAGTAAAGAGAAAGAAGTATCCATAAAAGGTAGTTCAAAGATCATGTAGTGTTTCTATTTGTTTCAAGTGAGTAAAGAGGGAGATTACAAGCCTTCAAACTTAAGCTTCACCAAAATTAGATGGTAATATCACATAACTCTGGTGGTCTAAGGGCAAAGATTTTTATTAAAGATAACATATTTCATTGGATCAGCAATTGAAATCAGCTGGGATGAATTCAGGTGTCTTGGGGCCCTCAGCCATATTTCTGCACCAGGTGACCTGTCTCTTCCAGCAATCTGGCAAAGGCCTTATATAGCTGTCATGTTAAGGACTTGAATGCCCTTGAACCTTCCCCATGCATAAAAGTGAAAAACCTCTAGAATAATTCAGACTGAAATGGAGATTTCTCCACAGCTTCCCACCAGTGGTGTGAGTCTGAACTTCAGCACTTGGAAGGCAAGAAGTTGAGTGGCTGGTGTGGACAGGTATCCTACCACACTACTGTCCACATCAAAGCTGTAACCTCCAGAAAAGAGTGGAGTAGTAAATCAGTTTTAAATATTGTGATGAATCTAAGGGAGCTTGTTTGCAAAAATGCTGAAAGCATAGCTAGTGCTGTATGGTTTTCACGTGACCCTCAGCATCTGACTACATAAAGTTTCTTTTAAGGAACATTTAAGGGAATTAAAGCCAACAACTTCACTCATGTCTACTCCATTGCACTCTTTAAAAATGATAAATTTGACTTAGTTTTTTTTTTTTCAAAAAAACATCACTTCAGTAAGTAATGAATTATTAACTCTACAATTACTTTATGCAGCATGAGTAATATATTGCTCATGATTTAAAGTAATTACATGAGTCAAAATTCCTAATTAAATTATGTAATTCTTCACTAACCATTTTTCAAACTTCAAGTAATTTTTTTCTCATTTCCTATAAAGTAATTCTGGAATTGATTATAAATTTGTTCATCCTATAAGCAATACTTTTAATTAAGAGTTTCTAAAAAGTTCACTCAGGTCAAACTTTTCAGAATTGACTTGTAATTTTGAACTCTTAACTTGGCAAATCAGAAGAGCACTTGATTTTTAAACAGTAGGAATATAGCAGCGATTTAATAGCACGTGAGTGTCCATTCTGTCTTACACATTTTCTTCTTTCATTACACAAAAATTCTCAATTTTCAAGATTCTTGAAGTCTTTTTTTCAGTACAGTCATTGATTATCTAAAGAAATATGCTGGTTACATGAACTGTTGACTGTTTATATGGTACACTGCTTAGTGGGATTCTAATAGAGGTACCAATGGTTAGTATATAAAGGTCTGCTCTTTCTGTAGGCCAGCTTACCTAAAATATGATCTCATACAGCTCCTTTAAAATTTCAGTAAGGAATTATAGTACTAGGCTCATGTAACTATCCAAAAGTTACTTCCAAAATAATAATTGTGAAAGCAAAGAAGATGAAAATTATATTTGAAAATAGGCAACAGATTTTCTATATAAAAACATGCTTAAGTACAGGTAAAAAATAAAACTAAATCAAAATACAAATGTATTTGTCTAGTTCCTTGTATGCCTATTCTTATTGTGGTGCAAGAAATGTTTTTGGTTTTTTTTTTTCTTCCCATTAATACTGTGCCTTTATGCAGTAGATTTAAAGCATAACTGCAAAAGAAGCCATTCTTTCTTGAAATGAGGGAAAGCATGAGTTCTACCAGGATAGTCGCAGAATCTTAGAATGACTTAAGTTGGAGGAGACCCTAAAGATCATCTAGTTCCAACTCCCCTTTTGTGGGTAGGGTTGCCACCCATTAGATCCAACTGCACAGGATTCTTCCAAGCCTGACTTTGAGTGCCTCCATGGATGGGGAAACCACAACTTCTCTGGTCAGCCTGTTCTAGTGCCTAACCATCCTCTGAATGAAGAATTTCTTCATAACATTGAACATAAACCCACCCTCTTTCTATTTAAATCAGTTCCCCCTTGTCCTATCACTATTTGCCTGCAGAAAATGTTAGTTTCCCCCTTTTCCTTGTAACCTCCTTTTGAGTACTGGAAGATTGTAATGAGGTCTCCCCTGAGTCTTCTATTCTCCAAGTTAAAAATCCCAACTCCATCAACCTTTGTTCATAGAAGAGGTGCTCCAGCCCTCTGATCATCTTTGTGGCCCTCCTCTGGACCCACTTTGCATCTGTCTTGTGGTGGCACCAGTTCAGGGTACAATACTCCAGATGAGACCTCACAAGGGCAGAGTAGAAGGGAAGAATCACATCCCTCTTCCGGCTGGCCACCCCACTTTTGATGCAGCCCAGCATACTATCGGTGTTCTGGGCAGCAAGAGCACACTGCTGGCTCATGTCCAGCTTTTCATCCAGCAAGATCCCCAGCTCTTTCTCATCCAGGCTGCTCTCTAGGATTTCATCTCCCAGTCTGTACTCATACATTGGATTGCCCTGACCCAAGTGCAATGCTTTGCACATGACCTTACAGAACCTCATTAGATTCTCATGGGCCCACTTTAGTCCAGGTCCGTCTGGGTACCATCCTTTCCTTCTATTGTATTGACTGCACCACTCAGTTTAGTGTCAGCAGCAAACTTGCTGAGGGTGCACTCAGTCCCACAGTCTAAGTTATTGATAAAGATGTTGAAGAGCACTGGTGCCAGGATATTACTTTGGGGGGCACCACTCATGACCAGCCTCCACCTGGATGTAGAGTCATTGACAACAACCCTCTGACTATGACCATCCAACCTATTCTTTATTCTTTATCCACTGAACAGTCTACCCTTCAAATCCATCTCTCTCCAATATAGAGATAAGTATATCACACAGTATATCATTCTAATGATGTGAATATTACTGTACCAGAAGAAGTGTTGACTTTGTTTGTTTATTTTTTCAGGAAGGAAAATATTATACGTAATCAAAGTAGTAACATTCACTGTCTACAGTCAGTCTAAGACAATGGAGTTCCTTTGTGCTACATTCAAAATGTTTGTAGAAAATGTTAGTTATGCCCCTGACAATAGACACCTCCCTTTTTTTATTTTTCTCCAGTAAGACAAGATATACACAGCCAATGATAGCTTACAAAACAAAAAAATATATATATAATTTCCTTTTGTATATATACAAGAAATTTATTTTTCCTTACTGGTAACACTTCTGCCTGATTGGTATTTTAAGGCAGAGTTTGGGATGAGAAAATAACTGCCTGAATTTACAATATGTATGTTAGTCACCTTGGTTATAATAAATAATATAAGAATATATTTCTTTTTCCTAAAAGTACAGATTTTGTTCGCAAAATTATTGCAATATTCAGGTATTTCTTCTTAAATAATTAGTCTTCAGATCAGAAAATTCATATCAGTCTTCAGTTAGTATTTATAACTGTTAAAAGTTTTACTTGTTTATATAACTAAAATTAAATTATATTAATGGAGAACTATAATGCCAGACAAAGAAAATAATTTCCTGGAGCAGACATCTTGAGAAGTACTGAAAATCTACAATATTTCAGACTTTAGAACAGAAGATAAGACTTATTAAAAATGAAACAGCTGTCTTTAAAATACAGAACAAAGATGATCTTTTATATATGGCATACTGAGTGCAGGTTATACACTGTAGGCAACTGATAAAATACTGTTTGGATTCTCCACTTCTCTCATATATAGAATACTACTGTCAAATTAAAATTTTATTATTCATACATTCATCCATTTTTAAGGGCAAGATTTGTTCACTTGGCACCACCTCAGAACTCCACATTTGCACTAGTTGCACTTCATTACTGTTTGTACATATTTTCCGTACACTTTTACTGACGGTAATTTAATATTATCAGTAATTTAATGTCATGAAACAGCCCAGTTTTACGTGTACCTGACTACTTCAGCTCACAAGAAAACTTTTAATAATAAAATTTCCTAAAATTTATCAGGAGTAAACACTGAAGGGCTCCGTGGATTTATCATATTAGATCTGTTTACATCATTCAGTGTTCACAGCTCAGCTGCAGTTGCTTTTCCTTAGGACCAGAAAAAAAAGAGAAAAACAAAAATCAACCCTTAAAATCAGACTAAATACTATGGGACAACGTTGCATATCTTTTTGAGCTGCAAAAACATATTTCTAGTGCAGCAATCTGTCTACCTGAAACTGCAGACTGCACTTAGGAAATGTGATGAATCACATGCTGCAGAATGGAAGCCTTTGATCCAGTAAAAGCAGCTTGCTAGTAACACTGGGGTTTGCTTTTGTTTATTTATTATTTAATTCATGGTATTTAATTCATGGCAGGTATAAGACTTCTGTGGAGGAGGTTAGGAAAGGTACCTCTTACACAAAACTGAGTTCAAACTCTCTTATGCCTTACTCTTAATTGTTAACTATGCTACAACAGACACACAAATATCAAGACTCTTATAATTACATACAATATTGGTTGTGTTAGTTAATCTTGGTGTGCTTCTAAGGTCCTGGTCCTGTATACACACTCCATACTGAAACGATACTTCAGTACACCAAGTATATACATACTTCAGTACATACATACTGTTTTGTCCTTTCTCAATCACAGAACCCACCTTAATACAAACCAAATGTAGGCAACAGCATGCTTACAGTGGTGAGAAGACAAGGAATGCTGAGGATGCTGTGGTACTCACCAACAGACACCTGTAGAGAGGGAGCATGAAGAAGGAGAAAGGATCAAGCTGGAGAAATAACATAAAGATGCTTTGGAGCTCACAATGCTCTGCTCACCTAGGACTCCAGTAAAAAGAAATAGTCTGGTAGCCCTTTTCAGTCTAGTGAGCTCTACACCATTCCTAGGAAATGATTGAGATGGTTAATCTTACCAATAATTATGCTCAGACTTGATTTTAAACCATCTACTCACAGCTGGGACAAATCCCTGAGCAGCCTGTTTGGCATCCACACAGCCCAAACAATTCAGCAAAGATCATCAGAGAAAGGAAGAAATAGCTGTTAACTACCTCTTGCTTCTGCAAAATATGCTACATTAAATTACTACATGAGCAGGCATATTTATTTGTCTTTGATATACGGACATCAGACTAGATAGGATTGGATGTAATGCAGATAGAAACTGATGAAAAATGATGGTACGATATTTGCTCTCTTTCATAAGATGTCAAGGTTTATCTACTGTAATTGCATTTATTGAAACTTCATTTTTATGAGAACTACAATTTGCTCACAATTTTTGAAAGCAAACAGGAGAATACTGTCAATGATTACCTTTCAAAAGCCTAAATAAAAATGGTAAAGTTATGCAAACCACAATGCTATTCCTTTAGAGTTTCACTGTGTAAATCAATTGTTATTTCCTCAGTCTTACTTTCAGACAGAACACCTGAAGCATAGAATATTTACTCCAAAATCTTTGATAACGCAAATTTAGATGTATATGATTTATTTCTATTCTGTTTTGAATTGCCACTACTTAAAGACATATATATGTGTATACATATAACTCACATTGCAACCTTTAGTAAACCTTATGTATCACCCTGTTTCTGTCAACATCTGTTTGACATATTTTGTCTACTTTGTCAGTACATTAGATAATCATAACTTGTCAACTACTAAGCCTTCTTATCTAGTTTCACATAATTACTAAAACATCTAGAAATGAATTGTGTGTTTTAATAATACATGTTAATTTTTTTTTAAAGTATATTGCTTTTACAGCATTAGTATAATCTATTACAGAACATTAATATGCATAATAGATGGATTTCACAAGAGTGAGAATTATTTTTATTTAATTTTAATTAGATATATATTGTCTTTTCCATTATATGCTGCCCATATTAATACCGTAAGAGGTTTTTATGCATAGTACTCAAAGATTTATTACACTCAAAAGTTTTATATGTCATTGATGTGAGACCACTATTTTGAACTTCATTCAAAAAGACACGATACATTTGAAGAAATTTTTTCTTGTTTTTAACAATGATAAAAAGTTATTGAAGGAAGCTGTAATTTTAAGTGTGTGTTCTCGTTTGACAAACATGAATAAATACATTGTTCTTAAAAATCTACATATGGTTTTGTATTATAACATTCTTTTGTTTGGCCAACTGAATGTAAGACCAATACATTCTGCTGTTGTTTTTTCTTCATGTAAGCTGTAATTATCATCTACTGAACTAAAGGTTTTTCCACTAAGGATTCTGTTACCATTGCAGATTTTTAAAATGGATTTAGTTTTCTAAAAGTTCAATTCTACATCACTGTGAATTATTGTGAATTTGCACTAATTGTAGTTCTGGCAGTTAAGTAAGGAAGTGGCTACTGACAAAAATCCCATTTAAAGAAACTGACACAAGAAATCACATTGTGATCCCTTTTGTGACATAAACTGAGGAACTCTACCTAAAAGAGATTATACAGAGGCCTCCAAATCATTTCATAATTTTACCTAGGCCTCACCTATCTACTGAATGTTAACAGATTTTCACCATCACTGACTTGACTTTGATGCCAAATGGAGATATAAGGGTGAAAGGCTTTACATTCACCTTCCAAGTTTTAAGATGCTCAGTACTCCAGCAATCTATGTCTTTTTGTTATATTGAAAATACTGAAAAAAAACCGTCTATTCTGCATTCTTTTTATTTTAAGTGCAATGAGCCATGACCAAATAACTTATCTTGAAGAAATACATAGCAAAAATAAAATGAAAAGTGGAAAAAACATAACATTTAAACTGAAACATAGCAAGTTATAATCATTCAATTTTTATGAAATAAATCTGATTTCAATTAAAACAACCTCTGGAGGTAGACTAGTTTATATTATAATAAATGGGTAAATGTAAGGCGTGGGAAAAGTTCAGACATTCCTTCTAGCATATTGAATCAATTAATAGCATGTACAAGGAAACTCCGATTATTTGAAGGAGTGGAGAAAAATGACTTGATTCTTTACAAGTAGTGGAGACTATTATTAGTATTCCAGATAGAGTGTGTTCTAGGGAGTCCATCATGTGCTTTGATCTGTCTGCATCCACAGCTGGAAACTTTGTGCCAGTTTCTGGAAGCAGCACGAACTGACAACAGTCGCCTCCATCAGGAAAGTGAGTTAGTGGTTGAAAATGTTAATCAGTGGATCAAAGAACAAAAGTGAGTAAAATTGGGTCTTTTTTTCAATCTGATTTCATTTCCTATGGCCCCTAACAATTAAAGCATTCATAAGAACTCTCTTCTCAACTTACTGCTGTATCTTTTATCTGGAGTCTGCAATACGTCTCTGTAAACATTCTATCTTTTTTTTTTTTTAACCATCACAGTTATGCGCTTTTGAATTACCACAAATGATCAAATAATAACTGAACTAATTTTCAAGTCTGTTAATAATGTAGAATTAAAAAAAGGAACTTGATAGATAGGAAAAATGTATGTATATTTCTCATGCATCGTGATATTTTCCTGGTAATTTGCAAGACTGACATACTTTTTGTTTACAACATTTGTGAATATATCTCTGATTGAGAAATTTAATATATCATGCCAAATGAACAAGTCATACATCTCAGAGGTATAAATTCTCTACAATATTTCTCTTAAGATATACATAAATCTGTAATTCTTAAAGTACATTCAACATAAAATTGCAAGAGCACACTGATTGTTCATGTCCATCTTGCTATCCACCAAGACCCCCAGTTCCTTTTTGGTAGGGCTGTGCTTGATTTTTTAATCCACCAGCCTGTACTGATATTAGGGAAGTTGTTACAAGCCAGGTGGAAGACCTTGCATTTGAATTTATTGAACCTCAGGAGGTCCTCTTGGACCCATTAGGTCTCTCTGGATGGCATACCATTCCTAAGGCCCGTCAAACCACACTAAATAGTTTGGTGTCATTTACAAACATCCCGAGGATGCACTTGACCCTACTGTTGATGTCACTGATGAAGATTTTAAAGAGCACTGATCCAGTTACTGAGCTTTGAGGGACCCTACTTGTCACTGATCTTCATCCAGACATTGAACAACTGACCACCACTTTCCGTGTGCAACCTCACAACCAGTTCCTTGTTTACTGAATAGTCATAGAATCATAGAACCATTTGGGTTGGAATGGATCTGTAAGATCATCTAGCTCTAACACCCCTGCTATGTTCTGGGACACCTCCCTCTAGATCAGGCTGCTCAAAGCCCCCTCCAGCCTGACTTTGAACATGTCCAGGGACGGGGTATTCTCAACCTACCTGGGCAACATGTTCCAGTGCCTCACCACCTTCAACAGTAAAATATTTCTTCCTGATATCTAGTCTAAATCTACCCTCTTCCTGTTTAAAGCCATTTCTCCTCGTTCTGTCACACATGCACTTATAAAAAGTCCTTCCTCAGCTTTCCTGTAGGCCCCCTTCAGTTACTGGAAGGCCACTAAAAGGTAACCTTGGAGCCTCTTCTCCAGGCTGAAGAGACCCAGCTCTTTTAGCCTGTTCTTGTAGGGGATGTGCTTTAGCCCTCTGATCATTTTTGTGGCCCTCCTCTGGACCCACTCTAATAGTTCCATGTCCTTCTTGTGTTGGGGGCTCCAGAACTGTATGACGTACTCCATGTGAAGTCTCACAAGAGCAGAATGAAGGGGCTGAACCACCTCCCTCGAGCTGCTGGTCATGCTTCTCTTGATGCAATCCAGGATATGGTTGGCCTTCAGGGCTGCAAGTGCATATTGCCGGCTCATGTCAAATCTTTGATCAATTAACACTCCCAAATCCTTTTCCTTAAAGCCAATCTCTAGCCCTGAGGAATCCACACATCAAATCCACCTTTTCAATTTGGAGTGAAAGAGTGAATGTTATGGTGGACTGTGTCAAAGGCCTTACTGAAGTCCAACTGAATGACATCAGTGCTATACCTATTTGAGAACATTTTGTCCACACATATAGAAAAATGTCATTAAACAAACTGAACAGTTTAATGTGGTAGGTTTTTGGTGCCAAATCATTCTTGATATGTGGAGCTATATTTTGTTTCAATTGTGTTTCCAAACAAACTAGTTAGTTCTCTGTTGTTATTGTGAAAGCAATGAGAAAATCTTCTAAAAAGCCTACCAGTTTAAAGCTTTTCAAAAGTAATATGATTCATTTCTAAACATTGTCCATCTTGATTAACTCTCCACTGACAGTGAAGAGAGCCTAGAATGATAATGAGATGAAGACACCTACATTATGAAAATCTCATCATTTTCTGCTTTTAAATTTACATTTTCTGTGGGAATGCAAGAAAGTATATTCAGAGCAGAAGCTGTGGAGCAGGATAAACAGCATGAGAAAAGATGGTTGAAAACAAAGGACACACCAGAAGAAAAGCAATGCAAGAAGCTCAGTGTACATGGCCAGGGCACCTGACCCAGACTGGCTGAAGGGGTGTATGTAGCATCATGCAGAAAAATAAAACTGAATGATCTGTGCAGGACAGACTACCACTAATTGGTTGGGCACTGGATGCTGAGTGTTTCACAATTCCTTTGACTATTAAACATTATTTATATTACTATTCTTATTATTATTGTTTTCCATTCATTTTGTGTCCTATTAAACTGCTTTTATCTCAACTCATGAGTTGTTGTTTTTTTAATTCTCTCCCTCATTTCACTGTGAGGAACTGAGTAAACTGCTTTGTGGTGCTGAGCTACCTGCTGGTTTAAACCACACTTTTTTTCCTAGGGTGTGAGATTATCAGTACTTCTTTGATTGCTTTGGACCATTTTAAGAATACAAAAACACACTACCAATGTGCTATACTCATGAATGTGATAAGCCACCTTCCTCTTCCTCTTCCTCTTCCTCTTCCTCTTCCTCTTCCTCTTCCTCTTCCTCTTCCTCTTCCTCTTCCTCTTCCTCTTCCTCTTCCTCTTCCTCTTCCTCTTCCTCTTCCTCTTCCTCTTCCTCTTCCCTTTTTGTCTCCTTGTTGTTCTTTTTTACACTCTCTTACTTTTTTTACACTCTTACTATCACTACCCCCTTGCCAGCAGAGGATTATTTAAATGCACAGTTTTTTTAGGGTTTAGGTGAGCAGAATGTTTTGCAGAGCAATCTGCCCCCTTGAAAACTCTACTTTTTTTGATATGCACTATATGGTGCCCTAATATTGGACTCATGACAAAAAGAGAACATTCACAGTTTATTTTTTTCTGTAGTCTATGAGGTGAAATAAAGATCCCTTTTGATACTAATTTCATTTTAGAATCACCTCATTGCTGGTTATCCTTCCTTACACCTTGTTAAAGTTAGACTTGACACTGCCAATAACCTAGATCAAAGATGTCATAATACATAATTGAAGGCCATATGGGACATAGTTAGTAAAAATTCGTTTTGCAGAAAAAGGGACGCATACATTTATCTAACTGATACTTTATATTTAGTTGCTTTTTTCATGCAGACAATGACTGAGATCGTTGTTACAAAGAAAGTATGGTAATGCTAGAGCCAGATTTATTACATACATTCTGCTATTTCGTAACTTGTTACTCTTTTCAAAAAATGTGGACTAGAATGTTTTACTACTCTGGAAATATTGCTACTTTCCTGGAAAAAAAAATATATTTTTTTTTGTTGTTTGTTTGTTTGTTTTGTTTTTTGTTTTGGATGAACTTATTTGAAGAAATGAAATAACAAATATGTGACAAAGTTGAGAAATATAAAGGGTATTTTCTTTATTTCAGTGTAGTGCTATGCCATAGATGTGATAATACAGGATGATTTGAAGTAATATTCTTATACACTGCTTGCATCAGATGATATATCACATTTCAGAGTCAGCATTTGCTAAGTTGGGGACTGAATGAATATTGCCATTCTTCTTTCTTGCTCATTTATTATCTATTCAATTTTCCAGTTTTTATTTTATTTATTACTATTTGTTGGTTTTTTTAATATTCATTTCTTTGCTGTGTTCTGCTTTTGTTCTCTTCACTATTGTATCTATGATCTGTGGAAGTAATTTTGAACAAAATTAAGACTCCTAAATCAACATTACCAATATGCTTGTTTTTGTCTGGAATGTTAAATATACGTTAACATCTGTATTTCATAAATATTGTAGTCTTTTTATTGTCAAAGGCTATTTGAATATCTTCTAGGCACTGCTGTATTGTTTATTAGTTAATAATTATACATCTATTGGTACTTACAATGTTTGTTTTTCTTGTGTCTATTTTAAATAGTTAATAAAATAAACAAAAAAAGATTAAAAATAGATGTCTAAGAATAGATTGCAGAGGTTTGTCTATTTGAAAAGTTTCTATATCAGTGTTACTGTGCATGGAAATCTGTGTACAATTGTTTAATTATCCTGCAAACTCCCTACAGAGTTACTTGTAAGCCCACTATCCCTGAGATTTTTCAGCACATTTTATGACTGATAAAAGTTTGTTTTGTAAATATATCTCTCACATTAGACCTAGCATTTATGTTGTGAGTAAGAGATCTATATTGTTAGAATTAATCTAGATTATAATGCAGTGAAAATAACTTTTTATTATAGGCATTTGAAATCTTTGAATATGGTATTTTCAAATACTCTTTCTTGAACTAGTGGGGGTTGGACTCGATGATCTCTTGAAGTCCCTTCCAACCCCTATGATTCTATGATATTTACACACTCTTATTTTGCCTTTGACTTTAATCTATTGTAGAACTTACAAAAACAAAATGAAATTAGTACTAACTGAAAAATATCAGTGAATGTCTTAATTATTTTTGAGGCAGATGAATTTAAGGTTCTTCAGTCATTTGTATAACCTAGCTGTGTTCTTTTCTAACATGATGTGATGTGAAGCAGCATTTAAATTGAAGTTATGGTTTTATTGCTTTTTAGTTTAAACCTAAACTTTTATTATCTTCTTTTTTCTTTCTAGATTTTATAAATTGTCTATATAGTTCCCTTGCTCTTTTTTATTTTTTATTTTTAGGTTTTAATTTGTTTTATCCCTGAAGAATTCTTATTTCAAAACACAAATAGTTTATATTGCTTTTTCTCTGCATTTCTCAGCATTAGATAGGTAAAATTATGCTTCCATTGTTTAATTACATGCCCTTCATATTTAGGTTTGTAAATATTTTCCCCTTGCTTTTGATTCGGATTGAATTATCTTGAAAATTATAGAAGAAAACAGTTTTTCATCCTCTGGGTTAATGTTACATGTTTCTTGTGTCTTTAAAGACCTGCGAGAATTAGTATGTGCATAGCTAGAAGCAGTCAAGTAGACACTTCAGAAGGCTTTCAAGTCTGTTTATTCTTCTTTAAGCTTTAATCTAGAGTCCATTCAGTAAACAACCTCTCAGGAGTTGCACATGCTAAACTTTCAATCTGCCTCAAAATCACGCATCACATTTTTTAAATTATAATAGATTTAGTTTAGACAAGTTTATTAGGCATAAGCTTCTGAGTTAGTAATTTTTGAATTGCTCTTGATGATGATCAGGTCCCATTGAGAAATTATCACTCACTATTTCTCTCCAATGTCCTTTATTTGGCAAACATTGACTTGTTAGCAAAAATTAATGAGTTCCTGAATAGCTCCATTAGTTTCTTTATGAGACTTTGGAGATTATACTGTTGGGCAATTCAATTCTGTTCTGAAGCTTCTATACTGTGGTTAACTGCATTTTATCTTGTCACCTTACCTCATGTTTTAGGGATAAACAAGGCTATAGAAGAGTTTTAGGATAGTGTTAAGTGCTTTCAGTATGATGATAAAATCTGTTTGTCATTTTGGCTTACAGTGAAGATACAATTAAGCATTCCAGAAGGTTTTTAGTTAATACTGGGAAAAAAGAAAAAGCTGGGGGGGGGGGGGAGGGGGGGAAGGAGGGAAGTTAAACACTGGATGCATTGAAATATAAATTAAAGGATCTTTTTACAATGATTTTTGTAATTTTCCATGTGTTTTCAGGTAATCAGATAATCTCAGGTCTCCTGGAATACTTTTGTTACATTTTTTCTTGGCTACGTAATTCTAATCATTAGTTACAGGATCTCTCCTGATTCTATGATTTATAATACTGCTTTATGATTGTTACAATATTTGCAAAAATTTATGTCCTAACTGCACTGGATGTTGTTCATGTCTAATACTCTGTTGCAGAAAATTTCAGATTTCAGGTTTCTATCTAATTAGATACGAAGGCACCCTTAGAAATAGTGACTGGATACATGTAAAAAAGATGATGTAAATAGGCAAACGCAGTAGTTGTTGTATGGCAACTACTGAGCCACAGCCTGAACCACTGATTGAGCACCTGTAAAAAAGACCAGCCCTGGGAGCACAGGTGAAGTCCTGGCTCCACCTCTCTTAGACCCCATTTAAAGGCTGCCTGCCAGTGAGGAAAGGTTTCTTGCTGGAGATCCCTTTGTGGAGTTTTTCCTTTGAGCCTTGACCTTTGGAGAAGGCATTCCATTTACTTTCTTTGTAACACATTCTTATTGTGCTGTCCTGTTGCTTTTGCAGTTGTTAATAAGCCTTTCTTGGGAAGGTGATAATGTATTTGATAGCTAGCATAGGTTATTGTGTATCATGCAAATTTAGAACTAATTAATGCAGAAGCTAACAAAAATTCAAACTCCTGAACTGAGAGGAGAAGTGTTATTTATTATGTTGATATTGCAAAATATATTATCCTAGCTTGAGTACTTTATCAGTAAATCCCTGTCCTATGCTAACACTGCTCTTATTTGTATGTGGTTGAGCACAGATGTTACCTGCACTACATATGTGGGCTGTTCTGAAAGTAATGCCTCCTACTTTACTGCTTGGACCACAAAGTCAGAGGTGGATGTTGGTAGAATGGCTGTAAAGGTTGAACCTACCTGTCAACATTCCACTACATTTTTTTGCCATATGACAGATAGTAGCAGAGGAGCTAGTAAAATTGTTTGGTGTGGATGTGTCTATAAAGTGAAGGTGGATAATTAAGTTCCTCCATGTGGAAAAAAAATTGCACCTACTAATGTTTATCAATGCTTGCTGAATGTTTATGGAGACCAAAGAATGGATGTGAGCATGATGAAGCTGTGGGTAGTATGTTTCAGCAGAGGCAGCAGTGAGGGTGGTGTAAGTTTTTACAGTGTGGCATGCAGGCTCTTGTTCATCTCTGGTGAAAACGTATAGCTGATGAGTGCTGAAAAACAGAATTCTGCATCTGAGAAATTGGTCTACCAGATAGTGTTCTTATGTTCTTTGTATCAGTTGTAGTTTCCATGGCAACAAACATGAGGTATTACTGTTAGAGTGACTTGTGTAATTTCTAACTTCTGCAGATTATTCTATAACTGAGAAATCTTACTGAAATTCCCTTCTTAATATCCTATTTCCTTATCACTTACTTTGTAACATTTCAAGTTTTTCTGGTTATCGAAGCATTTGACTTTTTCTTCTTTTTCTTCTATTTCTGTTTTTAAGGTTCTGATTGCACCCATAACATAGTATATCTAGTTATGTTTTACAAGCAGTGTGTAACCATTCTTGAACTTTTATTTGGTATTTGGAGAGCTTGTTGTTCTGTACTTCTAGAATTTATGTTGGAGAATTTAGTGATGTGTCAGATAAAGCATAAAGATATGAGCCCTGATAGGGAACAGGGCATTTAGTTGTTAATGTTAAAGGGTAAAGTAGATCTTCAAAACAACTCTGAAGATATGCTTGATACTTGCCATCTACAACTGGTACAGATTAGTTGTAGACTTTGATGACAAATGGACTAAGCAGCTGTGATATAATACTGAATCCTCAAATTAATAAAGTGAGGGGTAGTAATAAGCTTACAAAATGAGTCCTGTGCTGTGTTTCTTCTTATGAAGTTTTTAGATAATGAAAACTAGAATCTAGAGAGAAGGTCCTGCAAATGGAAGAGATCCATGGTGACCTGCAGACCTTGGCAGTAACACCTGTGGCTGGTCTCTGTGAGCAGGTGCTTTGTGCATGAAACCTGCACAGCCATTCCTGACTAGTATTGACCTCCTTGGGTGGAAGACATATTGTGATTTAGGGAATGTAGATATTAAGTAAAACTAAGCAAGTGAGTCTGTGAGACAATCAAGTAGCATAACAGCTCTAAATGTCTTCTTAAATCAGTGCTTATACCCACATCCATTGAGCTGGCATTGCCTCTGTGATGCTTGATACAACTACTTTGCGTGGACCCAGCAAGCCTGTTTTCCAAGTTTCTAAAAGCATGCTAGTTTTTACTTAGGCAAATCTAAAATTTCTTTAAGAATTTATTGTAGAAAATGCTTTTTCTTTTTTCTGAGTTGGAGTAGTAATGCACGGTGAACCTTTCCACAGCTTTTCTGAAGTTCTCAATAAGTGGCAATTTGCCAGAAGGAGTGATTATATTATTTTCTAAAAAAAAAAAAAAATACCGCAAACATGACAAAGGTTTTATTGACTGTCATGCAGACTACTGTGGCTGCCTTGCTCATATCCTGAATTTTTTTATTGATGACATTTCTTTGAAATAAGATTTTGAGAGAGAGATGTGTTTGGTCATATGAAAATAAGTTAGCTGTTTTAATAATTTTTTTCATTACTATATTTAAGAATTTCAAATAGAAAGATAAATAACTTGTATGCTTCTCTGTTTCCTGTAGAGTGAATAGTAGAGTGGATTTCCTGTAGAGTGCAAGTCCACAAAATGCACACTGGAAAGAAAAAAGCCACAGAATAATTAAATTATTAATTTCTGGCAGAGACTTTTCATCACATTTATAGGAGCTTGTGCAAGAAATAAACTTGACTTCAAATGTGCTAGGATGTTGGGTGAGAAGGCTGCAAACTTTTCTGTGACACCAAGTTGGGAGGAAGTTTCGATCTGCCTAGGAGTAGGAAAGCTTTTCAGAGGGATGTGGACAGTCTGGGTCTCTGGCTAAGGCCAGTTAGATGAAGTTCAACAAGAACAAGTGCTGGGTCCTGCACTTAGGCCAAAACAACCTCAAGCAACACTACATGCTTAGAGCGGTGTGTGGAAGAAATGAACTTGGGAGCGTTGTTTGATGCTAGGCTAACTGTGAACCACTTCTGTGCCCAAGTGTCCAAGAAGGCCAATGGCATCCATGTTTGTTTAAGAAATAGCGGCCAGCAGAATTGGGGGGGGTGATCATCCCTCTGTACTCATCTCTAGTGAGGTCACACCTTGAGTATTCTGTTTGCTTTTGAGATCTTCACTACAATAAAGATATTGAGCCCCTGGAGCATGCACAGAGAAAAGTGGGGAAGCTGATGAGTGTCTGGAGAACAAATCTCATAAGAAATGGATGAAGGAATTGGCATCATGTAGTCTGGAGAAGAGGTGGCTCAAGGCTAATTTTATTGCTCTCTATAGCTACCTGAAAGGAGGTTGTGAAGTGCGAATTGGCCTTTTCCTATGGAATTAGCAATAAGACTAAAAGGAATGGCCTCATGTTGTGCCATGAGAGGTTCAAGTTGAACATTAGGAATAATTTCTTCTTCAAAACAGTGGTCAGATGCTGGAAAGGAGTGCCCAGGGGGGTGGCTGAATCACCATCCCTGGAATTGTTCAAGAAACATTTAGATATTGTACTAAGGGACGTGGTATAATGGGAAAATGGTAGTGGTAGGTGGACTGCTGGACTAGATGATCTTGGATGCTTTTTACAGCCTTGGTGATTCTGTGGCTGAAAAAGACCATGAAAAATACTGTGCTTCATGGCTGATGATTAATATAAAAAATTAGTATTTAAATAGTCATGAGTAAAACAAAACAAATCCATTGCAGAGATCAACCAAGCAAACAAATACAAACAATCAAAACAGGAACACCTTAGTTTGTTCTGCATATGTACTTTGTTGTTAGTTATATAATGGCTAATAAGATGAGACTCCTGGTTGGAGTTTAGGCAAACTTGGGATATTAACAGTTCATGTATTATACGCTAACAACTCTTTTCTGACCAAATGTTAACTTTCATTAGAACTACAGGCTTTTAATTCTTCTGGGATCATTGCTTTCTATCAGGTTTATTTGAACTGACCAATGTTTCAAGAAGTAATTTTTGGTGTGGACAGGGAGTCATACTGCTGAATTGTAAATATGATTTTCTTGGGAGATCAGAAGGAAAGAAGTCATATATGCTCTCCCTCACGTTTAAAGTCAACCTCTCACCAGGATAAAAGTAGTTGAAAGAGAATAAAATGAACAAAAACAAACTCTAGGAAACACACGAACCTAAAACTGAAACAAGAGAGGATGGTTGTTCAGGCTTTGAAATAAAGCTTCCTTTGAAAATGTAAATGTATACAGCTACAAGGGAAAGACCATGATTAGTTCTCAGGTTCTGACTAATGCTGCTTAGACTGAACTTGCACTGTGCTTCACTGAGTTAATTTTCCATTAGATACTCATCTGAGCAGTGGAAACATCACACTTTTCTGTTTAGTGAACTTGGCATTGTCTTGTCTCTGAGGTCTGCAAAGCAGTATTTCCTCTGACAGCCTCTTCAGTTATTTTGAGAGTCAGAATCTTAGAATGACTTTGGTTGGAGAGGACCTTAAATATTATCTAGTTGCAACCCCCCTTCTGTGAGCATGTTTCTTTCCCACTAGATTAAGCTGCCCAGGATCCCATCCAGCTTGGCTTTAAATGCCTTTGGAGATGGGACATCTATGATCTCCCTGTGCAACTTGTTCTCTTGCCACAATCTGAGTAAAAATAAAAATTCTCTTAACATGTAACCTAAATCTCCCCTCTTTTAGTTCAAAGCCATTCCCCCATGTCCTGTTGTTATAAGACTGTGTGAACTATCTGTCTCTCTCCTGCTTGTAAGCTCTCTTAAAGTACTCAAAGGCTGCAATGAGGTCTACACAGAGCCTTCTCTTCTCCAGTCTAAACAAACACAACTCCCTCAACCTCTTTTCATAGATAAAGGGTTGGAGCACCTCTCCTTCATGGTCCTCCTCTGGACCCTCATCAACAGATGCACATCCTGTTTTATGCTACCTCTCAGAGGATGTCACCTCTGTCAGTGGATGTTAGCTGACACAAAATAAAGACAAACTTTCCTCTTTGTTATATAATTTACACAAAATGATTTCAATTAAAAATGCCTCCTATCTGTTGACATTTTTTATTACACTGCAAATTTTAATTATTAAAAGTACCTGTTGCTGAATACTGATGAAGTATTTAGTGGATATCCTGCTACCTTTTATTTTAAGTCAAACCATTTCTACTTAATATACATCAGATGCATGAAATCTCTTCCTTGATGAAGTTATGAAACCTTAGTGATACCACAGTAGAATTTATTATTTATTTTATTTTAAGAATTGTCTATTTGTAGTGGCTTGCCTCCAATATTTTTCATCAGCCATTTCACATTAGAATTTTCATATTTTTAAAATGAAGAGCTTAATCAAACATATGCTATCTTTATTAACAGGGAAATATAAATATATTCTAAGCCAAACAATTTTAAAATATTTTGCAGAAAGAGGATGCAAGCTGGACTAACTGTTTTAACATTTATTAAAAGCCAATCTAGTAAATGGGCTATTACACTCAATTCCATATGAGTAAATAATTATTTTGCTGTTACATTCCAACTGTCACCTAAAGGTTTTCCTAATGTCATAGGAAAATGAAATATACAGTGAGTAATTTTTCCAAGGGATATATTAAGAGTGACTGAGAAGCATTAAAGTAATAGGAATAGAAGTTATTTGAATTATTCCTGATATGGACCAATTAACTTTTACTATGTAAGTGGCAAAAGATATATATATATTTTTGATGTTGTTCAGTTCTACATGAAGTTGAGCAAAACTGGAAAAAAGTTGTATAGGAGAACTCCAGTTTACAGAAAATGAGTACCAAAAAAGGGAAGATAGGAGCATAACTTCATTTAATTCAAAATATGATTTTAAAGATTTGTCTCACTGAGTGAAACTAACATATTTATATGTATGAAATATGTAAACATAAATGGGTCTTCACAGAGGATATTAGTGGTTAGATTTGTGTGTAATGAGAGTATCAGATAATGGTGAAATTCCAGAAATTTAACTGAAATTAATCATAGAATTCAATCACTGACCTATTCACTGTCTGATCCTCATTTGCTGACGTATGTATTTATTTATGGTGTCTTTTATGCATAATTTAAATGACAATACACAATCCAGGGACATATTACTGTGTTAGAGATAATGTAATTTTAGTTTATACTACTGTTACTGATTACTACCCCATGACTGCTTAAAAAAAAATTAATTTAGCTAGACAAGTCTTTCACCAGTCTTTGAGTTAGTCTCCACCTCAGTATCTTCCTGCTGAAATTCCTGCAGTGGTGATGTGCTCCAATCAATATATCCCATCCACAATTCTGTTTCTAGAGCTGTTGGTTTCCCTTGACAGCTTTTTCAATGATATTAATTAGAAAGATATTTGCAATTATTTTTCCTGATGTTGTTTGTTCTAGAACACTGTGACATGATCTGATATGATCATTTACTGAATTGGTGTTGAGTGATTGGTTGATGGGTGAATGGTTGGACTAGATGATCTTACAGGTCTTTCCCAACCTTGGTGATTCTGTGAATAAACTGTTTTTAATAGTTGTACCTAGTTAGCCAGCCACATTTGATCTTGAGATCTTAAAACAAAATTAACCCAAGTCCTTGACAGTTCCAATAGAACAACAAATTTAAAAGTAAAAACAGATTTTCAGTACAGACATATGGGACATATATGTATTTCAGGGACCGTGCTTAACTGTTTCTGATACTTTTACCTATTGTGATTCTGTTTTCACAGAATTGTAGAGGCTGGAAGGGACCTCTAGAGATCTATTCCAATCACCCCTGACAAAGCAGACTCATAGAATTGCTTGGGTTGCAGGAGACCTCAAAAATCATCTAGCACCAACACTTATGTCATGGGCAGATTTGCTGCGTTCTGTAGGCTGTCCAGGCCCCATCCAATCTGGCACTGAATGCTTCAAGGGACTAGGAACCCACAGTCTGTGCCAGTGCCTCACTGTCCTCTGAGTTAAGAATTTCCACCAAACACCTAACCTATGTTGGCCAAGATCCCCTGGGATGCTGTCCATAAAAACAAAGATGTTGAGGAGAGCTGGCTGCTCTTCAAGGATGCCTTTCTGAGGGCGCAAGAGCTCTCCATCCCTCTAAATAAGAAAGCAGGCAGAGGAGGTAGGAAACTGGCATGGCTCAGCAAGGACCTGCTGGGCGTACTGAGGGCAAAGAAAGGTGCATGCAAGCTCTGGAAACAAGGTTGTGTCACCTGAAGAATACAGGGTTGCCATCTGGATTTGCAGACATGAGATCAGGAAAGCCAAGGCACAAGCAGACCTGAACTTGGTGAGGGATGTGAAAAACAGTATGAAGATGTTCTACAGGTGCACTAGCCAGAAGCAACAGGCCAAAATGAGTGTACCCTCTTTCGTGAATGTAAAAGGAGAACTGGCCTCAATGGACAAATAGAAGGCTGAGGTACTGAATGAGTTCTTTGTCTCAGTCTTCACTGGCAGCCAGGATTCTAATATTTCTCCTGTCCATGAGTCCTGCATCTCTAAACATCTAGGTGGGGACTGGGGCAGTAAATCCCCCCAGTATAAGGGCAAAGCAAGTCCGAGACTGTCTCGTGAGACTGAATGCATACAAGTCTATGGAGCTGGATGGCATAAATCCCAGGGTTCTGAAAGAGATGGCTGAGGTGGTTGCTGAGCATCTCTACATTGTATTTGAGAAGTCGTGACTGTCAGGTGAGAACCCAGAAGACTGGAGGAAGGCTCACATCACTGCCATTTACAGGAAAGGGAGCAAGTAGAACCCAGGGAACTACAGGATGGTGAGTCTCACCTCTGTACCTGCAAAGATCATGGAACAGATCCTCCTGGATGACATGCTTGATCACATGAGGAATGAGTGTGTGATCTGAGACAGCCAACATGTCTCCAACAGGGTAAGGTCATGCTTAACCAATCTGGTGGCCTTTGATGATGGAGTGATGGCATTGGTGGACAAAGGGAAGGTGGCCGATCTCATTTACTTGGACTTGAGCAAGGTCTTTGACATGGTTTTCCACCACATCCTTATCTCCAAATTGGAGGGATGTGGATTTGATTGGTGGACCACCTAACAGATAAGAAATTGTCTGAAAGTCCACAGATAGAGGATGGTGATTATGTCCAGGTGCAGGCTGGTAATCAGCAGCATCCCCCAGGTGTCTGTCTTGGGACTGGTGCTCTATAACATCTTTATCAATGACATCAACAACAGAATTGAGTGCACCCTTAGCAAGTTTGTTGATAACACCAAGCTGAGTGGTGCAGTTGACAAAGTGGAAAGAAGGGATGTCATTCAGAGGGACCTCAACAGACTTGAAAGTTGGGCCTGGATGTACCTAATGAGGTTCAACGCAGCAGGGTGTAAGGTTTTGCATTTGTGTCTGAGGGATCCCAAGCATTTATACAAACTGGAAGAAGAAGTCCTTGAGAGTAGCTTTGCAGAAAAGGACCTGAGGGTCCTGATGGATGAAAAACTTAACCTGAGCCAGCAGAGTGCTCTTGCAGCTTGGAAAGCAAATGGTATCGGGCTCTATCAGAAGAGGGGTGGCCAGCAGGGACAGGGATATGACTGTCCTTCTCTGCTCTTGTGAGACCTCAGCTGGAGTACTGTGTCCAGGTCTAGACCCCCCAGTACAAGAAAGACAGGGAGCTGTTGGAGATGGTCCAGAGGAGGGCCACAGAAATGATGAGAGAGCAGGAGCCACCTCCCCTGTGAAGAGAGGCTGAGCTCAGCCTGGAGAAAAGAAGTCTTCAGGGTGACCTAATTGCAACCTTTCAGTTCCTAAATTGAGCCTACAAACAGGAGGGGAGTCAACTCTTTGAAAGGGTAGATAAAAGCAGGACAGTGGAAATGCTTTTAAGTTGAGGGAGGGAAGATTTTGGTTGGATGTCAGGGGGAAGCTCTTTACTATGAGAGTTGTGAGGTGCTGGAACGGGCTGCCCAGAGAGGTTGTGGATGCCCTGACCCTGGAGGTGTTCAAGGCCAGACTGGATGGGGACCTGGGCAACCTGGTCCAGTATTAAATGGGAAGGCTGGTGGCCCTGCCTGAGGCAGGGGGCTAGAGATTCATGACACTTGAGGTCCCTTCCAACCTGGGCCATTCTGTGATATTTTTTCACTTTCAGTTTAATGCCATTCCCTTTCGTCTTATTGCTATTAGACTGTAAAAAGTCATTCCCCTACTGCAGTTCAATGTAGTGTGCATTTTAATATAGTGTGATTAGCAATCTCTCAGAGTTTTAAAGTATCCCAACAATAAGGGCTTGAATTTACTTATCTAATAAGATTATAATCTCTGAAATATATCTGAAGTTATTTGCTGCTTTATTTTGTGTATTTTTTTAAGCTTGAGTAAGCATGTTTCTCATAAACTATAAAAACATAACTCTCTTCAATAGCTTAAAAATTATAATGCAGTTTTCAATGTCGTTAACATTGTAACCCAGTGTTGTCCATTGCAGACAAACAACAGGCTATGTAATATGGGATTGATCATCGAGTAACAGAAATCTTTGGTAGGGTTTCTTTCCTCTTCTTTATTGATGATCCAGTGTATTATTGCTTGTGTTTTTAGTTCATAAGCATTAGCACACAAAGCTTCCACTTGTGGGATCAAAAATATAATCATTTACATTTGTGAAAGGTAGTATGGAAATTTTACTCTTTTCATTTTGTCTTTGTGTGCATGTGTGTGTGCATCAGGGTAGGGGGGTGGTAGTAGTACTGAATTACATCACAGAATCTTCAAATTATTCAGTAGATATCTGTTAATAAAAACGTAAGCAGTGGAGTCTGCAGACACTTAGGTTAAAGACAGAATTTTTGGTCTTTTTCCCAAATCTATAGAAGTATACAATATAAATTGCCTGTAGCAGCAGTAAATATTTTTCTAATGAATAATGCATTGGAGAAAAGGTCTATGGATTGTCACGTGTCTTTTTGAGGTTCAAATCACAGTTAAATTAGTTGTTCTAATCTTTAAACTTAATGGTTTAACTCTCACAAAGTCTTTTGGTGTGTTTTCATTAGTCTCCCATTAAATCTTCTTGGAGAAAACTGTAGAATATACCCATGAAAGTTCATATTAGACTAACATTCTTTCTCAGTTTTTGAGATTGAGAAAAAAATTGTTATTTACCCAGTGCACAAAAGTGAATATCTCTGAAAAGATGCTGATAATAAAAGATTTCTGCATTGTATATGGGACATTTCATAGCCACTGTGCAGGTAATCATGAGAAAGTTTTGCATATTCAAGTTCCTGTACACCAGAGTAGCCACAAACCTATTTGCTACTTAGCCATTTAACACAATTATTTACTGTTCAAGGGATACACAGTTACTATAGCAACAATTACATTTACCATCCCAGAATAAATTGAAGGCCTAATCTGTCCTGCCAGTAAAGCAAAAAGCTTTTCAAAATGTGATTTATCTATTGCTTTTATAATAGAAATTAGTGGCACTCAAATTATGACCCATGATCTGGTTGCAGACTGCCAGCTTTGATCTTGCAAGCGTTACACCTGGCTCATGGCTTAACTGCATGTTCAGTAGCTTCAACAACTGTAATATACTATTTTATCTAGATAAAATGCTTTATTCTAATTGTAGAAACTATTCTAATAGTAGAAACTATGCTTCAGACACAAAATATGGAAATCTGTCTCAATACTTGATTTCACTCAAATTTTTTTTTTACTTCCGAAGGTTTACTTCCGTAAACCTACGATTACTTCCGTAGTACTGCTCACCACTCTATTCTTGATACAGTCCAGGATGCCATTGGCCTTCTTGGCCACCTGGTCACACTACTGATGCACATTCAGGCAAGTCCATCAGTACACCAAGGCCCCTTTCTGTCAGGCATCTTTCCAGCCACTCCTCCCCAAGCCTGTAAGGTTGCCAGGGTTTTTTGTGACCAAAATGCAGGACACAACAATTCACCCTATTGAAACTTATGCATGTTACTTTTGTCCATCGTTCCAGTCTATCCAGGTCCCCCTGTAGTGCCTTTCTACCCTCTGGCAGATCAATACTCCCTCCCAACTTGGTGTCATCTGCAAACTTACTGAGGGTGCACTTGATCCCCTCATCAAGATCACTGAGAAAGATGTTGAATAGGAATGCCCCCATTACCAAGCCCTGGCGGACACCACTCATGGCTAGCTACTGTACTCTTCTTCCAGTTTGCTGTATTCATTTAAATGCAAACAGCTGAAAACTAAGAAATGCAGCATTTCAAAATCAGACTTCTAAACCCAGAAAGTACTGAACTGCAGATAGCACTCATGCAATCTTTGCCCTCCTTTAGTTTAGCAATGGTCCAATAATTTTAATGTACTTGCTCATTCCTCATCAGAACAAATGGTTCATATGCCTATATTCCAATGAATTCAACCTCAGCCTCCTCCTGAAATAAGGAATAGATCTTTGTCACCTCTATCTTCTTTTACATAGAGCTAGTGTTGAAAGGCTACGCTTGCTAACATCACCCTTACCCCCGCATCTAAAAAATTTTGTTTTGTTGCAGTCATGTAAAATACACGAAAAGAGGGTCAGGATATCTTTCCTTTATTGTTCACTCTCAATAGTCTCAAACACCTCCCCTCATGTTCTCTGTATCATACTGTTATTTAATCATCTCTGTCCTCCTGGGAAGCTTTTGCATACATAATTCATCCCTCTACCCAACACCCCAAATTCTCAAAATGCTATCCAAATTTTGTGGAGATTAGAATCTTAAAAATTAGAAATGAGACATTTTTTCTTCTTTAATGAGAGAGATTTGAGTTGCAGATCTACTGAACAAGATACATTCACCTTCTGCTGTCTTCTACTTTGCATGAGCACTACTTGTCTAGGCACGTCAAGTATTTGATCTGTATTTATGAACAGAAAGAGCAAAGAGATTCAATTGCTTTGCAGACATTGACCAACCATTATGACAGCACAGCTTGTGTTTCTGATCATAATGAAGTATCTGTGGCTGTGGATGATATGAAAAAGGCTGATGCTCACAATGAACATGCCTGCATTTCTTAGTTCCAATTATGTGTAAAAATGTGAAAGAATTGGTCTGTAGACCATCCTGGAAAAAGGTGAGCAAGCAGTAAGATGATGCAGGATGCACTTCCTCAGGTAAACTTACATTTTAATCTATAACCATAATGTACAAAACAAAGTTAAGGCAGTGAATGTAAAGTTTGGAATTTCAGAGCATATATAGAAATACTGACCTATAAATAACAGAGTTCTCAATACTAAATACAAGAAAGGTGAGATTACTTTATAGTGGTTCACACATTTCCAATTTTCTTTTTCTGGGGCCAAACTTTACAGTCCTTGTTCTAACAAAACTGCCAATATTAATTATCAGTTGGAATTTTGTTCAATTAATAATGACATAGTTTGGAACCTTTGTTTTCAGCAATTATTGTCAGTCTGTGAAATACTTCACTTATACCTTCCTGTAGTTTTGGGTCATATAAGCTTTGAATTTCATCATGTAATTTCTTTCTTAACCTTAGTTGTCATATAGAAAGTATAACTTTTATCTGCAGTTTTGTCTTCCTCTCAGTTTCCTTTTCCTCAGTATTAGCTCTCATTAGTCCCTAGCTGTCAATTTTAGTTTCTATTATTGCTTTGAGGAAAAACACCATAATTATCTAGAGCACTGAATATGTATCGGCTAGGTTAACATTTAGATTCAGTATCTCAGACATTAATATTAATAAAGACTTCTTCAATTCAAAAAGTTTAAATCACTTCTCAAATATTCTGATCTTGTGTTTGAACTTCTTTAAAAGATTCTGAGGAATGAATTCATAGCAAAGCTTAGTGGTTTTTTGTTTTTTTTTTTTAATCAGAGATATAAAATCATCTTACTAGACTAAACATTTCTCAACAGAAAAAAAAAAAGACTAAAGATTTGTCAGCAATAACATAAAGACAGCATTCAATAGTAATTAGTGTGCAAGAATGATTGCTCCTTTATGTAGACTGAAATTGATTCAAGTTATTAACAGGGGCATAAAGGTTAATCTTTGCACATTCAGGCTTACACCTTCCTCTTAGTAATCTTTCAGAAAAGGCAAATATGTTTTTTTATGCTTTTTTTTGTTTGTTTAATTTTTGTGTTTATTTGCTTTTAGGGAAAAGTGGCTGGAGAAAGAGACATTTCAATGGAAAAGGTCTAATTAAAGTACCACAAATACTTTATTTAAAACCAAAGGTTATTTTGGTAAAAAAAAATCTTAGTTCACCACTGAAGGGGTCCCACTTATCACCTAGCACCCTTGCAAACCATTCCCAGAAAGTAATTTGGAAGTAGGTGAGCATGAGATTTATTCCTTACAGGTAGTTTCCATCTAGTAGCCTTTGTTTTTGGAGAATAAAAGATTACAGAATAGTACAGACACAGGTAATCTAGTGACTTTTGGCCACTGTGTCTGAGAATGCCTCCTAGCAAACTTTAATTTACCGAGATAAGTGTGGAAATACAGATTGGGGTCTGATGGTGTTAGTAAAAGTTACATTATCTAAAGTGCTCATTGCAGCCACAGGAGGTGTTTAGCTCCATCTTGGGCACCATGATAGTCTTCCTGAATATAGCTCTTTGTGTTTAGAAATTGACTTGTTTTCTAGATCTCTTTTTTTTTTTTGTTTGTTTGTTAATAGTTACGTAGCATAGACTGAAATTGCAAGGGTAGAATTGTAGATGTACCATAGTATGCCCAAGAAAACACCCTGAAAGCAAGAGAGATTGGGTGTAGAATTAAAAGTCTTTTTTCTTTCTAATATTTAAGATTCTGTGAAAATAGTGTTCAAGAAAGTAGTTTTCAGACACAGCAAACCATGATATTGATAAGAACAAATCAGTTTTATGGTATAAGTGTTTAAAAATAAAAGTTCCTTTGAACTCAGTGAGAACTAGATTTTATGAAATTTAAATTAGAGCAAATGGGATAGACATGTAAGAGTTAATCAGCAGAAATGGCAGTAATACGAAATAGAGGCTACTTCTGTAGGAAGAAACTGCTTCAATGAAATCATGTATCTTGACGTTTATTGTTCTTTGACTGAGGCCTGCACATGTATATTTTTAAAACTAAATTCTGATCCAATTGAAGTAAATGTCAAGGATTTTGAGTTTTCTGCCTTTCAGATTGTCGGTTATATGTGAAAGTAAATTGTCTTTCTACAGTCTTGTAGAAATGCAGCTTGCAAGCAGATCAAGGATCTTTGTTGTTGTTCTACTGCAGCTGTTAATACACTGCAATGATCTTGTGATTTTTCTTTTTGCTAAAGGAATTTCATATTTAGCATGAATGCTAATGTTAAATGTGTGTAGAATAAGATTCTCTAAAATAAAAACGTCTGTTTTCTAATTTCACAACAGTTTTGAAGGTTAAAATAGAACATAAGCAAATTTTCACTGTTAATGTTATCAGTACTTTTTATTTGATTCTTGATTAGTTGCAGGTTTGCCTAAAAAAGTTAAAAATCTGTCCTTGTTAAGGAGGAGCAGTGAGGTTAAGACTTGCTGCCACTTCAGTGATGTACACTAGTTTTATTTCTGTTTTGCTATTGTAATGTATGTAAACATTAATTTATCTTCTATTGAAACCGTGTTGTTGAGTATACTTTCTCTTAAAAATTACCTTACTGTATGCATCAGCTAAATACTGCTGCGTCTCCTGCAATTCATTGTTACTGCTGGGGTTATCTAACTTATACTGCTGAGATAATGATTTTATCATCTCAGCAATGAACCAAACCATTATGGGAAAAGTAAAATACACAGCAAATCAAAAGATATAGGATAAATAATGGACATTTTAAAAATATTTTAAGTTATAAAATTCATACAAATGTTTATCATATTAATATATGAATATTCACTGATGTCTGCAGTGATGGATTCAATTTCTGAAGAACCTGAGTATGGAAGAACAGCTGTACAAGGTGGAAGACAGTTCTATCCAGAGCAGTGTCTTGTCTTTGAGCAGTGGACAGTAGCAAATACTCAGCTACAGGATATAGTTGTGTTTTGCCCAGTGTCATTTCTTAGCAATTTCTAGCAGTGGCTAGAAATTTTTGGCTGTGTTAAAACATTTAATAAAACTTGACTGACTTTTCTTTCACAAACAAAAATCTATGTTTTTGAGAAAAAAGTTTATGATAGTAGATGTTCAAAGTGTAGCTTCTAATAACTTTTTAAATTTATTCCTCCACATCTTTAACACATATCTCCTTTTGTTAAACTTCACTGGACTTCTTCCATCCCAGTTGTCCACCTTACGTAGGTCCCCTTGAATAGTAGAACAAAGTTGTGGTAAAAGTGTGTTGTTAAGCCATCACAGTCATAGAGACTGAGCATTCTCTACAGAATCACATAATTGTAGGGGTTGCAAAGGACCTCTAGAGATCATCTAGTCCAGCTCCTCTGCCAAAGCAGGCTTCCAGGACTAGGTTGCACTGGTAGGCATCCTGGAGGGTCTTGAACATATTCAGAGAAGGAGACTCCACAACCTCCCTGGGCATCCTGTTCCAGGGATCTGTTCCCCTGCTGTGAAGAAGTTAGGTAGAACTTCCTATGCATCAATTTGTGGCCATTTCTCATTGTCCTATTGTCACACACTGCAGGGAGGAGTCCAGCCTTGCCCCTTTGCCTCTCGCACCTTAGATATTTATAGACATGGTTCAGATCCCCTCTGAGTCTTCTTTTTTCAAGGCTGAACAGACCCAGGTCTCTCAGCCTTTCCTCATAAGAGAGGTGCTCCAGGCCCTTTATCATCTTTGTAGCCCTCTCCTGGACACTTTTGAGGAGATCCCTGTAAATTAACTTCAGAAACGATATAAAAAATGTTAATTGTTCAGAAATCTTTCAAGATTTATATCAGATATCTGAAATAGCCCTCGTAAAGAGTCTAAATGTCATATATGAACGAAAAGACCTATATAAGAGAAAAGTAATCCATACCGTACAACTCTAAATTATTGAAAACTCATTTTAATAGATTTCAGTGACTCACAAAAGTCAAATTGCCATGACCACCTAAATGAATTATTTTCTCTCCAGCCCAGCTATGACAGCTTCTTCAGTGTAATTCTTAAATGTTTCTTGTCCTTCCACTCTTTCCTATGTTCCCCTAACTCAACTTTCTCCTTCACAACTCCCTAAAATTTCAGTGTACCCCAGAGAATATCTACAATTGATAATTTATGATGTGAAACTTTGGAGGCAGTATAGTGAGAGGTGCAGCAGATCTTATTAATGTTAGTTTTCATGGACATTTGATACAGCTATTAATGCACAGCTGCATGATCCTCAATCCCTTCTTTGCTCAGGTTGGTGTTGCCTTTTCCCCGGCAACCTAAGTTACGATCCGCTCTGGCCTGCAGTGATTTCACAGCTTACAGGCCCAGCGCCTGACCCTATTGGTCCCACACTCTGCCTAGTCCACTTGCCACCATGAAATGCACCAATATGATGAGTGGCAAATGGCATTTACTCTGAGTAGCACACCCTTCTTATAGCTTTCTGCATTACAGTAATACCAATCATTTATGCTACGGTTATCTCTACTCAATGGATGTGTGGCATGTCTTGTCTTCTCCATATTTGGCCTTACTTGCTCTCTTCTCTTATCTTCAAGATAGTGTTACCATGGTTTCCCAAGAGTCAAGGGGCCCCTGCAGGGGTCCTGTTGCAATTTGGAGATTGCCACATCCTCTTTCCAAGCTTTCAGTTAACTACAGGTTGGATATACCTCTGCACACTGCAATATGAACAGTACAAAATTCTGAGACATGCAGAAAAAATGTTCTACAGGGAAACATAAGATCATCAGATTTCCAATGAAAATATAATACAAGACAATCATTCTTGCTTTGGTTATTTTTCATGCTTAATTACAAACACAATTTGTTTTTTGTGAAATGGTTTCAGAATTGAAGTTTCAGTAGAATAACTCCTGTACTGCACCAAAATATGGAGCTTTTCACATTTGTTTTGGAATACGTGGAGTAAACAACTCGTGTACATACTGCACAGGTTATTGCTCTGACTACTAAATGTTTTGTGGTTACTTTTGTACTAAGGATGGGATTGAGACCTCCAACTCATTTCACAATAGACTATTGAATAGCCATCAGCTGAAGCAAATTTCAGTCAGTAGCAACCCGAAATGCAATTGAACTCAATGACCTAGAGGTGAAAGGCTCTGTATCTCATTACCACTTCCCTAAACCTTCCAGTCCCAGAGTATTTTCTTCAGTCTTTTGAAAAGAAACATCTATTGTGCAGATATAACTGCTATTGAGTATCTTAGTCATTTAACTTTAGATTGTTGAGTTTCATTATTGTTTGTTCCTTTGTCTCAAGCTGAATCATTTTCTGTGAATCAGATAAAGCACTATAATTATGATATCATTTATGAAGGATACATAATTGCAGCTTTTCTTACTAAATCACTGAAACAGTGCATTTTTTTTTCTTGTTAAATATTACTTTATTTTCAGATGTAGCAATTACATTATTCTGTTTACTTCTAAAGGAAATAGTTTTAAGGTAGAGATCCTATGTATATCTCTGTAAGTATCTGAAATATTTGTTAGTTTTAACCATAAAATAAAACTTCTGAGGGACACTTTACAAAGTTATCTTTGCTGTTCATACAATTCTTTCAGAAAGTGTCTATTTTAAAAATTATAATGGGAGAGATTTAATTTTCATTTTCATTACTTGGACAAAAACATAAGGTTTGGTATAAATGTTAGGAAAATGTCAGTCCATCTTATCTAATGCATCAATAGCTATCAGTTACAAACGATTTAGACACAAACTAAAGCATCAAATACATGGAAAAATTGTTTTTCTCCAAATAACGTTTATATCTTGGAAAAGGAAAGACAATAATCCATATATGAATCAAAATATTTTTTTTCTTCTCTCTGCAATCAGCGAGGCCTTGCTTCAGTAGATCTGTGATGTACAATGTAAGATAAAATATAGGATTTTCAGTTTTCTACAGGTGAAGTCATTTATAAATATATAATTATATTAACATCTGTAGAGAATTAGAGGTTATGAGAAACTTTTATTTTTTTTAAACTGCAGGAATACAATATAAAGTTCTTCTTGAAATATCTATAATGCTGAACAACAGTTCTACTGAACGCACTCCACCTTTGTTTGCAGTTCTAGCAGAGACATCAGGAATGTAATGTGCCTTGATAATACACTGCCCTCGCATCCCTGAAAGTGAGCCCCCGTAAACATTGTTGAGATTTGAGGGTAAGATAGCATCGGGAAAGTTGGAGATATCATCTGTGCTGTAGCTACTTTGCTGATTGTATGAAAACTATCGTCTCAGTCAGACTTGTTAATCTAGAGTGTTCCTGGAGCATTAAACTAACTTTCTTTTTTCTTAAGCCACTTACAATAGGTTTATAGAAAGGCTCAACTGTGTTTCAAGTCGCAATAAAAGTAGCAGGCACCACTAAACTGAAAACAAAAAAGGAAATATATCCCACCTAAAAGAAGAATTTCTTATAATGGGAGCTCAATGAAATAAACATTACAGGAATTTCAACTCAGGCAGCCTTAATTTGCCATAAGTTTTAAACATCAAGGGTTGTTAACAGTATGGTTGTGGGAAAAGGAGGCTACCATCTCTAACTTACTTGAAGGATAAAAGCAGTTTCACATCCATTAGCATAGGAAGCTCTATTGTTATATTTTTTCCCTTCACTATTGTCATTATTTATTTATTTGACATTAAATATCACATTCATAAAAAATTGGAACAGCACGCACAATGTCTGTTATAGATCACCTAGTTTCTGTAGGATTTATTTTCTACATTGTCTCTGTATTCTGGTTGTTCTCACTTGATTCCTTCCATGTCACCATCTTTCCATATTGCCTTGCCCTTTTTTCCAGGAAGGAAGACAGATAAGCCTTCCAGTCCTTATCAGTTCTTTTCTTCCTCGATTTATACCAGACTACATCTAAGTCCCGTGTTACAACTACTGTTAAAGAGGTCAAGGAGCACTTGAATGGACTCGTGCTGGAACTCAGAAAAATATAAATGATTTGTCCAAAGGGTTGCTGTAAAGTGTAGAGAAATGTACGAAAATCCTGAATAAATACTCTGCTTGTGATGACAAAGTGCTACTTTTGTCAAAACTGATTTTTCAGAGTATGATTAATTTTTGGTTATCTGAATTCAGAGAAAATGCTGGAGCCTTCAGAGTGTTTTAAAATATAAAATAACTTTCACATAGAAACATTTGTAGAGAGTAGTGGGAAGAATGTGTATTAAGACCGTGGCAAAGCTGAGTGTACATGTAGTAACAGGAAATGGATATAATAGAACAAAGTTCAAAGGGAAGATTTGAGAATTAGGATAAGAAATAAAAGAGTTCTAAGAAGACAGAGAAAGGATGATTGTACTTTTTAGCTGTAAACCCTTTTTCTTATACATTTCTTTGAGAGAGAAGGGAATGAAGACATCCTTGGTCTCACATGGTGTGAGGATAGTCTTTGAATTTGGAGTGAATGAATGTAGATAATAAAGGCAATGACTGAAGGTGATTATTGAAAGTAATGTTGAAAATCACCTGATTCAAAGGTCCCTGAGATACTATTCTCAGCTTCCTTCTAGCATTTCTTAAGATTGGTGAATTTTGTAAATTTTCTATAAATTTTGTTACTTTTATGCATGCACACTATTCTGGAATCAAAGTAGAACTATTTTAAACGTATTCATTACAGAGGTAGCCCTTGAATCAGGTTGCAAACTCATGTCATCGGAGGAGATAATATGTAATCTTATTTCTTTGATTTAACAGACAGTTTTTTTAAGGTAACATCTCTATAGATATGGCTATACTAAAAATTGATACCATGGTATTTTTTTTTTAAGATGCCAACTTAATATATTCTTTGTAGTGTTTTGGTATGGTTTACTCTACTTTTTGCATACTTCTAACATGTACAGCTGAAGAAGATACTTACGTGAAACAGTGGTATTTGTGATAATAATAATCTAGCTAACGTTTCAGAAGTCACTTAATTCTCTCCCTTTCAGGTGTAACATCAGTTAACTAAGAGGTACTTCTAACAGGAATCTAACATTATTTCAGAGTCTGCTCCAACATGGTGGGTCTTATGCTATCAATAAAGCAATTATTTGAGGTGTAGGGCTATAAAAACATTTGAATAATATTTCTTAAAATTTTATCTTATTAAACCTAAGAAATTGTATTGGGTTTATGTGGAAAGGCTCTGTAAGGAGAGGCCAGGGATGCCCCATGTTAGACAGCCATTTCTAGTTGATTCCAACAGCTCAATGTAGGACATTGCTGAGCATGGTACTTGCCATCTGTCACACAGCAACAAAATGTAATTGAATTTTAGCAGGAAGGTTCAGCTTCTACTGCCATGCAACAGTCATATCCCTCTGACTTCATGGATGCCAACTGTTAAAAAATACTATGACAGTAGGCCCACATAATAAAATTGGAGGCATTACTTAGCAGCCCTCATATTTTCTAACATTAAGAAAGATACAATAATTTTAATAAATAGCTAATTTTAAGAAATAGTTAAAGATGCTCTGTTGCTTTTACACTTGCCATCTTAAATAAATAAGTTTTTTTAATTTTAAAAATCATTCCATAATTGTAAGAAGTGCTCATAGAACCCATAGCTGTTAGCCAGTCTATATGTTAAAATCACCTGATTTTAACATATAGACTAATTAACTTTAAAGAGTTTCCTGCATCTGTTAGCATTCTTTGGGATTTTTCAGTATGTTTACTTACCAGTATCTTGTCTTTGTTCTTGAAATAAACTATCAGTAGTTTGATTATCAGAATAACAGACGTTTTTTTCATTTCTCATTGATGTTGGAAAGAACTGAAGATGTCCTACCTTTCTGAATAGTAAGTTGAAAGAATCTCATAAGTGTTGAAATTACATTTGAAATGTTCATATTATTTTGTATGTTATGTAGTCAAAACTTTAGCTCATATCACTGAGATCATATAACCATGTTTGAACTGTTAATGATATAAATTATAAACCATATTTTCAATTTCTTCTTAATGAAGCCTTCTTAGTGATCTACAATTTCTGAAATACAAATTAATTTCCAGACTGATTAACTGAAGACAATATAATTCACTTAGCCGACTTTTCCATTGTCTTATATAAGTTGGCATTGTTCTACTTAAGCTGTGTGCTCTCATTCAGTCTAACAGTTGCTTTGGTGTTTTCCTTCTACAGTGCATAACTGATAATTATTTTCTTCTGGTAGCTAAGAAAAAAATACTTTAAGAGTTATTATGCCATTTAAACATAGAAAAAGGATGGTTTTGAAGGCTTTTGTTTTGTTTTTGCCATAAAGAGTAAAAATATGTGTCAAAGTCTTCATTACATTATTCACAAAATGTCCATAACATTCAGAAGGCAACTCTGTAACCTTTGAACTTACTATTTATTGTGATGATATACTGTATCATAATTTTAATGTCATTATTTTATTGGATTTTAAGAAACCGTTATGCTTTGTCGTTGTCTATTCCATTACCTCAAATTGCATAAGCCACATTGCTTTCAGTGGATTTTTGCAGTTTAATTAGTATGCTGCTGTGCTGTTTTTAGTGGCATGCTGCTCTGGTACCTTTAATTGAAATCTTTCTCTTATGACTACAATAATTATATCACCCTGATGCCCTTAATCTGGCACCGTTATATAGCATGTGGTAGTGATGCATTAACATCTTGATGTTAATCATTTGGATTAGCACCAAGGGATAACCCAGAAGTAAAAAATGCACTGGCTCCCCACTTGGAGTGTTTTGTCATTTCTAAGTTATCTGAAAGGTCTGTGGTATACTCAGAGATACCAGGATAGGCATCCTTATGCAAAAATCCTTTGATATATGCATCTTTTTTGCATATTTTCACAAACTTTGTGAATCCCATGAGAAGTGATTAATTAATTCCAATAAACTCCTTTTTGTTTGTCTTATGGGCTAGTAGCTATGTGCAAATTGCTCAGGGTCAGGTCTTTTCATTGTTTCACAAAATAAATATTTTGCACAAAAGATGGTGAACCCTTCATATATTGTTTGTAAATACTCTTATGTTTATTTTAAAGTACTATATCTTAGTGCTATCTGGAGTATTCCAAAAGCAACAAAATCAAACAAAGAAAAGAAAAAGAAAGAAAGATAGAAAGATAGAAAGAAAGAAAGAAAGAAAGAAAGAAAGAAAGAAAGAAAGAAAGAAAGAAAGAAAGAAAGAAAGAAAGAAAGAAAGAAAGAAAGAAAGAAAGAAAGAAAGAAAGAAAGAAAGAAAGAAAGAAAGAAAGAAAGAAAGAAAGAAAGAAAGAAAGAAAGAAAGAAAGAAGGAAAGAAGGAAAGAAGGAAAGAAGGAAAGAAAGAAGAAGTAAAGAAAGAAGGAAAGAAAGAAGGAAAGAAAGAAGGAAAGAAAGAAGGAAAGAAAGAAGAAGGAAAGAAAGAAAGAAGGAAAGAAAGAAAGAAGGAAAGAAAGAAAGAAGGAAAGAAAAAATAAAAGCATTTTTTTAGATCCAGCAGCTGGAGATAGAGATTAGTGCTGTTTGGCACAATATAAATACATGCATTATTTCAGATTAATGCAGTGTACACGAAGGCTGCTCAGAAAGTAATGCCTCCTATCAGAGGTGGATGTTGGTGGGATGGAATTAGAAGTTGAACCTTCCTGCCAATATGCCATTACATTTTCTTGCCGTGTGACAGATGGCAGCAGAGGGCAGTTTGACAAATGGTTTCTGACACTGAAGTAAGAATCAAGTAAATAGGTGTCATTGAATTCCTCCATGCAGAAAAAATGGCACCCATTGACATTCATTGACAGTGGGTTATCTCCACTAGTACAGATTTTATGAGCATGATATGCAGACTTCTGTTCATCAGCAGAAAAAAATGCATAGCTAATGATGGTGACTAAGTTGAAAAATAGTGTTTTGTAACAGAGAATTTGGTGTATCATATAGTGTTATTGTGATCTTCATATCTACTCTAATTTATATGGAAATAAACAGGAGGCATTACTATCAGAGTGATGTATGTATTTGACAAGGTCCATCCTACTGCTGAATACTCCTGCCTTGCCTTATAACTCTTTCTCTGATCTATTTAGTACTGAGAATTGCAAAGAAATTAACTAAATCCAGTTGATTAAAAGTACGTCGTGATAAAGCTGATGGTCATACAAGAGGAAGATACAGCAGTGCTGGCATATTTTCCTTTGAACTTCTGAGTCTTAAATTTCCAACTTAAACTGAAAGGCCATGGTGCTAAAGTTCAGGAATGCTTCCTTCTGGCAAACACACCATAACTGTTTTGGATGTGAAGATCCGTCATCCATGTCTTTCTTAGCTACAGAATGAATTGCTTCAATGTATTTGTATTAATAATGAATATTTAAACTAGAATCAGTTGTGGATATCTGCTAAGTAGATAACACTGATTTGTTTTAACATCTTTTTGCATTTTTGTTCCTTGCATTAGTTTTCAATTCTATTTCTATTCTTTCAAAGTTAAAACTCTAAACAGTTCTCTGTCCCTCAGAGACACGCTAATTTTTTTTCTATATGTAATATCTTGTATCACTCATTATTGCTTTGAAAGTAAAAGAATAGATGCATTCTTCTCTCCACTCATCAATTTGTGATCAACTAGATGTTAGAGACATCATAGAGATTTCATACATTGGGATCTGTGATCATGCTAATTGGCAATGACCTATGAACTGTGGTGCAGATCCATGGTTATTTGGGAAGCAATGTATTTTTGGCTCCTTGCATTGCATTCTCAAATGTTAAGTTTTGTGATAAAAAAGATTAACCTGCAAAGAAACACAAGCAATGGCACCTTGGGGGAGCCCAAATAACACATTGTAAGGCTACTTCCATACACATCACAGGAGCCATCAGCGCACCAAAGGCCCATTTTCACAAGCACAGGGGCATGGAGGTTGGAGAGGAAATTGCAGTAACCAAGGCAGACGAAGAAAGCCTCTGCTTGACCTGCTTCTGAGGAAACCTCAACCATGTGGACAAGAGGGATGTCCAGCTCCAGAAGTCAACTAAAGGTCTGTGCAGAACTTAATATGACATGGTGAGGGAAATAAACACTGGTAGAGAAAGTGGGAGTTAATAGTGGTTTGCCATTGAGCAAGCAGGAAGTTAGAAGGCTTGTTATTGAGTGCATATGCGTATGTGGTCTGGCTGAGTTGGACCATAGGCCATAGACATCTGTGTCTGAGATGTCAACAGCTGGAGACAGTGACATTTCATGCATCAGGGTGTGATCAATTGTGAATATTAAGCTGGAACTGTAGCTAAGTAAAAAAAAAAAAAAAACACCTAGGAACTATGTCAGACTCTGGGGCTATGGCATTTGAAGAGGACAACTTCCATAGGGATCAGGGCAAATGCCAAACTGGACGTACAGTCTAGGGTGGAAATAAAAGCCTTATTTTAGAAGTGTGTATTTCTGTGTGTCTGACTGTGTGTGTGTGTGCAAGTGTGAAGAAACTGGAGTGCAGGAGATCCAGAAAGAGACTGTATCACACTGGTCTATGGGCAGCTACTGGTGGGATCCATGGTGTGCTTTTCTGTTTGTGCAAGGAGCCTTTATACCAGCACCTGGAATAAGACTGCAGCCTCAGAGCTTGCATATTCTGGTGCCAGACGCTGGAGAGGGGGCCCAAGGTAGCTACTGTGTAGATTGTGTATCTAAGCACAGCTGCTGAGGGATTCAAGCTATACTTACATACATATATTTCCCACCAACAGTCTTTCATCCTGATCAGACAGTAAAGGGAACAGGATAATTCCTGCTGGTGCTGTTTGTTTTTGTGTGAGTGCTGAGTGTTTGTGCTGACCTATGAGGTCAGCTGTTTGTGTTGTACATGCATGTGTCTTTTGGGAATACACACTAAGACTTACTGGAATTAGGGACCCAGAGCTATAGCAATCTCAACTCTACCAGATTTAGCAACCTCTAAGAGTTCCTATTCTCCCTTTGCTCTTTCCAAATATATATGAACAATTCAATCTAGTTTTGCAGTGATTCTTTTCCTCTTGAATGAATTAGTTGGAATGATTCATTATCTTCCACCAGTGGGAGAGATTTCATGGATAGAAACAAGAGAGGTAAGGCTAAAATTTCTTCCATCCTTCCAGTTGAAGCCTACTTTCCTTTATCACAAAATCTCAGCTGATCTTGGAAGTGATCTCTGGAGGTCAGCTGGTCAAATCTCATGTTTAACAGATGGAAAACTTAGAAGAAAAACATATTTTAGAATATGATTTTGCTATGCCAGCTAAATGCAGTCAAGGTAAGAGATTTGTATCATTTTATAGAAAATCTGTGTTTTAGTTTAACACATTTTCTCATACTTCTCATAGTGTTTAGAGTAGTTCAGTGTTCCTTTTGTCCTAAAATGTCTTACAAACAAGCTTTTAAAGATTTTTGGACTTCCTAGAACTACTGTTAAAAGAAATCAATGAATGTCAAACCTAAATCCAAGCAAATATAAGCAGGAAGCTTACCCATGAAATGAAGTTCTCTGTGTGTGTGTCTTGTTTATGGGTTTTTTTTCTACTTCCTCATTTCCTTCATTCCACTTCAGCATATTTCTCAACTTTTAGAAGCAACAGTATAGTTAATTTTATTTGTTCTAAAGGTAGTAACGTAACTTAGATTTAGATCTCTGTTTTTATAGGTTTTTTGATTTTTTTCTAATTATTTTTGATTGTTTTCATGTGCTTCATGCTATTAAGACAGTCTGGTTCTACTAGTGCTAAGGTAGATCTGGTCAATGTAATGAGCAGTGCAAACGTTTCATCCTTACAATAGAACCTACTTATAGGGAGTTCAAATCCATTGAAAAAAATATTACTCTACACTTGATTTTAATAAAAGCAATTATATCACTTGTTTTGAAGAAGACAGAGCCCATTTGTACCACCTCAGGATAACTTGTGTTGACACTTCATTATTATTATTTTTTTTTCACTGGAGGTGTTCACCTTTTCCCTTAGTTTAAATGACAGCAGGTGAGACTGAGGAAATCTTCATCATCTGAAAGTTCACTGCCAGCATTTACTAAAAGAAGGGAATATTTTCACTGTGTAACAGCTTTTGAGACAGACTCCAAAAAAGGACCAAAGATATCTTTGATGCAAGAAATTTTAATATACTTTTCAGAAGTAACTATGCACATAATCTGTTATTTCTATTTGAATAGATAAATATAGAATTATATTCATATGTTTGCATGGATGTACTTCTGGCTATATGGAAAGCTAAAGTTATGTAAACAAATTTTTATAATGTGGGTTTCCATATAATTGTTTTATATTTCACTGTTGTGTGTGTACCCATCTCTACATGGGTATGTGTAATGTGCTTTGTGTATATTCTCAACAGACAATGGTAAGACATTTCATACACTTGACTAAGTGCTAAAAAGAGGAAATGATTTACAACTGCACTCCAAGCTACTGCCAGAAAAACCTTTCTACATCACATATTTCAATCTGTTTTATGCATTTTCCTGCATACACATCTCACATACACCATATTGCTATCTCAAAACCACTGCTTTTTGAAACTATGATTCCTTCTTCAGAATGTATTCCTAACTGAAATATTCATTTTTATATATTTTTATCAGATGCATTCCAGAAAGCCATGGAGTTACTACAAAAGCCTAGCATGTGAATGTTACTTGTGTAGATTTCTTTAAATGTAAGCTATTGACCGTTGAGAAAAAAAAAATAAAAGCACGTATAACCAAGATGGGGGAGAAATTTTGTAGTCTGCTGGACATTTTAATGATGAGTATATGCTTTAAAAATTAAGCATATTACTAGTTTTCATTTTTGTCTGTGATTGACACAGAGTTTGAAATCTGCTACAGAAAATAAGTCATCAGTAGTTCTGATTATGAGCGTTGTGTCTAATCTAAGTTTACAGGAGTTAAATTTCTACTTTGAGGTCCTATTTAGTTAGAAAAGACTGTTTAATCTCTTTCAGAACAATTCCTGAAGAAATCCAATTGTTCCTCCAACTGCCTGTTATAAAATTCCAGCTACCTAAGCTAAACAGATGCAGCTGAGAGCTGTTAGATGTGTTTATCCAGAGCTTTTCCAAGATCAAAGAGTAGGAAAAAATATCTGTATATTGAATCAAACTTTTTATTTTACTTGAAAATAAAATAAAAAAGTCATTATTTCTTCCTCATGAAGTTTTCTCCAGAGAGCACTGCTCTGCAAGTGTGCATATTCAATTTAAGGCACTTAGCCTTAGGAGGGACTGTGTCCTGCTATAGATGAAGAGCTTGACACTAGGTCTTGTGTTAAGTAGAGGCATGTACTTCTTCTTCCTTTAGGTCTTGTTTTTTGTCCTGTCAATGTACTTTGGAATCTGTGGTCTTCATTCTGATGCACTTTCATTAAAGTGTTCCCACCTGTAGGCTACTGTTTTATTTTAAAATTCTGAAAAAATTGGGTTAGTTTTGTTCAATTTAGCTTTACCGGGGGGTGTTTGGCTTAACAGCTAAGGGAGAGTGTTATTTTTTACTCCCTTGTGATGCTATTGTGTCCATATGCATCTTGATGACTTATTTTAAAAGCTGCACTTCACAAGAGCAAAAAATGCCCCTACCAGAATAATACATTTTATGTTTACTGTGCCATGAGGTAAATGATGCCCTTCAGGGGAATACTGTTTTTGCCTACATTTTCCTCTGAGCTCTGTAGGAGATGGCAGTGTCTCAAAGTCTTGCTCTGGGTACAACTTTTATCTCTGTTTTTAGGGAAGAGACAGAGTTCATATTCCTCAACTGTCCAATCTTTTACAGAGTAGAATTAAATTAAACAAAAATGAAAGATCTCTTCTATTTGGAATATGTATTAGAATAAAATATTTTGGTACCCAAGCAATTAATATTCACTTGTCATTTCTTAACACCTTTTTAACAACAAGGAGTGTAAGCAACATTTAAAAGTATATAAAGAGTAATACGCTATCTAAATAGATCATTGTTATGTATTTTGATTAGCAATTGAATGTCCAGGGAAAATATCAGAGTGCAAAATCAACTTTTCTTTGATCTTACTAAAAAAAAAAAAAAGGTATTACTTTATTTTTTTAAGAGACATATATATGTTAGTTTGCATCCTATTGCATATTACTTAAGTAGCATAACATTTGCTTTCTCCGTAAATCTAGCATTTTCTTCTTAGATAAAGATATTTCTTGATCATAGGAAGAATCTGCTCACTCTTGTAGTCCATTAAATCATATTAGTGAAAATCATAGTACAATAGTGAATACCCCAAATGTAAGCAAAGATGAATATCAGAATTCAGAAATTTTTACAGATCTTAATCTGGTTCTACTCCTTCATTTTAAGAGGTTGATTTTGTACGTACATTCTTTAAAACCATATATATAACTCTATATTTTGGTCCTCTAACCCTCTACCTAAATTATATTTCAATAGATAATTATTTATAGTCATGTGAAGGTATAGTAAAAAATAATTATACTTAAATTTTGTCAAAACAAATAGTCTTCTGAGGTAAATCCAGAAGAACTCGTAAAAAAAATGTGGCTGAACTAAACTGTGAAATAGAGAAGTTGCCTAGCACATATAATAGGTGGGATATGCTGTTTAAAACCACTGTAGAGTTAGTTCCTTTCTGCAGTCTCTAAATACAGGCCTTCAAAGCCTGCTGAGCTACTTGGAATAAGATGGGACAGATGACTCTTCCCCACCCCTAATGTTTTTTTGCAGCATTTAGAAGCCATCTTACCTTTACTGCTGCTCTGCATTCTCAAGTATTGCCAGGATGTTTCTACGGTGCTGTTTTCAACTGTTAACCCAGTTAAAGAATCAGAAAGTATTTTCTCCAGTGTTGCAACCTCAGTGATAAGAATTAAGGAGAATTTTACCCTTCCTTAAGAACTCTATTGTATAAATAGTTGTTCCAAAAATTTTTAACTTTATGTGATGAAGTGCTTTGGTAATACTTTTTTCAAGACATAAAAATGATGGGAAGAGGTGTCTCTAAGTATAAATGTGAATGATAACATAAAGACATCTGACCCATTCTGCCAGTGTTCTGAGGTGGCAGGATGCTAAATTTAGAGCCTCAAGCTGAAATTATTTCTTCAAGAGTTTGTTAATTTAAAACTGAATTTCTATGTTTTAGCAATTTCCACTGAAATTACTAAAAATCACAGAAGAAGAGTTTAGGAGGTTTAGACCTCCTTCATACCCTTCACATGCTTAAGACTGAATAACCTATTGGTTTAGTGGATTGAAACACCCTTTGTAATTTAGAGAACTCGTGCTAGAATCTTACAACAAATGTTTCTCTGGCTGAGCACTACTGGGTGTCAGTATTATGACATAGGAAGAAAGAAAATATTTTTTGCTGGTAAATTCTGCTTCCTTACACAGAAATTGAAGAAGTAGTGAATAAATAAAAAGACATATTGGAGTGCTATTAAACAATCAATGGGCTTAGGAAAACATTATAACCCTCAGAAGTTCTTTCATGATTCCTCATAAGCTGAGGCTTGAAAGGAGTAGAAAAACATGTTGAAGAGAACTAGTCTTGTTTTCTGACATTTATTTTTTACATCCTCCATTGAACCTGGTAAAAAAAGATGAGTTCTGAGCTGAGAAGTGTTTATCTATTGTTTCACTGAAAAACAATAAATTTGCAAGTTGTATTTTGAAACGCATCCCTCTTTGTGTATGCCTTTCACTTTAGAGACGTGTCGTCACCAAGTGTCATAAAGTTTATTAGTCTATCATTTACATTTTTCCCTCAATTCTTCCATTTTCTTTGGCATTATGTTACATTTAATTTACCAAATAATTGTGTTAATGATATGACACTGAGTATATCATTTGTCCTTTACATTTAGGACTGTGTTCATATTTACAATTTTTTATTTATTTATTTGAGCTTTAAAATCTCTTACCATCACTACTCCTCTGGTAAGTTTGTTGTTGACGTTATAATTACATTACTTGATAAAATTCCATTTAACCACTTCAGGAATGGAACGGGTATTTAATGCTTTATTAAAAAGACACTGTGCCTTTCAGTCTATTATATTTTAATGTTTAGTAAAAATAATGGGAAATAGACAGGAGTTATTTTGCAAGCTTTTTATGTTTTCATGCTTTTCTGGGGGAGGGGACTGTTCTATCTCTTACTGCCTTGTCAAATGTCCATACAGCAAAAGAAATACCACCTGATTGCCTGTGTGAGAGAAATTGTGAAACACCATATGCCAAAAGCTGTTAGTAGCACAAAATGAGAAGATAGAGAGGAAATAAATAAATAAATAAATAAAACCAAACAGCATCGCAATATCTATGCTCAGTAATCTTCATTGAGTATAATAACATAATGTGTTACTTTTAACAACTGTAGAAACATTTGTTGTTGATTTTTTGTGTGATAAAACGTGGCTTTTAAATTGAATCTGACTGTCTTTAGGGAGAAAGTTCATTCCCAAAAATAATTGGAATACTTATAAGTTACACATTTCATATATCTGAAAAGAAGTTTGATTCACAAGCATGATCCAGAAGTATTTGGTATAAATTCTGGAGAAAATCAAACAATATATTAATAAAATGTTACTTACTTCAAAGAATAAAAGGTTAGTCAATTATGGTCAGGTTAATCAATTATGGTCAAAAAATTACATATTCTATTTTGATTATTTGCATTGTAATACTTAATAATTCTTTCATAAAATTGATTAACTTCCATATTCTCTTTCCATCCTGCTCTCACAGAATCACATAATTGTATGGGTTGGACAGGACCTTTAGAGATCATCGAAATCCTACTCCCCTGCAAAAGCAGCTTCCTAGACCAGATTGCACTGTTAGGTGTCCAGGCATGTCTTGAATGTCTCCGTGGGAGCCTCCACCACCACTCTGGGCATCCTGTTCCAGGGCTCCGTCACCCTCACTGTGAAGTTCTTACAAACATTTGTATGGAGCTTCCTATTACTCAGTTTGTGGCCATTTCACCTTGTCCTTTTGACACTCACCACTGAGAAGAGTCTGGCCTCATCCCTTTGCTTCCTGCACTTTAGATATTTATAGATACTGATCAGATTCCCTTTGAGTCTTTATCTCTCAAGAGTGAACAGACCCCAGACACTCAGCCTTTCCTCCTTAGAAAGACGCGCCAGGTCCAATAACATTTTTGTGGCCTTCTGCTGTACTCTTTTGAGGAGAAAAAGGTTATTGTCAAAGACATCGAGAATGTGCAAGAAAATACCCTGTTCTAAATATTTGCTTTATTTTAAGAGCTGCTAATTCACAAGACTCCGATTTTTTCAGTAAGTTCAGGTCTGTTTCATTCTCTGACTCAACAAGCCTGAATGTTTCCCTCACTATACCTTCTATGTACAACCAGAAACCATACCCACCACTTTCACTATGCTAAACCACATAGGTAGCTCATGTTCATCCAGTTACTTGCCATTATTTCCATCTTCTAGCTTACCATTTATTTCCAATCACAACCTCCCAGTCCTACGAATCTACAGTAATTTGTTGTTGCTAAATATAGGACTATACATTTGTCCACCATAAAATGTATGCTGTTTGAATTAGATCAATTTCACAAGGCATGTATATCACTCATTAAAACTATGTCTCCACAAACTTAAAACTTTACTAATTCTTGTATGGCATGTTTGGTTTGCCATTGAAAATGTAATAAATTGCTAGATTGTCAATGAAGATGCTGAATAACTGTAGGTAAAAATTGTCTCTCAGAACACAAGCTCCTGAGAAATTTACTGTTGAATGTTTATTTTACCTGTTTAATAAAAGCATGGCTTGTTTTAGAATGAAGACCTAAAATGGGCAAAGTAAAATCATAATTTAAAATGTGTCAAAGTCATAGAGTTTCTGTGTCCTCTACTTCAAACATAACTAAATGAAATTGAATTATAATAGCTACTTCAAAATAGACATTCTATATGATGTAATTCTTCTTTATAAGTAAATCCTGTTTCAACTGTCTGTAAGTTAGCATTAAGTTCCTAAACTGTGTAGGTGACAGTAGAAGTTTATAGAAAAATATGAAATTTGGTGTAGGAAGTAGTCTTAATCTCATGTGTGCATCTTAGTGGCTAAGTAAAATTGGTGTTGATGTGTGAACCAGGGCTAGGCTTTACATGAGTTCGTGGTGAATTTTGTAAGTGATGTTATAAATGTCTGCTTTAAATTCCTTTTGGTTCTGTTCATGCGTGTGTTGCTCAGAAAAAACTCATAGGGAATTCAAAATAGGTGTA